>NC_135236.1:39464288-39780538 GCF_051348905.1 Ranitomeya variabilis
GGAGCACACATGCTTTTCAACTGACCTCGTGGCGCAACGGTAGCGCGCCTGACTCCAGATCAGAAGGTTGTGTGTACAAATCACGTTGGGGTCAATTAACTCATCTTTTCATAACTTGATTGATGCTTGGGTTAAGATTGAAACGGAAACTGCGTAATCTTACTAACAGTAGAATAACTCAACTTTGTTGCAACTTGGCAGCACAGGGTTTAACAAAGTGTTTTATTTAAATTATATAGATTAATATCTTATCAACAATACTTTGACGAGAAATATCCTTTGGGACTTGAGTTCAAAGCATTAAAAAAATGAATCCACTGCGGGAACACCTAACAGTTTGTTTACGCCATTGTCATCTTTGAATTTGTAAGAGAAGAGGGATTATTACTAGATTTTTAATTTTAAACTGGAAATCAATGAATCCAAATGTGATGATCTTAATTCAGCCCTCTTTATGTCTTTTCTAAACTGTGATTGAAAGTAGCAAATTTCCACATGGCTTCCATATTTTATCTCATGCACTTTTCTTGACAAGTACTGGAGCACACGTTATTTTTAACTGACCTCGTGGTGCAACGGTAGCGCGTCTGACTCCAGATTATAAGGTTGCATGTTCTAATCACGTTGGGGTCAATTGATTCTTTCATCTTTTCATAACTAGATTGATGCTTAAGTTAAGTTTGAAACGGAAACTGCGTAATCCTACTAACAGTAGAATTACTCAACTTTGTTGCAACCTGGCAGCACAGGGTTTAACAAAGTGTTTTATTTAAATTATATAGATTAATATCTTATCAACAATACTTTGACGAGAAATATCCTTTGGGAATTGAGTTCAAAGCATTAAAAAAATGAATCCACTGCGGGAACACCTAACAGTTTGTTCACGCCATTGTTATCTTTGAATTTGTAAGAGAAGAGGGATTATTACTAGATTTTTAATTTTAAACTGGAAATCATTGAATCCGAAAGTGATGATCTTAATTCAGCCCTCTTTATGTCTTTTCTAAACTGTGATTGAAAGTAGCAAATTTCCACATGGCTTCCATATTTTATCTCATGCACTTTTCTTGAGAAGTACTGGAGCACACATGCTTTTCAACTGACCTCGTGGCGCAACGGTAGCGCGTCTGACTCCAGATCAGAAGGTTGCGTGTTCAAATCACGTCGGGGTCAATTAACTCTTTCATCTTTTCATAACTTGATTGATGCTTGGGTTAAGATTGAAACGGAAACTGCGTAATCTTACTAACAGTAGAATAACTCAACTTTGTTGCAACTTGGCAGCACAGGGTTTAACAAAGTGTTTTATTTAAATTATATAGATTAATATCTTATCAACAATACTTTGATGAGAAATATCCTTTGGGAATTGAGTTCAAAGCATTAAAAAAATGAATCCACTGTGGGAACACCTAACAGTTTGTTCACGCCATTGTCATCTTTGAATTTGTTAGAGAAGAGGGATTATTACTAGATTTTTAATTTTAAACTGGAAATCAATGAATCCGAAAGTGATGATCTTAATTCAGCCCTCTTTATGTCTTTTCTAAACTGTGATTAAAAGTAGCAAATTTCCAGATGGCTTCCATATATTATCTCATGCACTTTTCTTGAGAAGTACTGGAGCACACATGCTTTTCAACTGACCTCGTGGCGCAACGGTAGCGCGTCTGACTCCAGATCAGAAGGTTGCGTGTTCAAATCACGTCGTGGTCAATTAACTCTTTCATCTTTTCATAACTTGATTGATGCTTGGGTTTAGATTGAAACGAAAATTGCGTAATCCTACTAACAGTAGAATAACTCAACTTTGTTGCAACCTGTCAACACAGGGTTTAACAAAGTGTTTTGTTTAAATTATATAGATTAATATCTTATCAACAATACTTTGACGAGAAATATCCTTTGGGAATTGAGTTCAAAGCATTAAAAAAATGAATCCACTGTGGGAACACCTAACAGTTTGTTCACGCCATTGTCATCTTTGAATTTGTTAGAGAAGAGGGATTATTACTAGATTTTTAATTTTAAACTGGAAATCAATGAATCCGAAAGTGATGATCTTAATTCAGCCCTCTTTATGTCTTTTCTAAACTGTGATTAAAAGTAGCAAATTTCCAGATGGCTTCCATATATTATCTCATGCACTTTTCTTGAGAAGTACTGGAGCACACATGCTTTTCAACTGACCTCGTGGCGCAACGGTAGAGCGTCTGACTCCAGATCAGAAGGTTGCGTGTTCAAATCACATCGGGGTCAATTAACTCTTTCATCTTTTCATAACTTGATTGATGCTTGGGTTTAGATTGAAACGAAAATTGCGTAATCCTACTAACAGTAGAATAACTCAACTTTGTTGCAACCTGTCAGCACAGGGTTTAACAAAGTGTTTTGTTTAAATTATATAGATTAATATCTTATCAACAATACTTTGACGAGAAATATCCTTTGGGAATTGAGTTCAAAGCATTAAAAAAATGAATCCACTGCGGGAACACCTAACAGTTTGTTTACGCCATTGTCATCTTTGAATTTGTAAGAGAAGAGGGATTATTACTAGATTTTTAATTTTAAACTGGAAATCAATGAATCCAAATGTGATGATCTTAATTCAGCCCTCTTTATATCTTTCCCAAAATGTCATTAAAAGTAGCAAATTTCCACATGGCTTCCATATTTTATCTCATGCACTTTTCTTGAGAAGTACTGGAGCACACATGCTTTTCAACTGACCTCGTGGCGCAACGGTAGCGCGTCTGACTCCAGATCAGAAGGTTGCGTGTTCAAATCACGTCGGGGTCAATTAACTCTTTCATCTTTTCATAACTTGATTGATGCTTGGGTTAAGATTGAAACGGAAACTGCGTAATCTTACTAACAGTAGAATAACTCAACTTTGTTGCAACTTGGCAGCACAGGGTTTAACAAAGTGTTTTATTTAAATTATATAGATTAATATCTTATCAACAATACTTTGACGAGAAATATCCTTTGGGAATTGAGTTCAAAGCATTAAAAAAATGAATCCACTGCGGGAACACCTAACAGTTTGTTCACGCCATTGTCATCTTTGAATTTGTAAGAGAAGAGGGATTATTACTAGATTTTTAATTTTAAACTGGAAATCAATGAATCCGAATGTGATGATCTTAATTCAGCCCTCTTTATGTCTTTTCTAAACTGTGATTGAAAGTAGAAAATTTCCACATGGCTTCCATATATTATCTCATGCACTTTTCTTGAGAAGTACTGGAGCACACATGCTTTTCAACTGACCTCGTGGCGCAACGGTAGCGCGTCTGACTCCAGATCAAAAGGTTGCGTGTTCAAATCATGTCGGGGTCAATAAACTCTTTCATCTTTTCATAACTTGATTGATGCTTGGGTTAAGATTGAAACAGAAACTGCGTAATCCTACTAACCGTAGAATAACTCAACTTTGTTGCAACCTGTCAGCACAGGGTTTAACAAAGTGTTTTATTTAAATTATATAGATTAATATCTTATCAACAATACTTTGACGAGAAATATCCTTTGGGACTTGAGTTCAAAGCATTAAAAAAATGAATCCACTGCGGGAACACCTAACAGTTTGTTCACGCCATTGTCATCTTTGAATTTGTAAGAGAAGAGTGATTATTACTAGATTTTTAATTTTAAACTGGAAATCAATGAATCCGAAAGTGATGATCTTAATTCAGCCCTCTTTATGTCTTTTCTAAACTGTGATTGAAAGTAGCAAATTTCCACATGGCTTCCATATATTATCTCATGCACTTTTCTTGAGAAGTACTGGAGCACACATGCTTTTCAACTGACCTCGTGGCGCAACGGTAGTGCGTCTGACTCCATATCAGAAGGTTGCGTGTTCAAATCATGTCGGGGTCAATAAACTCTTTCATCTTTTCATAACTTGATTGATGCTTGGGTTAAGATTGAAACGGAAACTGCGTAATCCTACTAACAGTAGAATAACTCAACTTTGTTGCAACCTGTCAGCACAGGGTTTAACAAAGTGTTTTATTTAAATTATATAGATTAATATCTTATCAACAATACTTTGACGAGAAATATCTTTTGGGACTTGAGTTCAAAGCATTAAAAAAATGAATCCACTGCGGGAACACCTAACAGTTTGTTCACGCCATTGTCATCTTTGAATTTGTAAGAGAAGAGGGATTATTACTAGATTTTTAATTTTAAACTGGAAATCAATGAATCCGAAAGTGATGATCTTAATTCAGCCCTCTTTATGTCTTTTCTAAACTGTGATTGAAAGTAGCAAATTTCCACATGGCTTCCATATATTATCTCATGCACTTTTCTTGAGAAGTACTGGAGCACACATGCTTTTCAACTGACCTCGTGGCGCAACGGTAGCGCGTCTGACTCCAGATCAGAAGGTTGTGTGTACAAATCACGTTGGGGTCAATTAACTCATCTTTTCATAACTTGATTGATGCTTGGGTTAAGATTGAAACGGAAACTGCGTAATCCTACTAACAGTAGAATAACTCAACTCTGTTGCAACCTGGCAGCACAGGGTTTAACAAAGTGTTTTATTTAAATTATATAGATTAATATCTTATCAACAATACTTTGACGAGAAATATCCTTTGGGAATTGAGTTCAAAGCATTAAAAAAATGAATCCACTGCGGGAACACCTAAAAGTTTGTTCATGCCATTGTCATCTTTGAATTTGTAAAAGAAGAGGGATTATTACTAGATTTTTAATTTTTGAACTTGAAGTCAATGAATCTGAATGTGATGATCTTAATTCAGCCCTCTTTATGTCTTTTCTAAGCTGTGATTAAAAGTAGCAAATTTCCAGATGGGGTCCATATATTATCTCATGCACTTTTCATGAGAAGTATTGCAGCAAACATGCTTTTCAACTGACCTTGTGCACAATGGTAGCACTTCTGACTCAAGGTCATAAGGTTGCATGTTGATATCACATCAGGGTCAAGTAGCTCTTTCGTCTATTCATAACTTGATAGATGATTGTGTTAAGATTGAAAACGGAAACTGCGTAATTCTACTGACAATAGAATAATTCGACTTTGTTGCCACCTGTAGGCAAAGTGTATAAAAAAGGTGTTTTATTTAAATTATGTAGATTAAAATCTTATCAGCAATACTATGGTGAGAAATATCATTTGAGAATTGAGTTCAAAACATAAAAAAATAATCCATGCCGGGAACAGCTAACACTTTGTTCATGCCATTGTCATCTTTGAATTTGTAAGAAAAGAGAGTTTATTACTAGATTTTACATTTTAAACTGGAAATCAATGAATCCAAAGGTGATGATCTTAATTCAGCCCTCTTTATGTCTTTTCTAAACTGTGATTGAAAGTAGCAAATTTCCAAATAGCTTCCATACATTATCTCATGCACTTTTCTTGAGAAGTACTGGAGCACACATGCTTTTCAACTGAACTCGTGGCGCAACGGTAGCGCGTATGACTCCAGATCAGAAGGTTGCGTGTTCAAATCACGTCGGGGTCAATTAACTCTTTCATCTTTTCATAACTTGATTGATGCTTGGGTTAAGATTGAAACGGAAACTGCGTAATCTTACTAACAGTAGAATAACTCAACTTTGTTGCAACTTGGCAGCACAGGGTTTAACAAAGTATTTTATTTAAATTATATAGATTAATATCTTATCAACAATACTTTGACGAGAAATATCCTTTGGGAATTGAGTTCAAAGCATTAAAAAAATGAATCCACTGTGGGAACACCTAACAGTTTGTTCACGCCATTGTCATCTTTGAATTTGTTAGAGAAGAGGGATTATTACTAGATTTTTAATTTTAAACTGGAAATCAATGAATCCGAAAGTGATGATCTTAATTTAGCCCTCTTTATGTCTTTTCTAAACTGTGATTAAAAGTAGCAAATTTCCAGATGGCTTCCATATATTATCTCATGCACTTTTCGTGAGAAGTACTGGAGCACACATGCTTTTCAACTGACCTCGTGGCGCAACGGTAGCGTGTCTGACTCCAGATCAGAAGGTTGCGTGTTCAAATCACGTCGGGGTCAATTAACTCTTTCATCTTTTCATAACTTGATTGATGCTTGGGTTTAGATTGAAACGAAAATTGCGTAATCCTACTAACAGTAGAATAACTCAACTTTGTTGCAACCTGTCAACACAGGGTTTAACAAAGTGTTTTGTTTAAATTATATAGATTAATATCTTATCAACAATACTTTGACGAGAAATATCCTTTGGGAATTGAGTTCAAAGCATTAAAAAAATGAATCCACTGCGGGAACACCTAACAGTTTGTTCACGCCATTGTCATCTTTGAATTTGTAAGAGAAGAGGGATTATTACTAGATTTTTAATTTTAAACTGGAAATCAATGAATCCGAATGTGATGATCTTAATTCAGCCCTCTTTATGTCTTTTCTAAACTGTGATTGAAAGTAGAAAATTTCCAGATGGCTTCCATATATTATCTCATGCACTTTTCTTGAGAAGTACTGGAGCACACATGCTTTTCAACTGACCTCGTGGCGCAACGGGAGCGCGTCTGACTCCAGATCAGAAGGTTGCGTGTTCAAATCATGTCAGGGTCAATAAACTCTTTCATCTTTTCATAACTAGATTGATGCTTGGGTTAAGATTGAAACGGAAACTGCGTAATCCTACTAACAGTAGAATAACTCAACTTTGTTGCAACCTGTCAGCACAGGGTTTAACAAAGTGTTTTATTTAAATTATATAGATTAATATCTTATCAACAATACTTTGACGAGAAATATCCTTTGGGACTTGAGTTCAAAGCATTAAAAAAATGAATCCACTGCGGGAACACCTAACAGTTTGTTCACGCCATTGTCATCTTTGAATTTGTAAGAGAAGAGGGATTATTACTAGATTTTTAATTTTAAACTGGAAATCAATGAATCCGAAAGTGATGATCTTAATTCAGCCCTCTTTATGTCTTTTCTAAACTGTGATTGAAAGTAGCAAATTTCCACATGGCTTCCATATATTATCTCATGCACTTTTCTTGAGAAGTACTGGAGCACACATGCTTTTCAACTGACCTCGTGGCGCAACGGTAGCGCGTCTGACTCCATATCAGAAGGTTGCGTGTTCAAATCATGTCGGGGTCAATAATCTCTTTCATCTTTTCATAACTTGATTGATGCTTGGGTTAAGATTGAAACGGAAACTGCGTAATCCTACTAACAGTAGAATAACGCAACTTTGTTGCAACCTGTCAGCACAGGGTTTAACAAAGTGTTTTATTTAAATTATATAGATTAATATCTTATCAACAATACTTTGACGAGAAATATCCTTTGGGACTTGAGTTCAAAGCATTAAAAAAATGAATCCACTGCGGGAACACCTAACAGTTTGTTCACGCCATTGTCATCTTTGAATTTGTAAGAGAAGAGGGATTATTACTAGATTTTTAATTTTAAACTGGAAATCAATGAATCCGAAAGTGATGATCTTAATTCAGCCCTCTTTATGTCTTTTCTAAACTGTGATTGAAAGTAGCAAATTTCCACATGGCTTCCATATATTATCTCATGCACTTTTCTTGAGAAGTACTGGAGCACACATGCTTTTCAACTGACCTCGTGGCGCAACGGTAGCGCGCCTGACTCCAGATCAGAAGGTTGTGTGTACAAATCACGTTGGGGTCAATTAACTCATCTTTTCATAACTTGATTGATGCTTGGGTTAAGATTGAAACGGAAACTGCGTAATCTTACTAACAGTAGAATAACTCAACTTTGTTGCAACTTGGCAGCACAGGGTTTAACAAAGTGTTTTATTTAAATTATATAGATTAATATCTTATCAACAATACTTTGACGAGAAATATCCTTTGGGAATTGAGTTCAAAGCATTAAAAAAATGAATCCACTGTGGGAACACCTAACAGTTTGTTCACGCCATTGTCATCTTTGAATTTGTTAGAGAAGAGGGATTATTACTAGATTTTTAATTTTAAACTGGAAATCAATGAATCCGAAAGTGATGATCTTAATTCAGCCCTCTTTATGTCTTTTCTAAACTGTGATTAAAAGTAGCAAATTTCCAGATGGCTTCCATATATTATCTCATGCACTTTTCTTGAGAAGTACTGGAGCACACATGCTTTTCAACTGACCTCGTGGCGCAACGGTAGCGCGTCTGACTCCAGATCAGAAGGTTGCGTGTTCAAATCACGTCGGGGTCAATTAACTCTTTCATCTTTTCATAACTTGATTGATGCTTGGGTTTAGATTGAAACGAAAATTGCGTAATCCTACTAACAGTAGAATAACTCAACTTTGTTGCAACCTGTCAACACAGGGTTTAACAAAGTGTTTTGTTTAAATTATATAGATTAATATCTTATCAACAATACTTTGACGAGAAATATCCTTTGGGAATTGAGTTCAAAGCATTAAAAAAATGAATCCACTGCGGGAACACCTAACAGTTTGTTCACGCCATTGTCATCTTTGAATTTGTAAGAGAAGAGGGATTATTACTAGATTTTTAATTTTAAACTGGAAATCAATGAATCCGAATGTGATGATCTTAATTCAGCCCTCTTTATGTCTTTTCTAAACTGTGATTGAAAGTAGAAAATTTCCACATGGCTTCCATATATTATCTCATGCACTTTTCTTGAGAAGTACTGGAGCACACATGCTTTTCAACTGACCTCGTGGCGCAACGGTAGCGCGTCTGACTCCAGATCAGAAGGTTGCGTGTTCAAATCATGTCGGGGTCAATAAACTCTTTCATCTTTTCATAACTTGATTGATGCTTGGGTTAAGATTGAAACGGAAACTGCGTAATCCTACTAACAGTAGAATAACTCAACTTTGTTGCAACCTGTCAGCACAGGGTTTAACAAAGTGTTTTATTTAAATTATATAGATTAATATCTTATCAACAATACTTTGACGAGAAATATCCTTTGGGACTTGAGTTCAAAGCATTAAAAAAATGAATCCACTGCGGGAACACCTAACAGTTTGTTCACGCCATTGTCATCTTTGAATTTGTAAGAGAAGAGGGATTATTACTAGATTTTTAATTTTAAACTGGAAATCAATGAATCCGAAAGTGATGATCTTAATTCAGCCCTCTTTATGTCTTTTCTAAACTGTGATTGAAAGTAGCAAATTTCCACATGGCTACCATATATTATCTCATGCACTTTTCTTGAGAAGTACTGGAGCACACATGCTTTTCAACTGACCTCGTGGCGCAACGGTAGCGCGTCTGACTCCATATCAGAAGGTTGCGTGTTCAAATCATGTCGGGGTCAATAAACTCTTTCATCTTTTCATAACTTGATTGATGCTTGGGTTAAGATTGAAACGGAAACTGCGTAATCCTACTAACAGTAGAATAACGCAACTTTGTTGCAACCTGTCAGCACAGGGTTTAACAAAGTGTTTTATTTAAATTATATAGATTAATATCTTATCAACAATACTTTGACGAGAAATATCCTTTGGGACTTGAGTTCAAAGCATTAAAAAAATGAATCCACTGCGGGAACACCTAACAGTTTGTTCACGCCATTGTCATCTTTGAATTTGTAAGAGAAGAGGGATTATTACTAGATTTTTAATTTTAAACTGGAAATCAATGAATCCGAAAGTGATGATCTTAATTCAGCCCTCTTTATGTCTTTTCTAAACTGTGATTGAAAGTAGCAAATTTCCACATGGCTTCCATATATTATCTCATGCACTTTTCTTGAGAAGTACTGGAGCACACATGCTTTTCAACTGACCTCGTGGCGCAACGGTAGCGCGCCTGACTCCAGATCAGAAGGTTGTGTGTACAAATCACGTTGGGGTCAATTAACTCATCTTTTCATAACTTGATTGATGCTTGGGTTAAGATTGAAACAGAAACTGCGTAATCTTACTAACAGTAGAATAACTCAACTTTGTTGCAACTTGGCAGCACAGGGTTTAACAAAGTGTTTTATTTAAATTATATAGATTAATATCTTATCAACAATACTTTGACGAGAAATATCCTTTGGGAATTGAGTTCAAAGCATTAAAAAAATGAATCCACTGTGGGAACACCTAACAGTTTGTTCACGCCATTGTCATCTTTGAATTTGTTAGAGAAGAGGGATTATTACTAGATTTTTAATTTTAAACTGGAAATCAATGAATCCGAAAGTGATGATCTTAATTCAGCCCTCTTTATGTCTTTTCTAAACTGTGATTAAAAGTAGCAAATTTCCAGATGGCTTCCATATATTATCTCATGCACTTTTCTTGAGAAGTACTGGAGCACACATGCTTTTCAACTGACCTCGTGGCGCAACGGTAGCGCGTCTGACTCCAGATCAGAAGGTTGCGTGTTCAAATCACGTCGGGGTCAATTAACTCTTTCATCTTTTCATAACTTGATTGATGCTTGGGTTTAGATTGAAACGAAAATTGCGTAATCCTACTAACAGTAGAATAACTCAACTTTGTTGCAACCTGTCAACACAGGGTTTAACAAAGTGTTTTGTTTAAATTATATAGATTAATATCTTATCAACAATACTTTGACGAGAAATATCCTTTGGGAATTGAGTTCAAAGCATTAAAAAAATGAATCCACTGCGGGAACACCTAACAGTTTGTTCACGCCATTGTCATCTTTGAATTTGTAAGAGAAGAGGGATTATTACTAGATTTTTAATTTTAAACTGGAAATCAATGAATCCGAAAGTGATGATCTTAATTCAGCCCTCTTTATGTCTTTTCTAAACTGTGATTGAAAGTAGCAAATTTCCACATGACTTCCATATATTATCTCATGCACTTTTCTTGAGAAGTACTGGAGCACACATGCTTTTCAACTGACCTCGTGGCGCAACGGTAGCGCGTCTGACTCCACATCAGAAGGTTGTGTGTTCAAATCATGTCGGGGTCAATAAACTCTTTCATCTTTTCATAACTTGATTGATGCTTGGGTTAAGATTGAAACGGAAACTGCGTAATCCTACTAACAGTAGAATAACTCAACTTTGTTGCAACCTGTCAGCACAGGGTTTAACAAAGTGTTTTATTTAAATTATATAGATTAATATCTTATCAACAATACTTTGACGAGAAATATCCTTTGGGACTTGAGTTCAAAGCATTAAAAAAATGAATCCACTGCGGGAACACCTAACAGTTTGTTCACGCCATTGTCATCTTTGAATTTGTAAGAGAAGAGGGATTATTACTAGATTTTTAATTTTAAACTGGAAATCAATGAATCCGAAAGTGATGATCTTAATTCAGCCCTCTTTATGTCTTTTCTAAACTGTGATTGAAAGTAGCAAATTTCCACATGGCTTCCATATATTATCTCATGCACTTTTCTTGAGAAGTACTGGAGCACACATGCTTTTCAACTGACCTCGTGGCGCAACGGTAGCGCGCCTGACTCCAGATCAGAAGGTTGTGTGTACAAATCACGTTGGGGTCAATTAACTCATCTTTTCATAACTTGATTGATGCTTGGGTTAAGATTGAAACGGAAACTGCGTAATCCTACTAACAGTAGAATAACTCAACTCTGTTGCAACCTGGCAGCACAGGGTTTAACAAAGTGTTTTATTTAAATTATATAGATTAATATCTTATCAACAATACTTTGACGAGAAATATCCTTTGGGAATTGAGTTCAAAGCATTAAAAAAAATGAATCCACTGCGGGAACACCTAAAAGTTTGTTCACGCCATTGTCATCTTTGAATTTGTAAAAGAAGAGGGATTATTACTAGATTTTTAATTTTTGAACTTGAAGTCAATGAATCTGAATGTGATGATCTTAATTCAGCCCTCTTTATGTCTTTTCTAAGCTGTGATTAAAAGTAGCAAATTTCCAGATGGGGTCCATATATTATCTCATGCACTTTTCATGTGAAGTATTGCAGCAAACATGCTTTTCAACTGACCTTGTGCACAATGGTAGCACTTCTGACTCAAGGTCATAAGGTTGCATGTTGATATCACATCAGGGTCAAGTAGCTCTTTCGTCTATTCATAACTTGATTGATGCTTGGGTTAAGATTGAAACGGAAACTGCGTAATCCTACTAAGGCTATGTGCACACGTCAGGCTTTTTCCTCAGGTTTTGTAGCCAAAACCAGGAGTGGAACAATTAGAGGAAAAGTATAATAGAAACATATGCACCACTTCTGCATTTATCACCCGCTCCTGGTTTTGGCTACAAAACCTGAGGAAAAATCCTGACAAAATCCTGACGTGTGCACATAGCCTCACAGTAGAATGACTCAACTTTGTTGCAACCTGACAGCACAGGGTTTAACAAAGTGTTTTATTTAAATTATATAGATTAATATCTTATCAACAATACTTTGACGAGAAATATCCTTTGGGAATTGAGTTCAAAGCATTAAAAAAATGAATCCACTGCGGGAACACCTAACAGTTTGTTTACGCCATTGTCATCTTTGAATTTGTAAAAGAAGAGGGATTATTACTAGATTTTTAATTTTAAACTGGAAATCAATGAATCCGAATGTGATGATCTTAATTCAGCCCTCTTTATGTCTTTTCTAAGCTGTGATTAAAAGTAGCAAATTTCCAGATGGGGTCCATATATTATCTCATGCACTTTTCATGTGAAGTATTGCAGCAAACATGCTTTTCAACTGACCTTGTGCACAATGGTAGCACTTCTGACTCAAGGTCATAAGGTTGCATGTTGATATCACATCAGGGTCAAGTAGCTCTTTCGTCTATTCATAACTTGATAGATGATTGTGTTAAGATTGAAAACGGAAACTGCGTAATTCTACTGACAATAGAATAATTCGACTTTGTTGCCACCTGTAGGCAAAGTGTTTAAAAAAGGTGTTTTATTTAAATTATGTAGATTAAAATCTTATCAACAATACTTTGGTGAGAAATATCATTTGAGAATTGAGTTCAAAACATAAAAAAATAATCCATGCCGGGAACAGCTAACACTTTGTTCATGCCATTGTCATCTTTGAATTTGTAAGAAAAGAGAGTTTATTACTAGATTTTACATTTTAAACTGGAGAACCCTGAATCTGAATGTCATGATCTTAATTCATCCTTGTTTATATCTTTCCCAAAATGTCATTAAAAGTAGCAAATTTCCAGATGGCTTCCATATATTATCTCATGCACTTTTCATGAGAAGTAATGGAGCACACATGCTTTTCAATCGACCTCGTGGTGCAACGGTAGCGCGTCTGACTCCAGATCAGAAGGTTGCGTGTTTAAATCACGTCGGGGTCAATTAACTCTTTCATCTTTTCATAACTTGATTTATGCTTGGGTTAAGATTGAAACGGAAACTGCGTAATCCTACTGACAATAGAATAACTCAACTTTGTTGCCACCTGTCAGTGCTGGGTTTAAAAATGAGTTTTATTTAAATTATATAGATTAATATCTTATCAACAATACTTTGACGAGAAATATTATTTGGGAATTGAGTTAAAAGCATTAAAAAAATTAATCAATGCCGACAACACCTAACAGTTTGTTCACGCCATTGTCATCTTTGAATTTGTAAGAGAAGAGGGATTATTACTAGATTTTTAATTTTAAACTGGAAATCAATGAATCCGAATGTGATGATCTTAATTCAGCCCTCTTTTATGTCTTTTCTAAACTGTGATTGAAAGTAGCAAATTTCCAGATGGCTTCCATATATTATCTCATGCACTTTTCTTGAGAAGTACTGGAGCACATGTGCTTTTCAACTGACCTCGTGGTGCAACAGTAGCGCGTCTGATTCCAGATCAGAAGATTGCGTGTTTAAATCACGTCGGGGTCAATTAACTCTTTCATCTTTTCATAACTTGATTGATGCTTGGGTTAAGATTGAAATGAAAATTGCGTAATCCTACTAACAGTAGAATAACTCAACTTTGTTGCAACCTGTCAGCACAGGGTTTAACAAAGTTTTTTATTTAAATTATATAGATTAATATCTTATCAACAATACTTTGACGAGAAATATTAATTGGGAATTGAGTTCAAAGCATTAAAAAAATGAATCCACTGCGGGAACACCTAACAGTTTGTTCACGCCATTGTCATCTTTGAATTTGTAAGAGAAGAGGGATTATTACTAGATTTTTAATTTTAAACTGGAAATCAATGAATCTGAATTTGATGATCTTAATTCAGCCTTCTTTTATGTCTTTTCTAAACTGTGTTTGAAAGTAGCAAATTTCCAGATGGCTTCCATATATTATCTCATGCACTTTTCTTGAGAAGTACTGGAGCACACGTGCTTTTCAACTGACCTCATGGTGCAATGGTATCGCGTCTGACTCCAGATCGGAAAGTTGCGTGTTCAAATCACGTTGGGGTCAATTAACTCTTTCATGTTTTCATAACTTGATTGATGCTTGGGTTAAGATTGAAACGGAAACTGCGTAATCCTACTAAGGCTATGTGCACACGTCAGGCTTTTTCCTCAGGTTTTGTAGCCAAAACCAGGAGTGGAACAATTAGAGGAAAAGTATAATAGAAACATATGCACCACTTCTGCATTTATCACCCACTCCTGGTTTTGGCTACAAAACCTGAGGAAAAAGCCTGACAAAATCCTGGCGTGTGCACATAGCCTCACAGTAGAATAACTCAACTTTGTTGCAACCTGGCAGCACAGGGTTTAACAAACTGTTTTATTTAAATTATATAGATTAATATCTTATCAACAATACTTTGACGAGAAATATCCTTTGGGAATTGAGTTCAAAGCATTAAAAAAATGAATCCACTGCGGGAACACCTAACAGTTTGTTTACGCCATTGTCATCTTTGAATTTGTAAAAGAAGAGGGATTATTACTAGATTTTTAATTTTAAACTTGAAATCAATGAATCCGAATGTGATGATCTTAATTCAGACCTCTTTATGTCTTTTCTAAGCTGTGATTAAAAGTAGCAAATTTCCAGATGGGGTCCATATATTATCTCATGCACTTTTCATGAGAAGTATTGCAGCAAACATGCTTTTCAACTGACCTTGTGCACAATGGTAGCACTTCTGACTCAAGGTCATAAGGTTGCATGTTGATATCACATCAGGGTCAAGTAGCTCTTTCGTCTATTCATAACTTGATAGATGATTGTGTTAAGATTGAAAACGGAAACTGCGTAATTCTACTGACAATAGAATAATTCGACTTTGTTGCCACCTGTAGGCAAAGTGTATAAAAAAGGTGTTTTATTTAAATTATGTAGATTAAAATCTTATCAGCAATACTATGGTGAGAAATATCATTTGAGAATTGAGTTCAAAACATAAAAAAATAATCCATGCCGGGAACAGCTAACACTTTGTTCATGCCATTGTCATCTTTGAATTTGTAAGAAAAGAGAGTTTATTACTAGATTTTACATTTTAAACTGGAAATCAATGAATCCAAAGGTGATGATCTTAATTCAGCCCTCTTTATGTCTTTTCTAAACTGTGATTGAAAGTAGCAAATTTCCAAATAGCTTCCATACATTATCTCATGCACTTTTCTTGAGAAGTACTGGAGCACACATGCTTTTCAACTGAACTCGTGGCGCAACGGTAGCGCGTATGACTCCAGATCAGAAGGTTGCGTGTTCAAATCACGTCGGGGTCAATTAACTCTTTCATCTTTTCATAACTTGATTGATGCTTGGGTTAAGATTGAAACGGAAACTGCGTAATCTTACTAACAGTAGAATAACTCAACTTTGTTGCAACTTGGCAGCACAGGGTTTAACAAAGTGTTTTATTTAAATTATATAGATTAATATCTTATCAACAATACTTTGACGAGAAATATCCTTTGGGAATTGAGTTCAAAGCATTAAAAAAATGAATCCACTGTGGGAACACCTTAGGCTACGTTCATATTTGCGGCTAGCGCCGCAGCGTCGGGCGCCGCAGCGGCGCCGCATGCATCATGCGCCCCTATATTTAACATGGGGGCGCATGGACATGCGGTGCACTTGCGTTTGGCGCCGCATGCGTCCCTGCGGCGCCCGCGTCGGGGCGCAGAGGACGCAGCAAGTTGCATTTTTGCTGCGTCCAAAACCAATGGAAAAAAGGACGCATGTGGCGCAAAACGCAGCGTTGTGCATGCGTTTTGCCGCGTTTTTGTTTGCGTTGTGCGCTGCGGCGCCGACGCTGCGGCGCACAACGCAAATGTGAACGTAGCCTAACAGTTTGTTCACGCCATTGTCATCTTTGAATTTGTTAGAGAAGAGGGATTATTACTAGATTTTTAATTTTAAACTGGAAATCAATGAATCCGAAAGTGATGATCTTAATTTAGCCCTCTTTATGTCTTTTCTAAACTGTGATTAAAAGTAGCAAATTTCCAGATGGCTTCCATATATTATCTCATGCACTTTTCGTGAGAAGTACTGGAGCACACATGCTTTTCAACTGACCTCGTGGCGCAACGGTAGCGCGTCTGACTCCAGATCAGAAGGTTGCGTGTTCAAATCACGTCGGGGTCAATTAACTCTTTCATCTTTTCATAACTTGATTGATGCTTGGGTTTAGATTGAAACGAAAATTGCGTAATCCTACTAACAGTAGAATAACTCAACTTTGTTGCAACCTGTCAACACAGGGTTTAACAAAGTGTTTTGTTTAAATTATATAGATTAATATCTTATCAACAATACTTTGACGAGAAATATCCTTTGGGACTTGAGTTCAAAGCATTAAAAAAATGAATCCACTGCGGGAACACCTAACAGTTTGTTCACGCCATTGTCATCTTTGAATTTGTAAGAGAAGAGGGATTATTACTAGATTTTTAATTTTAAACTGGAAATCAATGAATCCGAAAGTGATGATCTTAATTCAGCCCTCTTTATGTCTTTTCTAAACTGTGATTGAAAGTAGCAAATTTCCACATGGCTTCCATATATTATCTCATGCACTTTTCTTGAGAAGTACTGGAGCACACATGCTTTTCAACTGACCTCGTGGCGCAACGGTAGCGCGTCTGACTCCATATCAGAAGGTTGCGTGTTCAAATCATGTCGGGGTCAATAAACTCTTTCATCTTTTCATAACTTGATTGATGCTTGGGTTAAGATTGAAACGGAAACTGCGTAATCCTACTAACAGTAGAATAACGCAACTTTGTTGCAACCTGTCAGCACAGGGTTTAACAAAGTGTTTTATTTAAATTATATAGATTAATATCTTATCAACAATACTTTGACGAGAAATATCCTTTGGGACTTGAGTTCAAAGCATTAAAAAAATGAATCCACTGCGGGAACACCTAACAGTTTGTTCACGCCATTGTCATCTTTGAATTTGTAAGAGAAGAGGGATTATTACTAGATTTTTAATTTTAAACTGGAAATCAATGAATCCGAAAGTGATGATCTTAATTCAGCCCTCTTTATGTCTTTTCTAAACTGTGATTGAAAGTAGCAAATTTCCACATGGCTTCCATATATTATCTCATGCACTTTTCTTGAGAAGTACTGGAGCACACATGCTTTTCAACTGACCTCGTGGCGCAACGGTAGCGCGCCTGACTCCAGATCAGAAGGTTGTGTGTACAAATCACGTTGGGGTCAATTAACTCATCTTTTCATAACTTGATTGATGCTTGGGTTAAGATTGAAACGGAAACTGCGTAATCTTACTAACAGTAGAATAACTCAACTTTGTTGCAACTTGGCAGCACAGGGTTTAACAAAGTGTTTTATTTAAATTATATAGATTAATATCTTATCAACAATACTTTGACGAGAAATATCCTTTGGGAATTGAGTTCAAAGCATTAAAAAAATGAATCCACTGTGGGAACACCTAACAGTTTGTTCACGCCATTGTCATCTTTGAATTTGTTAGAGAAGAGGGATTATTACTAGATTTTTAATTTTAAACTGGAAATCAATGAATCCGAAAGTGATGATCTTAATTCAGCCCTCTTTATGTCTTTTCTAAACTGTGATTAAAAGTAGCAAATTTCCAGATGGCTTCCATATATTATCTCATGCACTTTTCTTGAGAAGTACTGGAGCACACATGCTTTTCAACTGACCTCGTGGCGCAACGGTAGCGCGTCTGACTCCAGATCAGAAGGTTGCGTGTTCAAATCACGTCGGGGTCAATTAACTCTTTCATCTTTTCATAACTTGATTGATGCTTGGGTTTAGATTGAAACGAAAATTGCGTAATCCTACTAACAGTAGAATAACTCAACTTTGTTGCAACCTGTCAACACAGGGTTTAACAAAGTGTTTTGTTTAAATTATATAGATTAATATCTTATCAACAATACTTTGACGAGAAATATCCTTTGGGAATTGAGTTCAAAGCATTAAAAAAATGAATCCACTGCGGGAACACCTAACAGTTTGTTCACGCCATTGTCATCTTTGAATTTGTAAGAGAAGAGTGATTATTACTAGATTTTTAATTTTAAACTGGAAATCAATGAATCCGAAAGTGATGATCTTAATTCAGCCCTCTTTATGTCTTTTCTAAACTGTGATTGAAAGTAGCAAATTTCCACATGGCTTCCATATATTATCTCATGCACTTTTCTTGAGAAGTACTGGAGCACACATGCTTTTCAACTGACCTCGTGGCGCAACGGTAGTGCGTCTGACTCCATATCAGAAGGTTGCGTGTTCAAATCATGTCGGGGTCAATAAACTCTTTCATCTTTTCATAACTTGATTGATGCTTGGGTTAAGATTGAAACGGAAACTGCGTAATCCTACTAACAGTAGAATAACTCAACTTTGTTGCAACCTGTCAGCACAGGGTTTAACAAAGTGTTTTATTTAAATTATATAGATTAATATCTTATCAACAATACTTTGACGAGAAATATCTTTTGGGACTTGAGTTCAAAGCATTAAAAAAATGAATCCACTGCGGGAACACCTAACAGTTTGTTCACGCCATTGTCATCTTTGAATTTGTAAGAGAAGAGGGATTATTACTAGATTTTTAATTTTAAACTGGAAATCAATGAATCCGAAAGTGATGATCTTAATTCAGCCCTCTTTATGTCTTTTCTAAACTGTGATTGAAAGTAGCAAATTTCCACATGGCTTCCATATATTATCTCATGCACTTTTCTTGAGAAGTACTGGAGCACACATGCTTTTCAACTGACCTCGTGGCGCAACGGTAGCGCGTCTGACTCCAGATCAGAAGGTTGTGTGTACAAATCACGTTGGGGTCAATTAACTCATCTTTTCATAACTTGATTGATGCTTGGGTTAAGATTGAAACGGAAACTGCGTAATCCTACTAACAGTAGAATAACTCAACTCTGTTGCAACCTGGCAGCACAGGGTTTAACAAAGTGTTTTATTTAAATTATATAGATTAATATCTTATCAACAATACTTTGACGAGAAATATCCTTTGGGAATTGAGTTCAAAGCATTAAAAAAATGAATCCACTGCGGGAACACCTAAAAGTTTGTTCATGCCATTGTCATCTTTGAATTTGTAAAAGAAGAGGGATTATTACTAGATTTTTAATTTTTGAACTTGAAGTCAATGAATCTGAATGTGATGATCTTAATTCAGCCCTCTTTATGTCTTTTCTAAGCTGTGATTAAAAGTAGCAAATTTCCAGATGGGGTCCATATATTATCTCATGCACTTTTCATGAGAAGTATTGCAGCAAACATGCTTTTCAACTGACCTTGTGCACAATGGTAGCACTTCTGACTCAAGGTCATAAGGTTGCATGTTGATATCACATCAGGGTCAAGTAGCTCTTTCGTCTATTCATAACTTGATAGATGATTGTGTTAAGATTGAAAACGGAAACTGCGTAATTCTACTGACAATAGAATAATTCGACTTTGTTGCCACCTGTAGGCAAAGTGTATAAAAAAGGTGTTTTATTTAAATTATGTAGATTAAAATCTTATCAGCAATACTATGGTGAGAAATATCATTTGAGAATTGAGTTCAAAACATAAAAAAATAATCCATGCCGGGAACAGCTAACACTTTGTTCATGCCATTGTCATCTTTGAATTTGTAAGAAAAGAGAGTTTATTACTAGATTTTACATTTTAAACTGGAAATCAATGAATCCAAAGGTGATGATCTTAATTCAGCCCTCTTTATGTCTTTTCTAAACTGTGATTGAAAGTAGCAAATTTCCAAATAGCTTCCATACATTATCTCATGCACTTTTCTTGAGAAGTACTGGAGCACACATGCTTTTCAACTGAACTCGTGGCGCAACGGTAGCGCGTATGACTCCAGATCAGAAGGTTGCGTGTTCAAATCACGTCGGGGTCAATTAACTCTTTCATCTTTTCATAACTTGATTGATGCTTGGGTTAAGATTGAAACGGAAACTGCGTAATCTTACTAACAGTAGAATAACTCAACTTTGTTGCAACTTGGCAGCACAGGGTTTAACAAAGTATTTTATTTAAATTATATAGATTAATATCTTATCAACAATACTTTGACGAGAAATATCCTTTGGGAATTGAGTTCAAAGCATTAAAAAAATGAATCCACTGTGGGAACACCTAACAGTTTGTTCACGCCATTGTCATCTTTGAATTTGTTAGAGAAGAGGGATTATTACTAGATTTTTAATTTTAAACTGGAAATCAATGAATCCGAAAGTGATGATCTTAATTTAGCCCTCTTTATGTCTTTTCTAAACTGTGATTAAAAGTAGCAAATTTCCAGATGGCTTCCATATATTATCTCATGCACTTTTCGTGAGAAGTACTGGAGCACACATGCTTTTCAACTGACCTCGTGGCGCAACGGTAGCGTGTCTGACTCCAGATCAGAAGGTTGCGTGTTCAAATCACGTCGGGGTCAATTAACTCTTTCATCTTTTCATAACTTGATTGATGCTTGGGTTTAGATTGAAACGAAAATTGCGTAATCCTACTAACAGTAGAATAACTCAACTTTGTTGCAACCTGTCAACACAGGGTTTAACAAAGTGTTTTGTTTAAATTATATAGATTAATATCTTATCAACAATACTTTGACGAGAAATATCCTTTGGGAATTGAGTTCAAAGCATTAAAAAAATGAATCCACTGCGGGAACACCTAACAGTTTGTTCACGCCATTGTCATCTTTGAATTTGTAAGAGAAGAGGGATTATTACTAGATTTTTAATTTTAAACTGGAAATCAATGAATCCGAATGTGATGATCTTAATTCAGCCCTCTTTATGTCTTTTCTAAACTGTGATTGAAAGTAGAAAATTTCCAGATGGCTTCCATATATTATCTCATGCACTTTTCTTGAGAAGTACTGGAGCACACATGCTTTTCAACTGACCTCGTGGCGCAACGGGAGCGCGTCTGACTCCAGATCAGAAGGTTGCGTGTTCAAATCATGTCAGGGTCAATAAACTCTTTCATCTTTTCATAACTAGATTGATGCTTGGGTTAAGATTGAAACGGAAACTGCGTAATCCTACTAACAGTAGAATAACTCAACTTTGTTGCAACCTGTCAGCACAGGGTTTAACAAAGTGTTTTATTTAAATTATATAGATTAATATCTTATCAACAATACTTTGACGAGAAATATCCTTTGGGACTTGAGTTCAAAGCATTAAAAAAATGAATCCACTGCGGGAACACCTAACAGTTTGTTCACGCCATTGTCATCTTTGAATTTGTAAGAGAAGAGGGATTATTACTAGATTTTTAATTTTAAACTGGAAATCAATGAATCCGAAAGTGATGATCTTAATTCAGCCCTCTTTATGTCTTTTCTAAACTGTGATTGAAAGTAGCAAATTTCCACATGGCTTCCATATATTATCTCATGCACTTTTCTTGAGAAGTACTGGAGCACACATGCTTTTCAACTGACCTCGTGGCGCAACGGTAGCGCGTCTGACTCCATATCAGAAGGTTGCGTGTTCAAATCATGTCGGGGTCAATAATCTCTTTCATCTTTTCATAACTTGATTGATGCTTGGGTTAAGATTGAAACGGAAACTGCGTAATCCTACTAACAGTAGAATAACGCAACTTTGTTGCAACCTGTCAGCACAGGGTTTAACAAAGTGTTTTATTTAAATTATATAGATTAATATCTTATCAACAATACTTTGACGAGAAATATCCTTTGGGACTTGAGTTCAAAGCATTAAAAAAATGAATCCACTGCGGGAACACCTAACAGTTTGTTCACGCCATTGTCATCTTTGAATTTGTAAGAGAAGAGGGATTATTACTAGATTTTTAATTTTAAACTGGAAATCAATGAATCCGAAAGTGATGATCTTAATTCAGCCCTCTTTATGTCTTTTCTAAACTGTGATTGAAAGTAGCAAATTTCCACATGGCTTCCATATATTATCTCATGCACTTTTCTTGAGAAGTACTGGAGCACACATGCTTTTCAACTGACCTCGTGGCGCAACGGTAGCGCGCCTGACTCCAGATCAGAAGGTTGTGTGTACAAATCACGTTGGGGTCAATTAACTCATCTTTTCATAACTTGATTGATGCTTGGGTTAAGATTGAAACGGAAACTGCGTAATCTTACTAACAGTAGAATAACTCAACTTTGTTGCAACTTGGCAGCACAGGGTTTAACAAAGTGTTTTATTTAAATTATATAGATTAATATCTTATCAACAATACTTTGACGAGAAATATCCTTTGGGAATTGAGTTCAAAGCATTAAAAAAATGAATCCACTGTGGGAACACCTAACAGTTTGTTCACGCCATTGTCATCTTTGAATTTGTTAGAGAAGAGGGATTATTACTAGATTTTTAATTTTAAACTGGAAATCAATGAATCCGAAAGTGATGATCTTAATTCAGCCCTCTTTATGTCTTTTCTAAACTGTGATTAAAAGTAGCAAATTTCCAGATGGCTTCCATATATTATCTCATGCACTTTTCTTGAGAAGTACTGGAGCACACATGCTTTTCAACTGACCTCGTGGCGCAACGGTAGCGCGTCTGACTCCAGATCAGAAGGTTGCGTGTTCAAATCACGTCGGGGTCAATTAACTCTTTCATCTTTTCATAACTTGATTGATGCTTGGGTTTAGATTGAAACGAAAATTGCGTAATCCTACTAACAGTAGAATAACTCAACTTTGTTGCAACCTGTCAACACAGGGTTTAACAAAGTGTTTTGTTTAAATTATATAGATTAATATCTTATCAACAATACTTTGACGAGAAATATCCTTTGGGAATTGAGTTCAAAGCATTAAAAAAATGAATCCACTGCGGGAACACCTAACAGTTTGTTCACGCCATTGTCATCTTTGAATTTGTAAGAGAAGAGGGATTATTACTAGATTTTTAATTTTAAACTGGAAATCAATGAATCCGAATGTGATGATCTTAATTCAGCCCTCTTTATGTCTTTTCTAAACTGTGATTGAAAGTAGAAAATTTCCACATGGCTTCCATATATTATCTCATGCACTTTTCTTGAGAAGTACTGGAGCACACATGCTTTTCAACTGACCTCGTGGCGCAACGGTAGCGCGTCTGACTCCAGATCAGAAGGTTGCGTGTTCAAATCATGTCGGGGTCAATAAACTCTTTCATCTTTTCATAACTTGATTGATGCTTGGGTTAAGATTGAAACGGAAACTGCGTAATCCTACTAACAGTAGAATAACTCAACTTTGTTGCAACCTGTCAGCACAGGGTTTAACAAAGTGTTTTATTTAAATTATATAGATTAATATCTTATCAACAATACTTTGACGAGAAATATCCTTTGGGACTTGAGTTCAAAGCATTAAAAAAATGAATCCACTGCGGGAACACCTAACAGTTTGTTCACGCCATTGTCATCTTTGAATTTGTAAGAGAAGAGGGATTATTACTAGATTTTTAATTTTAAACTGGAAATCAATGAATCCGAAAGTGATGATCTTAATTCAGCCCTCTTTACGTCTTTTCTAAACTGTGATTGAAAGTAGCAAATTTCCACATGGCAACCATATATTATCTCATGCACTTTTCTTGAGAAGTACTGGAGCACACATGCTTTTCAACTGACCTCGTGGCGCAACGGTAGCGCGTCTGACTCCATATCAGAAGGTTGCGTGTTCAAATCATGTCGGGGTCAATAAACTCTTTCATCTTTTCATAACTTGATTGATGCTTGGGTTAAGATTGAAACGGAAACTGCGTAATCCTACTAACAGTAGAATAACGCAACTTTGTTGCAACCTGTCAGCACAGGGTTTAACAAAGTGTTTTATTTAAATTATATAGATTAATATCTTATCAACAATACTTTGACGAGAAATATCCTTTGGGACTTGAGTTCAAAGCATTAAAAAAATGAATCCACTGCGGGAACACCTAACAGTTTGTTCACGCCATTGTCATCTTTGAATTTGTAAGAGAAGAGGGATTATTACTAGATTTTTAATTTTAAACTGGAAATCAATGAATCCGAAAGTGATGATCTTAATTCAGCCCTCTTTATGTCTTTTCTAAACTGTGATTGAAAGTAGCAAATTTCCACATGGCTTCCATATATTATCTCATGCACTTTTCTTGAGAAGTACTGGAGCACACATGCTTTTCAACTGACCTCGTGGCGCAACGGTAGCGCGCCTGACTCCAGATCAGAAGGTTGTGTGTACAAATCACGTTGGGGTCAATTAACTCATCTTTTCATAACTTGATTGATGCTTGGGTTAAGATTGAAACAGAAACTGCGTAATCTTACTAACAGTAGAATAACTCAACTTTGTTGCAACTTGGCAGCACAGGGTTTAACAAAGTGTTTTATTTAAATTATATAGATTAATATCTTATCAACAATACTTTGACGAGAAATATCCTTTGGGAATTGAGTTCAAAGCATTAAAAAAATGAATCCACTGTGGGAACACCTAACAGTTTGTTCACGCCATTGTCATCTTTGAATTTGTTAGAGAAGAGGGATTATTACTAGATTTTTAATTTTAAACTGGAAATCAATGAATCCGAAAGTGATGATCTTAATTCAGCCCTCTTTATGTCTTTTCTAAACTGTGATTAAAAGTAGCAAATTTCCAGATGGCTTCCATATATTATCTCATGCACTTTTCTTGAGAAGTACTGGAGCACACATGCTTTTCAACTGACCTCGTGGCGCAACGGTAGCGCGTCTGACTCCAGATCAGAAGGTTGCGTGTTCAAATCACGTCGGGGTCAATTAACTCTTTCATCTTTTCATAACTTGATTGATGCTTGGGTTTAGATTGAAACGAAAATTGCGTAATCCTACTAACAGTAGAATAACTCAACTTTGTTGCAACCTGTCAACACAGGGTTTAACAAAGTGTTTTGTTTAAATTATATAGATTAATATCTTATCAACAATACTTTGACGAGAAATATCCTTTGGGAATTGAGTTCAAAGCATTAAAAAAATGAATCCACTGCGGGAACACCTAACAGTTTGTTCACGCCATTGTCATCTTTGAATTTGTAAGAGAAGAGGGATTATTACTAGATTTTTAATTTTAAACTGGAAATCAATGAATCCGAAAGTGATGATCTTAATTCAGCCCTCTTTATGTCTTTTCTAAACTGTGATTGAAAGTAGCAAATTTCCACATGACTTCCATATATTATCTCATGCACTTTTCTTGAGAAGTACTGGAGCACACATGCTTTTCAACTGACCTCGTGGCGCAACGGTAGCGCGTCTGACTCCACATCAGAAGGTTGTGTGTTCAAATCATGTCGGGGTCAATAAACTCTTTCATCTTTTCATAACTTGATTGATGCTTGGGTTAAGATTGAAACGGAAACTGCGTAATCCTACTAACAGTAGAATAACTCAACTTTGTTGCAACCTGTCAGCACAGGGTTTAACAAAGTGTTTTATTTAAATTATATAGATTAATATCTTATCAACAATACTTTGACGAGAAATATCCTTTGGGACTTGAGTTCAAAGCATTAAAAAAATGAATCCACTGCGGGAACACCGAACAGTTTGTTCACGCCATTGTCATCTTTGAATTTGTAAGAGAAGAGGGATTATTACTAGATTTTTAATTTTAAACTGGAAATCAATGAATCCGAAAGTGATGATCTTAATTCAGCCCTCTTTATGTCTTTTCTAAACTGTGATTGAAAGTAGCAAATTTCCACATGGCTTCCATATATTATCTCATGCACTTTTCTTGAGAAGTACTGGAGCACACATGCTTTTCAACTGACCTCGTGGCGCAACGGTAGCGCGCCTGACTCCAGATCAGAAGGTTGTGTGTACAAATCACGTTGGGGTCAATTAACTCATCTTTTCATAACTTGATTGATGCTTGGGTTAAGATTGAAACGGAAACTGCGTAATCCTACTAACAGTAGAATAACTCAACTCTGTTGCAACCTGGCAGCACAGGGTTTAACAAAGTGTTTTATTTAAATTATATAGATTAATATCTTATCAACAATACTTTGACGAGAAATATCCTTTGGGAATTGAGTTCAAAGCATTAAAAAAAATGAATCCACTGCGGGAACACCTAAAAGTTTGTTCACGCCATTGTCATCTTTGAATTTGTAAAAGAAGAGGGATTATTACTAGATTTTTAATTTTTGAACTTGAAGTCAATGAATCTGAATGTGATGATCTTAATTCAGCCCTCTTTATGTCTTTTCTAAGCTGTGATTAAAAGTAGCAAATTTCCAGATGGGGTCCATATATTATCTCATGCACTTTTCATGTGAAGTATTGCAGCAAACATGCTTTTCAACTGACCTTGTGCACAATGGTAGCACTTCTGACTCAAGGTCATAAGGTTGCATGTTGATATCACATCAGGGTCAAGTAGCTCTTTCGTCTATTCATAACTTGATTGATGCTTGGGTTAAGATTGAAACGGAAACTGCGTAATCCTACTAAGGCTATGTGCACACGTCAGGCTTTTTCCTCAGGTTTTGTAGCCAAAACCAGGAGTGGAACAATTAGAGGAAAAGTATAATAGAAACATATGCACCACTTCTGCATTTATCACCCGCTCCTGGTTTTGGCTACAAAACCTGAGGAAAAATCCTGACAAAATCCTGACGTGTGCACATAGCCTCACAGTAGAATGACTCAACTTTGTTGCAACCTGACAGCACAGGGTTTAACAAAGTGTTTTATTTAAATTATATAGATTAATATCTTATCAACAATACTTTGACGAGAAATATCCTTTGGGAATTGAGTTCAAAGCATTAAAAAAATGAATCCACTGCGGGAACACCTAACAGTTTGTTTACGCCATTGTCATCTTTGAATTTGTAAAAGAAGAGGGATTATTACTAGATTTTTAATTTTAAACTGGAAATCAATGAATCCGAATGTGATGATCTTAATTCAGCCCTCTTTATGTCTTTTCTAAGCTGTGATTAAAAGTAGCAAATTTCCAGATGGGGTCCATATATTATCTCATGCACTTTTCATGTGAAGTATTGCAGCAAACATGCTTTTCAACTGACCTTGTGCACAATGGTAGCACTTCTGACTCAAGGTCATAAGGTTGCATGTTGATATCACATCAGGGTCAAGTAGCTCTTTCGTCTATTCATAACTTGATAGATGATTGTGTTAAGATTGAAAACGGAAACTGCGTAATTCTACTGACAATAGAATAATTCGACTTTGTTGCCACCTGTAGGCAAAGTGTTTAAAAAAGGTGTTTTATTTAAATTATGTAGATTAAAATCTTATCAACAATACTTTGGTGAGAAATATCATTTGAGAATTGAGTTCAAAACATAAAAAAATAATCCATGCCGGGAACAGCTAACACTTTGTTCATGCCATTGTCATCTTTGAATTTGTAAGAAAAGAGAGTTTATTACTAGATTTTACATTTTAAACTGGAGAACCCTGAATCTGAATGTCATGATCTTAATTCATCCTTGTTTATATCTTTCCCAAAATGTCATTAAAAGTAGCAAATTTCCAGATGGCTTCCATATATTATCTCATGCACTTTTCATGAGAAGTAATGGAGCACACATGCTTTTCAATCGACCTCGTGGTGCAACGGTAGCGCGTCTGACTCCAGATCAGAAGGTTGCGTGTTTAAATCACGTCGGGGTCAATTAACTCTTTCATCTTTTCATAACTTGATTTATGCTTGGGTTAAGATTGAAACGGAAACTGCGTAATCCTACTGACAATAGAATAACTCAACTTTGTTGCCACCTGTCAGTGCTGGGTTTAAAAATGAGTTTTATTTAAATTATATAGATTAATATCTTATCAACAATACTTTGACGAGAAATATTATTTGGGAATTGAGTTAAAAGCATTAAAAAAATTAATCAATGCCGACAACACCTAACAGTTTGTTCACGCCATTGTCATCTTTGAATTTGTAAGAGAAGAGGGATTATTACTAGATTTTTAATTTTAAACTGGAAATCAATGAATCCGAATGTGATGATCTTAATTCAGCCCTCTTTTATGTCTTTTCTAAACTGTGATTGAAAGTAGCAAATTTCCAGATGGCTTCCATATATTATCTCATGCACTTTTCTTGAGAAGTACTGGAGCACATGTGCTTTTCAACTGACCTCGTGGTGCAACAGTAGCGCGTCTGATTCCAGATCAGAAGATTGCGTGTTTAAATCACGTCGGGGTCAATTAACTCTTTCATCTTTTCATAACTTGATTGATGCTTGGGTTAAGATTGAAATGAAAATTGCGTAATCCTACTAACAGTAGAATAACTCAACTTTGTTGCAACCTGTCAGCACAGGGTTTAACAAAGTTTTTTATTTAAATTATATAGATTAATATCTTATCAACAATACTTTGACGAGAAATATTAATTGGGAATTGAGTTCAAAGCATTAAAAAAATGAATCCACTGCGGGAACACCTAACAGTTTGTTCACGCCATTGTCATCTTTGAATTTGTAAGAGAAGAGGGATTATTACTAGATTTTTAATTTTAAACTGGAAATCAATGAATCTGAATTTGATGATCTTAATTCAGCCTTCTTTTATGTCTTTTCTAAACTGTGTTTGAAAGTAGCAAATTTCCAGATGGCTTCCATATATTATCTCATGCACTTTTCTTGAGAAGTACTGGAGCACACGTGCTTTTCAACTGACCTCATGGTGCAATGGTATCGCGTCTGACTCCAGATCGGAAAGTTGCGTGTTCAAATCACGTTGGGGTCAATTAACTCTTTCATGTTTTCATAACTTGATTGATGCTTGGGTTAAGATTGAAACGGAAACTGCGTAATCCTACTAAGGCTATGTGCACACGTCAGGCTTTTTCCTCAGGTTTTGTAGCCAAAACCAGGAGTGGAACAATTAGAGGAAAAGTATAATAGAAACATATGCACCACTTCTGCATTTATCACCCACTCCTGGTTTTGGCTACAAAACCTGAGGAAAAAGCCTGACAAAATCCTGGCGTGTGCACATAGCCTCACAGTAGAATAACTCAACTTTGTTGCAACCTGGCAGCACAGGGTTTAACAAACTGTTTTATTTAAATTATATAGATTAATATCTTATCAACAATACTTTGACGAGAAATATCCTTTGGGAATTGAGTTCAAAGCATTAAAAAAATGAATCCACTGCGGGAACACCTAACAGTTTGTTTACGCCATTGTCATCTTTGAATTTGTAAAAGAAGAGGGATTATTACTAGATTTTTAATTTTAAACTTGAAATCAATGAATCCGAATGTGATGATCTTAATTCAGACCTCTTTATGTCTTTTCTAAGCTGTGATTAAAAGTAGCAAATTTCCAGATGGGGTCCATATATTATCTCATGCACTTTTCATGAGAAGTATTGCAGCAAACATGCTTTTCAACTGACCTTGTGCACAATGGTAGCACTTCTGACTCAAGGTCATAAGGTTGCATGTTGATATCACATCAGGGTCAAGTAGCTCTTTCGTCTATTCATAACTTGATAGATGATTGTGTTAAGATTGAAAACGGAAACTGCGTAATTCTACTGACAATAGAATAATTCGACTTTGTTGCCACCTGTAGGCAAAGTGTATAAAAAAGGTGTTTTATTTAAATTATGTAGATTAAAATCTTATCAGCAATACTATGGTGAGAAATATCATTTGAGAATTGAGTTCAAAACATAAAAAAATAATCCATGCCGGGAACAGCTAACACTTTGTTCATGCCATTGTCATCTTTGAATTTGTAAGAAAAGAGAGTTTATTACTAGATTTTACATTTTAAACTGGAAATCAATGAATCCAAAGGTGATGATCTTAATTCAGCCCTCTTTATGTCTTTTCTAAACTGTGATTGAAAGTAGCAAATTTCCAAATAGCTTCCATACATTATCTCATGCACTTTTCTTGAGAAGTACTGGAGCACACATGCTTTTCAACTGAACTCGTGGCGCAACGGTAGCGCGTATGACTCCAGATCAGAAGGTTGCGTGTTCAAATCACGTCGGGGTCAATTAACTCTTTCATCTTTTCATAACTTGATTGATGCTTGGGTTAAGATTGAAACGGAAACTGCGTAATCTTACTAACAGTAGAATAACTCAACTTTGTTGCAACTTGGCAGCACAGGGTTTAACAAAGTGTTTTATTTAAATTATATAGATTAATATCTTATCAACAATACTTTGACGAGAAATATCCTTTGGGAATTGAGTTCAAAGCATTAAAAAAATGAATCCACTGTGGGAACACCTTAGGCTACGTTCATATTTGCGGCTAGCGCCGCAGCGTCGGGCGCCGCAGCGGCGCCGCATGCATCATGCGCCCCTATATTTAACATGGGGGCGCATGGACATGCGGTGCACTTGCGTTTGGCGCCGCATGCGTCCCTGCGGCGCCCGCGTCGGGGCGCAGAGGACGCAGCAAGTTGCATTTTTGCTGCGTCCAAAACCAATGGAAAAAAGGACGCATGTGGCGCAAAACGCAGCGTTGTGCATGCGTTTTGCCGCGTTTTTGTTTGCGTTGTGCGCTGCGGCGCCGACGCTGCGGCGCACAACGCAAATGTGAACGTAGCCTAACAGTTTGTTCACGCCATTGTCATCTTTGAATTTGTTAGAGAAGAGGGATTATTACTAGATTTTTAATTTTAAACTGGAAATCAATGAATCCGAAAGTGATGATCTTAATTTAGCCCTCTTTATGTCTTTTCTAAACTGTGATTAAAAGTAGCAAATTTCCAGATGGCTTCCATATATTATCTCATGCACTTTTCGTGAGAAGTACTGGAGCACACATGCTTTTCAACTGACCTCGTGGCGCAACGGTAGCGCGTCTGACTCCAGATCAGAAGGTTGCGTGTTCAAATCACGTCGGGGTCAATTAACTCTTTCATCTTTTCATAACTTGATTGATGCTTGGGTTTAGATTGAAACGAAAATTGCGTAATCCTACTAACAGTAGAATAACTCAACTTTGTTGCAACCTGTCAACACAGGGTTTAACAAAGTGTTTTGTTTAAATTATATAGATTAATATCTTATCAACAATACTTTGACGAGAAATATCCTTTGGGACTTGAGTTCAAAGCATTAAAAAAATGAATCCACTGCGGGAACACCTAACAGTTTGTTCACGCCATTGTCATCTTTGAATTTGTAAGAGAAGAGGGATTATTACTAGATTTTTAATTTTAAACTGGAAATCAATGAATCCGAAAGTGATGATCTTAATTCAGCCCTCTTTATGTCTTTTCTAAACTGTGATTGAAAGTAGCAAATTTCCACATGGCTTCCATATATTATCTCATGCACTTTTCTTGAGAAGTACTGGAGCACACATGCTTTTCAACTGACCTCGTGGCGCAACGGTAGCGCGTCTGACTCCATATCAGAAGGTTGCGTGTTCAAATCATGTCGGGGTCAATAAACTCTTTCATCTTTTCATAACTTGATTGATGCTTGGGTTAAGATTGAAACGGAAACTGCGTAATCCTACTAACAGTAGAATAACGCAACTTTGTTGCAACCTGTCAGCACAGGGTTTAACAAAGTGTTTTATTTAAATTATATAGATTAATATCTTATCAACAATACTTTGACGAGAAATATCCTTTGGGACTTGAGTTCAAAGCATTAAAAAAATGAATCCACTGCGGGAACACCTAACAGTTTGTTCACGCCATTGTCATCTTTGAATTTGTAAGAGAAGAGGGATTATTACTAGATTTTTAATTTTAAACTGGAAATCAATGAATCCGAAAGTGATGATCTTAATTCAGCCCTCTTTATGTCTTTTCTAAACTGTGATTGAAAGTAGCAAATTTCCACATGGCTTCCATATATTATCTCATGCACTTTTCTTGAGAAGTACTGGAGCACACATGCTTTTCAACTGACCTCGTGGCGCAACGGTAGCGCGCCTGACTCCAGATCAGAAGGTTGTGTGTACAAATCACGTTGGGGTCAATTAACTCATCTTTTCATAACTTGATTGATGCTTGGGTTAAGATTGAAACGGAAACTGCGTAATCTTACTAACAGTAGAATAACTCAACTTTGTTGCAACTTGGCAGCACAGGGTTTAACAAAGTGTTTTATTTAAATTATATAGATTAATATCTTATCAACAATACTTTGACGAGAAATATCCTTTGGGAATTGAGTTCAAAGCATTAAAAAAATGAATCCACTGTGGGAACACCTAACAGTTTGTTCACGCCATTGTCATCTTTGAATTTGTTAGAGAAGAGGGATTATTACTAGATTTTTAATTTTAAACTGGAAATCAATGAATCCGAAAGTGATGATCTTAATTCAGCCCTCTTTATGTCTTTTCTAAACTGTGATTAAAAGTAGCAAATTTCCAGATGGCTTCCATATATTATCTCATGCACTTTTCTTGAGAAGTACTGGAGCACACATGCTTTTCAACTGACCTCGTGGCGCAACGGTAGCGCGTCTGACTCCAGATCAGAAGGTTGCGTGTTCAAATCACGTCGGGGTCAATTAACTCTTTCATCTTTTCATAACTTGATTGATGCTTGGGTTTAGATTGAAACGAAAATTGCGTAATCCTACTAACAGTAGAATAACTCAACTTTGTTGCAACCTGTCAACACAGGGTTTAACAAAGTGTTTTGTTTAAATTATATAGATTAATATCTTATCAACAATACTTTGACGAGAAATATCCTTTGGGAATTGAGTTCAAAGCATTAAAAAAATGAATCCACTGCGGGAACACCTAACAGTTTGTTCACGCCATTGTCATCTTTGAATTTGTAAGAGAAGAGGGATTATTACTAGATTTTTAATTTTAAACTGGAAATCAATGAATCCGAATGTGATGATCTTAATTCAGCCCTCTTTATGTCTTTTCTAAACTGTGATTGAAAGTAGAAAATTTCCACATGGCTTCCATATATTATCTCATGCACTTTTCTTGAGAAGTACTGGAGCACACATGCTTTTCAACTGACCTCGTGGCGCAACGGTAGCGCGTCTGACTCCAGATCAGAAGGTTGCGTGTTCAAATCATGTCGGGGTCAATAAACTCTTTCATCTTTTCATAACTTGATTGATGCTTGGGTTAAGATTGAAACGGAAACTGCGTAATCCTACTAACAGTAGAATAACTCAACTTTGTTGCAACCTGTCAGCACAGGGTTTAACAAAGTGTTTTATTTAAATTATATAGATTAATATCTTATCAACAATACTTTGACGAGAAATATCCTTTGGGACTTGAGTTCAAAGCATTAAAAAAATGAATCCACTGCGGGAACACCTAACAGTTTGTTCACGCCATTGTCATCTTTGAATTTGTAAGAGAAGAGGGATTATTACTAGATTTTTAATTTTAAACTGGAAATCAATGAATCCGAAAGTGATGATCTTAATTCAGCCCTCTTTATGTCTTTTCTAAACTGTGATTGAAAGTAGCAAATTTCCACATGGCTACCATATATTATCTCATGCACTTTTCTTGAGAAGTACTGGAGCACACATGCTTTTCAACTGACCTCGTGGCGCAACGGTAGCGCGTCTGACTCCATATCAGAAGGTTGCGTGTTCAAATCATGTCGGGGTCAATAAACTCTTTCATCTTTTCATAACTTGATTGATGCTTGGGTTAAGATTGAAACGGAAACTGCGTAATCCTACTAACAGTAGAATAACGCAACTTTGTTGCAACCTGTCAGCACAGGGTTTAACAAAGTGTTTTATTTAAATTATATAGATTAATATCTTATCAACAATACTTTGACGAGAAATATCCTTTGGGACTTGAGTTCAAAGCATTAAAAAAATGAATCCACTGCGGGAACACCTAACAGTTTGTTCACGCCATTGTCATCTTTGAATTTGTAAGAGAAGAGGGATTATTACTAGATTTTTAATTTTAAACTGGAAATCAATGAATCCGAAAGTGATGATCTTAATTCAGCCCTCTTTATGTCTTTTCTAAACTGTGATTGAAAGTAGCAAATTTCCACATGGCTTCCATATATTATCTCATGCACTTTTCTTGAGAAGTACTGGAGCACACATGCTTTTCAACTGACCTCGTGGCGCAACGGTAGCGCGCCTGACTCCAGATCAGAAGGTTGTGTGTACAAATCACGTTGGGGTCAATTAACTCATCTTTTCATAACTTGATTGATGCTTGGGTTAAGATTGAAACGGAAACTGCGTAATCTTACTAACAGTAGAATAACTCAACTTTGTTGCAACTTGGCAGCACAGGGTTTAACAAAGTGTTTTATTTAAATTATATAGAATAATATCTTATCAACAATACTTTGACGAGAAATATCCTTTGGGACTTGAGTTCAAAGCATTAAAAAAATGAATCCACTGCGGGAACACCTAACAGTTTGTTTACGCCATTGTCATCTTTGAATTTGTAAGAGAAGAGGGATTATTACTAGATTTTTAATTTTAAACTGGAAATCAATGAATCCAAATGTGATGATCTTAATTCAGCCCTCTTTATGTCTTTTCTAAACTGTGATTGAAAGTAGCAAATTTCCACATGGCTTCCATATTTTATCTCATGCACTTTTCTTGACAAGTACTGGAGCACACGTTATTTTTAACTGACCTCGTGGTGCAACGGTAGCGCGTCTGACTCCAGATTATAAGGTTGCATGTTCTAATCACGTTGGGGTCAATTGATTCTTTCATCTTTTCATAACTAGATTGATGCTTAAGTTAAGTTTGAAACGGAAACTGCGTAATCCTACTAACAGTAGAATTACTCAACTTTGTTGCAACCTGGCAGCACAGGGTTTAACAAAGTGTTTTATTTAAATTATATAGATTAATATCTTATCAACAATACTTTGACGAGAAATATCCTTTGGGAATTGAGTTCAAAGCATTAAAAAAATGAATCCACTGCGGGAACACCTAACAGTTTGTTCACGCCATTGTTATCTTTGAATTTGTAAGAGAAGAGGGATTATTACTAGATTTTTAATTTTAAACTGGAAATCATTGAATCCGAAAGTGATGATCTTAATTCAGCCCTCTTTATGTCTTTTCTAAACTGTGATTGAAAGTAGCAAATTTCCACATGGCTTCCATATTTTATCTCATGCACTTTTCTTGAGAAGTACTGGAGCACACATGCTTTTCAACTGACCTCGTGGCGCAACGGTAGCGCGTCTGACTCCAGATCAGAAGGTTGCGTGTTCAAATCACGTCGGGGTCAATTAACTCTTTCATCTTTTCATAACTTGATTGATGCTTGGGTTAAGATTGAAACGGAAACTGCGTAATCTTACTAACAGTAGAATAACTCAACTTTGTTGCAACTTGGCAGCACAGGGTTTAACAAAGTGTTTTATTTAAATTATATAGATTAATATCTTATCAACAATACTTTGATGAGAAATATCCTTTGGGAATTGAGTTCAAAGCATTAAAAAAATGAATCCACTGTGGGAACACCTAACAGTTTGTTCACGCCATTGTCATCTTTGAATTTGTTAGAGAAGAGGGATTATTACTAGATTTTTAATTTTAAACTGGAAATCAATGAATCCGAAAGTGATGATCTTAATTCAGCCCTCTTTATGTCTTTTCTAAACTGTGATTAAAAGTAGCAAATTTCCAGATGGCTTCCATATATTATCTCATGCACTTTTCTTGAGAAGTACTGGAGCACACATGCTTTTCAACTGACCTCGTGGCGCAACGGTAGCGCGTCTGACTCCAGATCAGAAGGTTGCGTGTTCAAATCACGTCGTGGTCAATTAACTCTTTCATCTTTTCATAACTTGATTGATGCTTGGGTTTAGATTGAAACGAAAATTGCGTAATCCTACTAACAGTAGAATAACTCAACTTTGTTGCAACCTGTCAACACAGGGTTTAACAAAGTGTTTTGTTTAAATTATATAGATTAATATCTTATCAACAATACTTTGACGAGAAATATCCTTTGGGAATTGAGTTCAAAGCATTAAAAAAATGAATCCACTGTGGGAACACCTAACAGTTTGTTCACGCCATTGTCATCTTTGAATTTGTTAGAGAAGAGGGATTATTACTAGATTTTTAATTTTAAACTGGAAATCAATGAATCCGAAAGTGATGATCTTAATTCAGCCCTCTTTATGTCTTTTCTAAACTGTGATTAAAAGTAGCAAATTTCCAGATGGCTTCCATATATTATCTCATGCACTTTTCTTGAGAAGTACTGGAGCACACATGCTTTTCAACTGACCTCGTGGCGCAACGGTAGAGCGTCTGACTCCAGATCAGAAGGTTGCGTGTTCAAATCACATCGGGGTCAATTAACTCTTTCATCTTTTCATAACTTGATTGATGCTTGGGTTTAGATTGAAACGAAAATTGCGTAATCCTACTAACAGTAGAATAACTCAACTTTGTTGCAACCTGTCAGCACAGGGTTTAACAAAGTGTTTTGTTTAAATTATATAGATTAATATCTTATCAACAATACTTTGACGAGAAATATCCTTTGGGAATTGAGTTCAAAGCATTAAAAAAATGAATCCACTGCGGGAACACCTAACAGTTTGTTTACGCCATTGTCATCTTTGAATTTGTAAGAGAAGAGGGATTATTACTAGATTTTTAATTTTAAACTGGAAATCAATGAATCCAAATGTGATGATCTTAATTCAGCCCTCTTTATATCTTTCCCAAAATGTCATTAAAAGTAGCAAATTTCCACATGGCTTCCATATTTTATCTCATGCACTTTTCTTGAGAAGTACTGGAGCACACATGCTTTTCAACTGACCTCGTGGCGCAACGGTAGCGCGTCTGACTCCAGATCAGAAGGTTGCGTGTTCAAATCACGTCGGGGTCAATTAACTCTTTCATCTTTTCATAACTTGATTGATGCTTGGGTTAAGATTGAAACGGAAACTGCGTAATCTTACTAACAGTAGAATAACTCAACTTTGTTGCAACTTGGCAGCACAGGGTTTAACAAAGTGTTTTATTTAAATTATATAGATTAATATCTTATCAACAATACTTTGACGAGAAATATCCTTTGGGAATTGAGTTCAAAGCATTAAAAAAATGAATCCACTGCGGGAACACCTAACAGTTTGTTCACGCCATTGTCATCTTTGAATTTGTAAGAGAAGAGGGATTATTACTAGATTTTTAATTTTAAACTGGAAATCAATGAATCCGAATGTGATGATCTTAATTCAGCCCTCTTTATGTCTTTTCTAAACTGTGATTGAAAGTAGAAAATTTCCACATGGCTTCCATATATTATCTCATGCACTTTTCTTGAGAAGTACTGGAGCACACATGCTTTTCAACTGACCTCGTGGCGCAACGGTAGCGCGTCTGACTCCAGATCAAAAGGTTGCGTGTTCAAATCATGTCGGGGTCAATAAACTCTTTCATCTTTTCATAACTTGATTGATGCTTGGGTTAAGATTGAAACAGAAACTGCGTAATCCTACTAACCGTAGAATAACTCAACTTTGTTGCAACCTGTCAGCACAGGGTTTAACAAAGTGTTTTATTTAAATTATATAGATTAATATCTTATCAACAATACTTTGACGAGAAATATCCTTTGGGACTTGAGTTCAAAGCATTAAAAAAATGAATCCACTGCGGGAACACCTAACAGTTTGTTCACGCCATTGTCATCTTTGAATTTGTAAGAGAAGAGTGATTATTACTAGATTTTTAATTTTAAACTGGAAATCAATGAATCCGAAAGTGATGATCTTAATTCAGCCCTCTTTATGTCTTTTCTAAACTGTGATTGAAAGTAGCAAATTTCCACATGGCTTCCATATATTATCTCATGCACTTTTCTTGAGAAGTACTGGAGCACACATGCTTTTCAACTGACCTCGTGGCGCAACGGTAGTGCGTCTGACTCCATATCAGAAGGTTGCGTGTTCAAATCATGTCGGGGTCAATAAACTCTTTCATCTTTTCATAACTTGATTGATGCTTGGGTTAAGATTGAAACGGAAACTGCGTAATCCTACTAACAGTAGAATAACGCAACTTTGTTGCAACCTGTCAGCACAGGGTTTAACAAAGTGTTTTATTTAAATTATATAGATTAATATCTTATCAACAATACTTTGACGAGAAATATCCTTTGGGACTTGAGTTCAAAGCATTAAAAAAATGAATCCACTGCGGGAACACCTAACAGTTTGTTCACGCCATTGTCATCTTTGAATTTGTAAGAGAAGAGTGATTATTACTAGATTTTTAATTTTAAACTGGAAATCAATGAATCCGAAAGTGATGATCTTAATTCAGCCCTCTTTATGTCTTTTCTAAACTGTGATTGAAAGTAGCAAATTTCCACATGGCTTCCATATATTATCTCATGCACTTTTCTTGAGAAGTACTGGAGCACACATGCTTTTCAACTGACCTCGTGGCGCAACGGTAGCGCGCCTGACTCCAGATCAGAAGGTTGTGTGTACAAATCACGTTGGGGTCAATTAACTCATCTTTTCATAACTTGATTGATGCTTGGGTTAAGATTGAAACGGAAACTGCGTAATCTTACTAACAGTAGAATAACTCAACTTTGTTGCAACTTGGCAGCACAGGGTTTAACAAAGTGTTTTATTTAAATTATATAGATTAATATCTTATCAACAATACTTTGACGAGAAATATCCTTTGGGACTTGAGTTCAAAGCATTAAAAAAATGAATCCACTGCGGGAACACCTAACAGTTTGTTTACGCCATTGTCATCTTTGAATTTGTAAGAGAAGAGGGATTATTACTAGATTTTTAATTTTAAACTGGAAATCAATGAATCCAAATGTGATGATCTTAATTCAGCCCTCTTTATGTCTTTTCTAAACTGTGATTGAAAGTAGCAAATTTCCACATGGCTTCCATATTTTATCTCATGCACTTTTCTTGACAAGTACTGGAGCACACGTTATTTTTAACTGACCTCGTGGTGCAACGGTAGCGCGTCTGACTCCAGATTATAAGGTTGCATGTTCTAATCACGTTGGGGTCAATTGATTCTTTCATCTTTTCATAACTAGATTGATGCTTAAGTTAAGTTTGAAACGGAAACTGCGTAATCCTACTAACAGTAGAATTACTCAACTTTGTTGCAACCTGGCAGCACAGGGTTTAACAAAGTGTTTTATTTAAATTATATAGATTAATATCTTATCAACAATACTTTGACGAGAAATATCCTTTGGGAATTGAGTTCAAAGCATTAAAAAAATGAATCCACTGCGGGAACACCTAACAGTTTGTTCACGCCATTGTTATCTTTGAATTTGTAAGAGAAGAGGGATTATTACTAGATTTTTAATTTTAAACTGGAAATCATTGAATCCGAAAGTGATGATCTTAATTCAGCCCTCTTTATGTCTTTTCTAAACTGTGATTGAAAGTAGCAAATTTCCACATGGCTTCCATATTTTATCTCATGCACTTTTCTTGAGAAGTACTGGAGCACACATGCTTTTCAACTGACCTCGTGGCGCAACGGTAGCGCGTCTGACTCCAGATCAGAAGGTTGCGTGTTCAAATCACGTCGGGGTCAATTAACTCTTTCATCTTTTCATAACTTGATTGATGCTTGGGTTAAGATTGAAACGGAAACTGCGTAATCTTACTAACAGTAGAATAACTCAACTTTGTTGCAACTTGGCAGCACAGGGTTTAACAAAGTGTTTTATTTAAATTATATAGATTAATATCTTATCAACAATACTTTGATGAGAAATATCCTTTGGGAATTGAGTTCAAAGCATTAAAAAAATGAATCCACTGTGGGAACACCTAACAGTTTGTTCACGCCATTGTCATCTTTGAATTTGTTAGAGAAGAGGGATTATTACTAGATTTTTAATTTTAAACTGGAAATCAATGAATCCGAAAGTGATGATCTTAATTCAGCCCTCTTTATGTCTTTTCTAAACTGTGATTAAAAGTAGCAAATTTCCAGATGGCTTCCATATATTATCTCATGCACTTTTCTTGAGAAGTACTGGAGCACACATGCTTTTCAACTGACCTCGTGGCGCAACGGTAGCGCGTCTGACTCCAGATCAGAAGGTTGCGTGTTCAAATCACGTCGTGGTCAATTAACTCTTTCATCTTTTCATAACTTGATTGATGCTTGGGTTTAGATTGAAACGAAAATTGCGTAATCCTACTAACAGTAGAATAACTCAACTTTGTTGCAACCTGTCAACACAGGGTTTAACAAAGTGTTTTGTTTAAATTATATAGATTAATATCTTATCAACAATACTTTGACGAGAAATATCCTTTGGGAATTGAGTTCAAAGCATTAAAAAAATGAATCCACTGTGGGAACACCTAACAGTTTGTTCACGCCATTGTCATCTTTGAATTTGTTAGAGAAGAGGGATTATTACTAGATTTTTAATTTTAAACTGGAAATCAATGAATCCGAAAGTGATGATCTTAATTTAGCCCTCTTTATGTCTTTTCTAAACTGTGATTAAAAGTAGCAAATTTCCAGATGGCTTCCATATATTATCTCATGCACTTTTCTTGAGAAGTACTGGAGCACACATGCTTTTCAACTGACCTCGTGGCGCAACGGTAGAGCGTCTGACTCCAGATCAGAAGGTTGCGTGTTCAAATCACATCGGGGTCAATTAACTCTTTCATCTTTTCATAACTTGATTGATGCTTGGGTTTAGATTGAAACGAAAATTGCGTAATCCTACTAACAGTAGAATAACTCAACTTTGTTGCAACCTGTCAGCACAGGGTTTAACAAAGTGTTTTGTTTAAATTATATAGATTAATATCTTATCAACAATACTTTGACGAGAAATATCCTTTGGGAATTGAGTTCAAAGCATTAAAAAAATGAATCCACTGCGGGAACACCTAACAGTTTGTTTACGCCATTGTCATCTTTGAATTTGTAAGAGAAGAGGGATTATTACTAGATTTTTAATTTTAAACTGGAAATCAATGAATCCAAATGTGATGATCTTAATTCAGCCCTCTTTATATCTTTCCCAAAATGTCATTAAAAGTAGCAAATTTCCACATGGCTTCCATATTTTATCTCATGCACTTTTCTTGAGAAGTACTGGAGCACACATGCTTTTCAACTGACCTCGTGGCGCAACGGTAGCGCGTCTGACTCCAGATCAGAAGGTTGCGTGTTCAAATCACGTCGGGGTCAATTAACTCTTTCATCTTTTCATAACTTGATTGATGCTTGGGTTAAGATTGAAACGGAAACTGCGTAATCTTACTAACAGTAGAATAACTCAACTTTGTTGCAACTTGGCAGCACAGGGTTTAACAAAGTGTTTTATTTAAATTATATAGATTAATATCTTATCAACAATACTTTGACGAGAAATATCCTTTGGGAATTGAGTTCAAAGCATTAAAAAAATGAATCCACTGCGGGAACACCTAACAGTTTGTTCACGCCATTGTCATCTTTGAATTTGTAAGAGAAGAGGGATTATTACTAGATTTTTAATTTTAAACTGGAAATCAATGAATCCGAATGTGATGATCTTAATTCAGCCCTCTTTATGTCTTTTCTAAACTGTGATTGAAAGTAGAAAATTTCCACATGGCTTCCATATATTATCTCATGCACTTTTCTTGAGAAGTACTGGAGCACACATGCTTTTCAACTGACCTCGTGGCGCAACGGTAGCGCGTCTGACTCCAGATCAAAAGGTTGCGTGTTCAAATCATGTCGGGGTCAATAAACTCTTTCATCTTTTCATAACTTGATTGATGCTTGGGTTAAGATTGAAACAGAAACTGCGTAATCCTACTAACCGTAGAATAACTCAACTTTGTTGCAACCTGTCAGCACAGGGTTTAACAAAGTGTTTTATTTAAATTATATAGATTAATATCTTATCAACAATACTTTGACGAGAAATATCCTTTGGGACTTGAGTTCAAAGCATTAAAAAAATGAATCCACTGCGGGAACACCTAACAGTTTGTTCACGCCATTGTCATCTTTGAATTTGTAAGAGAAGAGTGATTATTACTAGATTTTTAATTTTAAACTGGAAATCAATGAATCCGAAAGTGATGATCTTAATTCAGCCCTCTTTATGTCTTTTCTAAACTGTGATTGAAAGTAGCAAATTTCCACATGGCTTCCATATATTATCTCATGCACTTTTCTTGAGAAGTACTGGAGCACACATGCTTTTCAACTGACCTCGTGGCGCAACGGTAGTGCGTCTGACTCCATATCAGAAGGTTGCGTGTTCAAATCATGTCGGGGTCAATAAACTCTTTCATCTTTTCATAACTTGATTGATGCTTGGGTTAAGATTGAAACGGAAACTGCGTAATCCTACTAACAGTAGAATAACTCAACTTTGTTGCAACCTGTCAGCACAGGGTTTAACAAAGTGTTTTATTTAAATTATATAGATTAATATCTTATCAACAATACTTTGACGAGAAATATCTTTTGGGACTTGAGTTCAAAGCATTAAAAAAATGAATCCACTGCGGGAACACCTAACAGTTTGTTCACGCCATTGTCATCTTTGAATTTGTAAGAGAAGAGGGATTATTACTAGATTTTTAATTTTAAACTGGAAATCAATGAATCCGAAAGTGATGATCTTAATTCAGCCCTCTTTATGTCTTTTCTAAACTGTGATTGAAAGTAGCAAATTTCCACATGGCTTCCATATATTATCTCATGCACTTTTCTTGAGAAGTACTGGAGCACACATGCTTTTCAACTGACCTCGTGGCGCAACGGTAGCGCGTCTGACTCCAGATCAGAAGGTTGTGTGTACAAATCACGTTGGGGTCAATTAACTCATCTTTTCATAACTTGATTGATGCTTGGGTTAAGATTGAAACGGAAACTGCGTAATCCTACTAACAGTAGAATAACTCAACTCTGTTGCAACCTGGCAGCACAGGGTTTAACAAAGTGTTTTATTTAAATTATATAGATTAATATCTTATCAACAATACTTTGACGAGAAATATCCTTTGGGAATTGAGTTCAAAGCATTAAAAAAATGAATCCACTGCGGGAACACCTAAAAGTTTGTTCATGCCATTGTCATCTTTGAATTTGTAAAAGAAGAGGGATTATTACTAGATTTTTAATTTTTGAACTTGAAGTCAATGAATCTGAATGTGATGATCTTAATTCAGCCCTCTTTATGTCTTTTCTAAGCTGTGATTAAAAGTAGCAAATTTCCAGATGGGGTCCATATATTATCTCATGCACTTTTCATGAGAAGTATTGCAGCAAACATGCTTTTCAACTGACCTTGTGCACAATGGTAGCACTTCTGACTCAAGGTCATAAGGTTGCATGTTGATATCACATCAGGGTCAAGTAGCTCTTTCGTCTATTCATAACTTGATAGATGATTGTGTTAAGATTGAAAACGGAAACTGCGTAATTCTACTGACAATAGAATAATTCGACTTTGTTGCCACCTGTAGGCAAAGTGTATAAAAAAGGTGTTTTATTTAAATTATGTAGATTAAAATCTTATCAGCAATACTATGGTGAGAAATATCATTTGAGAATTGAGTTCAAAACATAAAAAAATAATCCATGCCGGGAACAGCTAACACTTTGTTCATGCCATTGTCATCTTTGAATTTGTAAGAAAAGAGAGTTTATTACTAGATTTTACATTTTAAACTGGAAATCAATGAATCCAAAGGTGATGATCTTAATTCAGCCCTCTTTATGTCTTTTCTAAACTGTGATTGAAAGTAGCAAATTTCCAAATAGCTTCCATACATTATCTCATGCACTTTTCTTGAGAAGTACTGGAGCACACATGCTTTTCAACTGAACTCGTGGCGCAACGGTAGCGCGTATGACTCCAGATCAGAAGGTTGCGTGTTCAAATCACGTCGGGGTCAATTAACTCTTTCATCTTTTCATAACTTGATTGATGCTTGGGTTAAGATTGAAACGGAAACTGCGTAATCTTACTAACAGTAGAATAACTCAACTTTGTTGCAACTTGGCAGCACAGGGTTTAACAAAGTATTTTATTTAAATTATATAGATTAATATCTTATCAACAATACTTTGACGAGAAATATCCTTTGGGAATTGAGTTCAAAGCATTAAAAAAATGAATCCACTGTGGGAACACCTAACAGTTTGTTCACGCCATTGTCATCTTTGAATTTGTTAGAGAAGAGGGATTATTACTAGATTTTTAATTTTAAACTGGAAATCAATGAATCCGAAAGTGATGATCTTAATTTAGCCCTCTTTATGTCTTTTCTAAACTGTGATTAAAAGTAGCAAATTTCCAGATGGCTTCCATATATTATCTCATGCACTTTTCGTGAGAAGTACTGGAGCACACATGCTTTTCAACTGACCTCGTGGCGCAACGGTAGCGTGTCTGACTCCAGATCAGAAGGTTGCGTGTTCAAATCACGTCGGGGTCAATTAACTCTTTCATCTTTTCATAACTTGATTGATGCTTGGGTTTAGATTGAAACGAAAATTGCGTAATCCTACTAACAGTAGAATAACTCAACTTTGTTGCAACCTGTCAACACAGGGTTTAACAAAGTGTTTTGTTTAAATTATATAGATTAATATCTTATCAACAATACTTTGACGAGAAATATCCTTTGGGAATTGAGTTCAAAGCATTAAAAAAATGAATCCACTGCGGGAACACCTAACAGTTTGTTCACGCCATTGTCATCTTTGAATTTGTAAGAGAAGAGGGATTATTACTAGATTTTTAATTTTAAACTGGAAATCAATGAATCCGAATGTGATGATCTTAATTCAGCCCTCTTTATGTCTTTTCTAAACTGTGATTGAAAGTAGAAAATTTCCAGATGGCTTCCATATATTATCTCATGCACTTTTCTTGAGAAGTACTGGAGCACACATGCTTTTCAACTGACCTCGTGGCGCAACGGGAGCGCGTCTGACTCCAGATCAGAAGGTTGCGTGTTCAAATCATGTCAGGGTCAATAAACTCTTTCATCTTTTCATAACTTGATTGATGCTTGGGTTAAGATTGAAACGGAAACTGCGTAATCCTACTAACAGTAGAATAACTCAACTTTGTTGCAACCTGTCAGCACAGGGTTTAACAAAGTGTTTTATTTAAATTATATAGATTAATATCTTATCAACAATACTTTGACGAGAAATATCCTTTGGGACTTGAGTTCAAAGCATTAAAAAAATGAATCCACTGCGGGAACACCTAACAGTTTGTTCACGCCATTGTCATCTTTGAATTTGTAAGAGAAGAGGGATTATTACTAGATTTTTAATTTTAAACTGGAAATCAATGAATCCGAAAGTGATGATCTTAATTCAGCCCTCTTTATGTCTTTTCTAAACTGTGATTGAAAGTAGCAAATTTCCACATGGCTTCCATATATTATCTCATGCACTTTTCTTGAGAAGTACTGGAGCACACATGCTTTTCAACTGACCTCGTGGCGCAACGGTAGCGCGTCTGACTCCATATCAGAAGGTTGCGTGTTCAAATCATGTCGGGGTCAATAATCTCTTTCATCTTTTCATAACTTGATTGATGCTTGGGTTAAGATTGAAACGGAAACTGCGTAATCCTACTAACAGTAGAATAACGCAACTTTGTTGCAACCTGTCAGCACAGGGTTTAACAAAGTGTTTTATTTAAATTATATAGATTAATATCTTATCAACAATACTTTGACGAGAAATATCCTTTGGGACTTGAGTTCAAAGCATTAAAAAAATGAATCCACTGCGGGAACACCTAACAGTTTGTTCACGCCATTGTCATCTTTGAATTTGTAAGAGAAGAGGGATTATTACTAGATTTTTAATTTTAAACTGGAAATCAATGAATCCGAAAGTGATGATCTTAATTCAGCCCTCTTTATGTCTTTTCTAAACTGTGATTGAAAGTAGCAAATTTCCACATGGCTTCCATATATTATCTCATGCACTTTTCTTGAGAAGTACTGGAGCACACATGCTTTTCAACTGACCTCGTGGCGCAACGGTAGCGCGCCTGACTCCAGATCAGAAGGTTGTGTGTACAAATCACGTTGGGGTCAATTAACTCATCTTTTCATAACTTGATTGATGCTTGGGTTAAGATTGAAACGGAAACTGCGTAATCTTACTAACAGTAGAATAACTCAACTTTGTTGCAACTTGGCAGCACAGGGTTTAACAAAGTGTTTTATTTAAATTATATAGATTAATATCTTATCAACAATACTTTGACGAGAAATATCCTTTGGGAATTGAGTTCAAAGCATTAAAAAAATGAATCCACTGTGGGAACACCTAACAGTTTGTTCACGCCATTGTCATCTTTGAATTTGTTAGAGAAGAGGGATTATTACTAGATTTTTAATTTTAAACTGGAAATCAATGAATCCGAAAGTGATGATCTTAATTCAGCCCTCTTTATGTCTTTTCTAAACTGTGATTAAAAGTAGCAAATTTCCAGATGGCTTCCATATATTATCTCATGCACTTTTCTTGAGAAGTACTGGAGCACACATGCTTTTCAACTGACCTCGTGGCGCAACGGTAGCGCGTCTGACTCCAGATCAGAAGGTTGCGTGTTCAAATCACGTCGGGGTCAATTAACTCTTTCATCTTTTCATAACTTGATTGATGCTTGGGTTTAGATTGAAACGAAAATTGCGTAATCCTACTAACAGTAGAATAACTCAACTTTGTTGCAACCTGTCAACACAGGGTTTAACAAAGTGTTTTGTTTAAATTATATAGATTAATATCTTATCAACAATACTTTGACGAGAAATATCCTTTGGGAATTGAGTTCAAAGCATTAAAAAAATGAATCCACTGCGGGAACACCTAACAGTTTGTTCACGCCATTGTCATCTTTGAATTTGTAAGAGAAGAGGGATTATTACTAGATTTTTAATTTTAAACTGGAAATCAATGAATCCGAATGTGATGATCTTAATTCAGCCCTCTTTATGTCTTTTCTAAACTGTGATTGAAAGTAGAAAATTTCCAGATGGCTTCCATATATTATCTCATGCACTTTTCTTGAGAAGTACTGGAGCACACATGCTTTTCAACTGACCTCGTGGCGCAACGGGAGCGCGTCTGACTCCAGATCAGAAGGTTGCGTGTTCAAATCATGTCAGGGTCAATAAACTCTTTCATCTTTTCATAACTTGATTGATGCTTGGGTTAAGATTGAAACGGAAACTGCGTAATCCTACTAACAGTAGAATAACTCAACTTTGTTGCAACCTGTCAGCACAGGGTTTAACAAAGTGTTTTATTTAAATTATATAGATTAATATCTTATCAACAATACTTTGACGAGAAATATCCTTTGGGACTTGAGTTCAAAGCATTAAAAAAATGAATCCACTGCGGGAACACCTAACAGTTTGTTCACGCCATTGTCATCTTTGAATTTGTAAGAGAAGAGGGATTATTACTAGATTTTTAATTTTAAACTGGAAATCAATGAATCCGAAAGTGATGATCTTAATTCAGCCCTCTTTATGTCTTTTCTAAACTGTGATTGAAAGTAGCAAATTTCCACATGGCTTCCATATATTATCTCATGCACTTTTCTTGAGAAGTACTGGAGCACACATGCTTTTCAACTGACCTCGTGGCGCAACGGTAGCGCGTCTGACTCCATATCAGAAGGTTGCGTGTTCAAATCATGTCGGGGTCAATAATCTCTTTCATCTTTTCATAACTTGATTGATGCTTGGGTTAAGATTGAAACGGAAACTGCGTAATCCTACTAACAGTAGAATAACTCAACTTTGTTGCAACCTGTCAGCACAGGGTTTAACAAAGTGTTTTATTTAAATTATATAGATTAATATCTTATCAACAATACTTTGACGAGAAATATCCTTTGGGACTTGAGTTCAAAGCATTAAAAAAATGAATCCACTGTGGGAACACCTAACAGTTTGTTCACGCCATTGTCATCTTTGAATTTGTTAGAGAAGAGGGATTATTACTAGATTTTTAATTTTAAACTGGAAATCAATGAATCCGAAAGTGATGATCTTAATTCAGCCCTCTTTATGTCTTTTCTAAACTGTGATTAAAAGTAGCAAATTTCCAGATGGCTTCCATATATTATCTCATGCACTTTTCTTGAGAAGTACTGGAGCACACATGCTTTTCAACTGACCTCGTGGCGCAACGGTAGCGCGTCTGACTCCAGATCAGAAGGTTGCGTGTTCAAATCACGTCGGGGTCAATTAACTCTTTCATCTTTTCATAACTTGATTGATGCTTGGGTTTAGATTGAAACGAAAATTGCGTAATCCTACTAACAGTAGAATAACTCAACTTTGTTGCAACCTGTCAACACAGGGTTTAACAAAGTGTTTTGTTTAAATTATATAGATTAATATCTTATCAACAATACTTTGACGAGAAATATCCTTTGGGAATTGAGTTCAAAGCATTAAAAAAATGAATCCACTGCGGGAACACCTAACAGTTTGTTCACGCCATTGTCATCTTTGAATTTGTAAGAGAAGAGGGATTATTACTAGATTTTTAATTTTAAACTGGAAATCAATGAATCCGAATGTGATGATCTTAATTCAGCCCTCTTTATGTCTTTTCTAAACTGTGATTGAAAGTAGAAAATTTCCAGATGGCTTCCATATATTATCTCATGCACTTTTCTTGAGAAGTACTGGAGCACACATGCTTTTCAACTGACCTCGTGGCGCAACGGGAGCGCGTCTGACTCCAGATCAGAAGGTTGCGTGTTCAAATCATGTCAGGGTCAATAAACTCTTTCATCTTTTCATAACTTGATTGATGCTTGGGTTAAGATTGAAACGGAAACTGCGTAATCCTACTAACAGTAGAATAACTCAACTTTGTTGCAACCTGTCAGCACAGGGTTTAACAAAGTGTTTTATTTAAATTATATAGATTAATATCTTATCAACAATACTTTGACGAGAAATATCCTTTGGGACTTGAGTTCAAAGCATTAAAAAAATGAATCCACTGCGGGAACACCTAACAGTTTGTTCACGCCATTGTCATCTTTGAATTTGTAAGAGAAGAGGGATTATTACTAGATTTTTAATTTTAAACTGGAAATCAATGAATCCGAAAGTGATGATCTTAATTCAGCCCTCTTTATGTCTTTTCTAAACTGTGATTGAAAGTAGCAAATTTCCACATGGCTTCCATATATTATCTCATGCACTTTTCTTGAGAAGTACTGGAGCACACATGCTTTTCAACTGACCTCGTGGCGCAACGGTAGCGCGTCTGACTCCATATCAGAAGGTTGCGTGTTCAAATCATGTCGGGGTCAATAATCTCTTTCATCTTTTCATAACTTGATTGATGCTTGGGTTAAGATTGAAACGGAAACTGCGTAATCCTACTAACAGTAGAATAACGCAACTTTGTTGCAACCTGTCAGCACAGGGTTTAACAAAGTGTTTTATTTAAATTATATAGATTAATATCTTATCAACAATACTTTGACGAGAAATATCCTTTGGGACTTGAGTTCAAAGCATTAAAAAAATGAATCCACTGCGGGAACACCTAACAGTTTGTTCACGCCATTGTCATCTTTGAATTTGTAAGAGAAGAGGGATTATTACTAGATTTTTAATTTTAAACTGGAAATCAATGAATCCGAAAGTGATGATCTTAATTCAGCCCTCTTTATGTCTTTTCTAAACTGTGATTGAAAGTAGCAAATTTCCACATGGCTTCCATATATTATCTCATGCACTTTTCTTGAGAAGTACTGGAGCACACATGCTTTTCAACTGACCTCGTGGCGCAACGGTAGCGCGCCTGACTCCAGATCAGAAGGTTGTGTGTACAAATCACGTTGGGGTCAATTAACTCATCTTTTCATAACTTGATTGATGCTTGGGTTAAGATTGAAACGGAAACTGCGTAATCTTACTAACAGTAGAATAACTCAACTTTGTTGCAACTTGGCAGCACAGGGTTTAACAAAGTGTTTTATTTAAATTATATAGATTAATATCTTATCAACAATACTTTGACGAGAAATATCCTTTGGGAATTGAGTTCAAAGCATTAAAAAAATGAATCCACTGTGGGAACACCTAACAGTTTGTTCACGCCATTGTCATCTTTGAATTTGTTAGAGAAGAGGGATTATTACTAGATTTTTAATTTTAAACTGGAAATCAATGAATCCGAAAGTGATGATCTTAATTCAGCCCTCTTTATGTCTTTTCTAAACTGTGATTAAAAGTAGCAAATTTCCAGATGGCTTCCATATATTATCTCATGCACTTTTCTTGAGAAGTACTGGAGCACACATGCTTTTCAACTGACCTCGTGGCGCAACGGTAGCGCGTCTGACTCCAGATCAGAAGGTTGCGTGTTCAAATCACGTCGGGGTCAATTAACTCTTTCATCTTTTCATAACTTGATTGATGCTTGGGTTTAGATTGAAACGAAAATTGCGTAATCCTACTAACAGTAGAATAACTCAACTTTGTTGCAACCTGTCAACACAGGGTTTAACAAAGTGTTTTGTTTAAATTATATAGATTAATATCTTATCAACAATACTTTGACGAGAAATATCCTTTGGGAATTGAGTTCAAAGCATTAAAAAAATGAATCCACTGCGGGAACACCTAACAGTTTGTTCACGCCATTGTCATCTTTGAATTTGTAAGAGAAGAGGGATTATTACTAGATTTTTAATTTTAAACTGGAAATCAATGAATCCGAATGTGATGATCTTAATTCAGCCCTCTTTATGTCTTTTCTAAACTGTGATTGAAAGTAGAAAATTTCCACATGGCTTCCATATATTATCTCATGCACTTTTCTTGAGAAGTACTGGAGCACACATGCTTTTCAACTGACCTCGTGGCGCAACGGTAGCGCGTCTGACTCCAGATCAGAAGGTTGCGTGTTCAAATCATGTCGGGGTCAATAAACTCTTTCATCTTTTCATAACTTGATTGATGCTTGGGTTAAGATTGAAACGGAAACTGCGTAATCCTACTAACAGTAGAATAACTCAACTTTGTTGCAACCTGTCAGCACAGGGTTTAACAAAGTGTTTTATTTAAATTATATAGATTAATATCTTATCAACAATACTTTGACGAGAAATATCCTTTGGGACTTGAGTTCAAAGCATTAAAAAAATGAATCCACTGCGGGAACACCTAACAGTTTGTTCACGCCATTGTCATCTTTGAATTTGTAAGAGAAGAGGGATTATTACTAGATTTTTAATTTTAAACTGGAAATCAATGAATCCGAAAGTGATGATCTTAATTCAGCCCTCTTTATGTCTTTTCTAAACTGTGATTGAAAGTAGCAAATTTCCACATGGCTACCATATATTATCTCATGCACTTTTCTTGAGAAGTACTGGAGCACACATGCTTTTCAACTGAACTCGTGGCGCAACGGTAGCGCGTCTGACTCCATATCAGAAGGTTGCGTGTTCAAATCATGTCGGGGTCAATAAACTCTTTCATCTTTTCATAACTTGATTGATGCTTGGGTTAAGATTGAAACGGAAACTGCGTAATCCTACTAACAGTAGAATAACGCAACTTTGTTGCAACCGGTCAGCACAGGGTTTAACAAAGTGTTTTATTTAAATTATATAGATTAATATCTTATCAACAATACTTTGACGAGAAATATCCTTTGGGACTTGAGTTCAAAGCATTAAAAAAATGAATCCACTGCGGGAACACCTAACAGTTTGTTCACGCCATTGTCATCTTTGAATTTGTAAGAGAAGAGGGATTATTACTAGATTTTTAATTTTAAACTGGAAATCAATGAATCCGAAAGTGATGATCTTAATTCAGCCCTCTTTATGTCTTTTCTAAACTGTGATTGAAAGTAGCAAATTTCCACATGGCTTCCATATATTATCTCATGCACTTTTCTTGAGAAGTACTGGAGCACACATGCTTTTCAACTGACCTCGTGGCGCAACGGTAGCGCGCCTGACTCCAGATCAGAAGGTTGTGTGTACAAATCACGTTGGGGTCAATTAACTCATCTTTTCATAACTTGATTGATGCTTGGGTTAAGATTGAAACGGAAACTGCGTAATCTTACTAACAGTAGAATAACTCAACTTTGTTGCAACTTGGCAGCACAGGGTTTAACAAAGTGTTTTATTTAAATTATATAGATTAATATCTTATCAACAATACTTTGACGAGAAATATCCTTTGGGAATTGAGTTCAAAGCATTAAAAAAATGAATCCACTGTGGGAACACCTAACAGTTTGTTCACGCCATTGTCATCTTTGAATTTGTTAGAGAAGAGGGATTATTACTAGATTTTTAATTTTAAACTGGAAATCAATGAATCCGAAAGTGATGATCTTAATTCAGCCCTCTTTATGTCTTTTCTAAACTGTGATTAAAAGTAGCAAATTTCCAGATGGCTTCCATATATTATCTCATGCACTTTTCTTGAGAAGTACTGGAGCACACATGCTTTTCAACTGACCTCGTGGCGCAACGGTAGCGCGTCTGACTCCAGATCAGAAGGTTGCGTGTTCAAATCACGTCGGGGTCAATTAACTCTTTCATCTTTTCATAACTTGATTGATGCTTGGGTTTAGATTGAAACGAAAATTGCGTAATCCTACTAACAGTAGAATAACTCAACTTTGTTGCAACCTGTCAACACAGGGTTTAACAAAGTGTTTTGTTTAAATTATATAGATTAATATCTTATCAACAATACTTTGACGAGAAATATCCTTTGGGAATTGAGTTCAAAGCATTAAAAAAATGAATCCACTGCGGGAACACCTAACAGTTTGTTCACGCCATTGTCATCTTTGAATTTGTAAGAGAAGAGGGATTATTACTAGATTTTTAATTTTAAACTGGAAATCAATGAATCCGAAAGTGATGATCTTAATTCAGCCCTCTTTATGTCTTTTCTAAACTGTGATTGAAAGTAGCAAATTTCCACATGACTTCCATATATTATCTCATGCACTTTTCTTGAGAAGTACTGGAGCACACATGCTTTTCAACTGACCTCGTGGCGCAACGGTAGCGCGTCTGACTCCACATCAGAAGGTTGTGTGTTCAAATCATGTCGGGGTCAATAAACTCTTTCATCTTTTCATAACTTGATTGATGCTTGGGTTAAGATTGAAACGGAAACTGCGTAATCCTACTAACAGTAGAATAACTCAACTTTGTTGCAACCTGTCAGCACAGGGTTTAACAAAGTGTTTTATTTAAATTATATAGATTAATATCTTATCAACAATACTTTGACGAGAAATATCCTTTGGGACTTGAGTTCAAAGCATTAAAAAAATGAATCCACTGCGGGAACACCTAACAGTTTGTTCACGCCATTGTCATCTTTGAATTTGTAAGAGAAGAGGGATTATTACTAGATTTTTAATTTTAAACTGGAAATCAATGAATCCGAAAGTGATGATCTTAATTCAGCCCTCTTTATGTCTTTTCTAAACTGTGATTGAAAGTAGCAAATTTCCACATGGCTTCCATATATTATCTCATGCACTTTTCTTGAGAAGTACTGGAGCACACATGCTTTTCAACTGACCTCGTGGCGCAACGGTAGCGCGCCTGACTCCAGATCAGAAGGTTGTGTGTACAAATCACGTTGGGGTCAATTAACTCATCTTTTCATAACTTGATTGATGCTTGGGTTAAGATTGAAACGGAAACTGCGTAATCCTACTAACAGTAGAATAACTCAACTCTGTTGCAACCTGGCAGCACAGGGTTTAACAAAGTGTTTTATTTAAATTATATAGATTAATATCTTATCAACAATACTTTGACGAGAAATATCCTTTGGGAATTGAGTTCAAAGCATTAAAAAAAATGAATCCACTGCGGGAACACCTAAAAGTTTGTTCACGCCATTGTCATCTTTGAATTTGTAAAAGAAGAGGGATTATTACTAGATTTTTAATTTTTGAACTTGAAGTCAATGAATCTGAATGTGATGATCTTAATTCAGCCCTCTTTATGTCTTTTCTAAGCTGTGATTAAAAGTAGCAAATTTCCAGATGGGGTCCATATATTATCTCATGCACTTTTCATGTGAAGTATTGCAGCAAACATGCTTTTCAACTGACCTTGTGCACAATGGTAGCACTTCTGACTCAAGGTCATAAGGTTGCATGTTGATATCACATCAGGGTCAAGTAGCTCTTTCGTCTATTCATAACTTGATTGATGCTTGGGTTAAGATTGAAACGGAAACTGCGTAATCCTACTAAGGCTATGTGCACACGTCAGGCTTTTTCCTCAGGTTTTGTAGCCAAAACCAGGAGTGGAACAATTAGAGGAAAAGTATAATAGAAACATATGCACCACTTCTGCATTTATCACCCGCTCCTGGTTTTGGCTACAAAACCTGAGGAAAAATCCTGACAAAATCCTGACGTGTGCACATAGCCTCACAGTAGAATAACTCAACTTTGTTGCAACCTGACAGCACAGGGTTTAACAAAGTGTTTTATTTAAATTATATAGATTAATATCTTATCAACAATACTTTGACGAGAAATATCCTTTGGGAATTGAGTTCAAAGCATTAAAAAAATGAATCCACTGCGGGAACACCTAACAGTTTGTTTACGCCATTGTCATCTTTGAATTTGTAAAAGAAGAGGGATTATTACTAGATTTTTAATTTTAAACTGGAAATCAATGAATCCGAATGTGATGATCTTAATTCAGCCCTCTTTATGTCTTTTCTAAGCTGTGATTAAAAGTAGCAAATTTCCAGATGGGGTCCATATATTATCTCATGCACTTTTCATGTGAAGTATTGCAGCAAACATGCTTTTCAACTGACCTTGTGCACAATGGTAGCACTTCTGACTCAAGGTCATAAGGTTGCATGTTGATATCACATCAGGGTCAAGTAGCTCTTTCGTCTATTCATAACTTGATAGATGATTGTGTTAAGATTGAAAACGGAAACTGCGTAATTCTACTGACAATAGAATAATTCGACTTTGTTGCCACCTGTAGGCAAAGTGTTTAAAAAAGGTGTTTTATTTAAATTATGTAGATTAAAATCTTATCAACAATACTTTGGTGAGAAATATCATTTGAGAATTGAGTTCAAAACATAAAAAAATAATCCATGCCGGGAACAGCTAACACTTTGTTCATGCCATTGTCATCTTTGAATTTGTAAGAAAAGAGAGTTTATTACTAGATTTTACATTTTAAACTGGAGAACCCTGAATCTGAATGTCATGATCTTAATTCATCCTTGTTTATATCTTTCCCAAAATGTCATTAAAAGTAGCAAATTTCCAGATGGCTTCCATATATTATCTCATGCACTTTTCATGAGAAGTAATGGAGCACACATGCTTTTCAATCGACCTCGTGGTGCAACGGTAGCGCGTCTGACTCCAGATCAGAAGGTTGCGTGTTTAAATCACGTCGGGGTCAATTAACTCTTTCATCTTTTCATAACTTGATTTATGCTTGGGTTAAGATTGAAACGGAAACTGCGTAATCCTACTGACAATAGAATAACTCAACTTTGTTGCCACCTGTCAGTGCTGGGTTTAAAAATGAGTTTTATTTAAATTATATAGATTAATATCTTATCAACAATACTTTGACGAGAAATATTATTTGGGAATTGAGTTAAAAGCATTAAAAAAATTAATCAATGCCGACAACACCTAACAGTTTGTTCACGCCATTGTCATCTTTGAATTTGTAAGAGAAGAGGGATTATTACTAGATTTTTAATTTTAAACTGGAAATCAATGAATCCGAATGTGATGATCTTAATTCAGCCCTCTTTTATGTCTTTTCTAAACTGTGATTGAAAGTAGCAAATTTCCAGATGGCTTCCATATATTATCTCATGCACTTTTCTTGAGAAGTACTGGAGCACATGTGCTTTTCAACTGACCTCGTGGTGCAACAGTAGCGCGTCTGATTCCAGATCAGAAGATTGCGTGTTTAAATCACGTCGGGGTCAATTAACTCTTTCATCTTTTCATAACTTGATTGATGCTTGGGTTAAGATTGAAATGAAAATTGCGTAATCCTACTAACAGTAGAATAACTCAACTTTGTTGCAACCTGTCAGCACAGGGTTTAACAAAGTTTTTTATTTAAATTATATAGATTAATATCTTATCAACAATACTTTGACGAGAAATATTAATTGGGAATTGAGTTCAAAGCATTAAAAAAATGAATCCACTGCGGGAACACCTAACAGTTTGTTCACGCCATTGTCATCTTTGAATTTGTAAGAGAAGAGGGATTATTACTAGATTTTTAATTTTAAACTGGAAATCAATGAATCTGAATTTGATGATCTTAATTCAGCCTTCTTTTATGTCTTTTCTAAACTGTGTTTGAAAGTAGCAAATTTCCAGATGGCTTCCATATATTATCTCATGCACTTTTCTTGAGAAGTACTGGAGCACACGTGCTTTTCAACTGACCTCATGGTGCAATGGTATCGCGTCTGACTCCAGATCGGAAAGTTGCGTGTTCAAATCACGTTGGGGTCAATTAACTCTTTCATGTTTTCATAACTTGATTGATGCTTGGGTTAAGATTGAAACGGAAACTGCGTAATCCTACTAAGGCTATGTGCACACGTCAGGCTTTTTCCTCAGGTTTTGTAGCCAAAACCAGGAGTGGAACAATTAGAGGAAAAGTATAATAGAAACATATGCACCACTTCTGCATTTATCACCCACTCCTGGTTTTGGCTACAAAACCTGAGGAAAAAGCCTGACAAAATCCTGGCGTGTGCACATAGCCTCACAGTAGAATAACTCAACTTTGTTGCAACCTGGCAGCACAGGGTTTAACAAACTGTTTTATTTAAATTATATAGATTAATATCTTATCAACAATACTTTGACGAGAAATATCCTTTGGGAATTGAGTTCAAAGCATTAAAAAAATGAATCCACTGCGGGAACACCTAACAGTTTGTTTACGCCATTGTCATCTTTGAATTTGTAAAAGAAGAGGGATTATTACTAGATTTTTAATTTTAAACTTGAAATCAATGAATCCGAATGTGATGATCTTAATTCAGACCTCTTTATGTCTTTTCTAAGCTGTGATTAAAAGTAGCAAATTTCCAGATGGGGTCCATATATTATCTCATGCACTTTTCATGAGAAGTATTGCAGCAAACATGCTTTTCAACTGACCTTGTGCACAATGGTAGCACTTCTGACTCAAGGTCATAAGGTTGCATGTTGATATCACATCAGGGTCAAGTAGCTCTTTCGTCTATTCATAACTTGATAGATGATTGTGTTAAGATTGAAAACGGAAACTGCGTAATTCTACTGACAATAGAATAATTCGACTTTGTTGCCACCTGTAGGCAAAGTGTATAAAAAAGGTGTTTTATTTAAATTATGTAGATTAAAATCTTATCAGCAATACTATGGTGAGAAATATCATTTGAGAATTGAGTTCAAAACATAAAAAAATAATTCATGCCGGGAACAGCTAACACTTTGTTCATGCCATTGTCATCTTTGAATTTGTTAGAAAAGAGAGTTTATTACTAGATTTTACATTTTAAACTGGAAATCAATGAATCCAAATGTGATGATCTTAATTCAGCCCTCTTTATGTCTTTTCTAAACTGTGATTGAAAGTAGCAAATTTCCAAATAGCTTCCATACATTATCTCATGCACTTTTCTTGAGAAGTACTGGAGCACACATGCTTTTCAACTGAACTCGTGGCGCAACGGTAGCGCGTATGACTCCAGATCAGAAGGTTGCGTGTTCAAATCACGTCGGGGTCAATTAACTCTTTCATCTTTTCATAACTTGATTGATGCTTGGGTTAAGATTGAAACGGAAACTGCGTAATCTTACTAACAGTAGAATAACTCAACTTTGTTGCAACTTGGCAGCACAGGGTTTAACAAAGTGTTTTATTTAAATTATATAGATTAATATCTTATCAACAATACTTTGACGAGAAATATCCTTTGGGAATTGAGTTCAAAGCATTAAAAAAATGAATCCACTGTGGGAACACCTAACAGTTTGTTCACGCCATTGTCATCTTTGAATTTGTTAGAGAAGAGGGATTATTACTAGATTTTTAATTTTAAACTGGAAATCAATGAATCCGAAAGTGATTATCTTAATTCAGCCCTCTTTATGTCTTTTCTAAACTGTGATTGAAAGTAGCAAATTTCCAGATGGCTTCCATATATTATCTCATGCACTTTTCTTGAGAAGTACTTGAGCACACATGCTGTTCAACTGACCTCGTGGCGCAACGGTAGCGCAACGGTAGCGCGTCTGACTCCAGATCAGAAGGTTGCGTGTTCTAATCACGTCGGGGTCAATTAACTCTTTCATCTTTTCATAACTTGATTGATGCTTGGGTTTACATTGAAACGAAAATTGCGTAATCCTACTAACAGTAGAATAACTCAACTTTGTTGCAACCTGTCAGCACAGGGTTTAACAAAGTGTTTTGTTTAAATTATATAGATTAATATCTTATCAACAATACTTTGACGAGAAATATCCTTTGGGAATTGAGTTCAAAGCATTAAAAAAATGAATCCACTGCGGGAACACCTAACAGTTTGTTTACGCCATTGTCATCTTTGAATTTGTAAGAGAAGAGGGATTATTACTAGATTTTTAATTTTAAACTGGAAATCAATGAATCCAAATGTGATGATCTTAATTCAGCCCTCTTTATATCTTTCCCAAAATGTCATTAAAAGTAGCAAATTTCCACATGGCTTCCATATTTTATCTCATGCACTTTTCTTGAGAAGTACTGGAGCACACATGCTTTTCAACTGACCTCGTGGCGCAACGGTAGCGCGTCTGACTCCAGATCAGAAGGTTGCGTGTTCAAATCACGTCGGGGTCAATTAACTCTTTCATCTTTTCATAACTTGATTGATGCTTGGGTTAAGATTGAAACGGAAACTGCGTAATCTTACTAATAGTAGAATAACTCAACTTTGTTGCAACTTGGCAGCACAGGGTTTAACAAAGTGTTTTATTTAAATTATATAGATTAATATCTTGTCAACAATACTTTGACGAGAAATATCCTTTGGGAATTGAGTTCAAAGCATTAAAAAAATGAATCCACTGCGGGAACACCTAACAGTTTGTTTACGCCATTGTCATCTTTGAATTTGTAAGAGAAGAGGGATTATTACTAGATTTTTAATTTTAAACTGGAAATCAATGAATCCAAATGTGATGATCTTAATTCAGCCCTCTTTATATCTTTCCCAAAATGTCATTAAAAGTAGCAAATTTCCACATGGCTTCCATATTTTATCTCATGCACTTTTCTTGAGAAGTACTGGAGCACACATGCTTTTCAACTGACCTCGTGGCGCAACGGTAGCGCGTCTGACTCCAGATCAGAAGGTTGCGTGTTCAAATCACGTCGGGGTCAATTAACTCATCTTTTCATAACTTGATTGATGCTTGGGTTAAGATTGAAACGGAAACTGCGTAATCTTACTAATAGTAGAATAACTCAACTTTGTTGCAACTTGGCAGCACAGGGTTTAACAAAGTGTTTTATTTAAATTATATAGATTAATATCTTGTCAACAATACTTTGACGAGAAATATCCTTTGGGAATTGAGTTCAAAGCATTAAAAAAATGAATCCACTGTGGGAACACCTAACAGTTTGTTCACGCCATTGTCATCTTTGAATTTGTTAGAGAAGAGGGATTATTACTAGATTTTTAATTTTAAACTGGAAATCAATGAATCCGAAAGTGATGATCTTAATTCAGCCCTCTTTATGTCTTTTCTAAACTGTGATTAAAAGTAGCAAATTTCCAGATGGCTTCCATATATTATCTCATGCACTTTTCTTGAGAAGTACTGGAGCACACATGCTTTTCAACTGACCTCGTGGCGCAACGGTAGCGCGTCTGACTCCAGATCAGAAGGTTGCGTGTTCAAATCACGCCGGGGTCAATTAACTCTTTCATCTTTTCATAACTTGATTGATGCTTGGGTTTAGATTGAAACAAAAATTGCGTAATCCTACTAACAGTAGAATAACTCAACTTTGTTGCAACCTGTCAGCACAGGGTTTAACAAAGTGTTTTGTTTAAATTATATAGATTAATATCTTATCAACAATACTTTGACGAGAAATATCCTTTGGGAATTGAGTTCAAAGCATTAAAAAAATGAATCCACTGCGGGAACACCTAACAGTTTGTTTACGCCATTGTCATCTTTGAATTTGTAAGAGAAGAGGGATTATTACTAGATTTTTAATTTTAAACTGGAAATCAATGAATCCGAAAGTGATTATCTTAATTCAGCCCTCTTTATGTCTTTTCTAAACTGTGATTGAAAGTAGCAAATTTCCAGATGGCTTCCATATATTATCTCATGCACTTTTCTTGAGAAGTACTGGAGCACACATGCTGTTCAACTGACCTCGTGGCGCAACGGTAGCGCAACGGTAGCTCGTCTGACTCCAGATCAGAAGGTTGCGTGTTCTAATCACGTCGGGGTCAATTAACTCTTTCATCTTTTCATAACTTGATTGATGCTTGGGTTTACATTGAAACGAAAATTGCGTAATCCTACTAACAGTAGAATAACTCAACTTTGTTGCAACCTGTCAGCACAGGGTTTAACAAAGTGTTTTGTTTAAATTATATAGATTAATATCTTATCAACAATACTTTGACGAGAAATATCCTTTGGGAATTGAGTTCAAAGCATTAAAAAAATGAATCCACTGCGGGAACACCTAACAGTTTGTTTACGCCATTGTCATCTTTGAATTTGTAAGAGAAGAGGGATTATTACTAGATTTTTAATTTTAAACTGGAAATCAATGAATCCAAATGTGATGATCTTAATTCAGCCCTCTTTATATCTTTCCCAAAATGTCATTAAAAGTAGCAAATTTCCACATGGCTTCCATATTTTATCTCATGCACTTTTCTTGAGAAGTACTGGAGCACACATGCTTTTCAACTGACCTCGTGGCACAACGGTAGCGCGTCTGACTCCAGATCAGAAGGTTGCGTGTTCAAATCACGTCGGGGTCAAGTAACTCTTTCATCTTTTCATAACTTGATTGATGCTTGGGTTAAGATTGAAACGGAAACTGCGTAATCTTACTAACAGTAGAATAACGCAACTTTGTTGCAACCTGTCAGCACAGGGTTTAACAAAGTGTTTTATTTAAATTATATAGATTAATATCTTATCAACAATACTTTGACGAGAAATATCCTTTGGGACTTGAGTTCAAAGCATTAAAAAAATGAATCCACTGCGGGAACACCTAACAGTTTGTTCACGCCATTGTCATCTTTGAATTTGTAAGAGAAGAGGGATTATTACTAGATTTTTAATTTTAAACTGGAAATCAATGAATCCGAAAGTGATGATCTTAATTCAGCCCTCTTTATGTCTTTTCTAAACTGTGATTGAAAGTAGCAAATTTCCACATGGCTTCCATATATTATCTCATGCACTTTTCTTGAGAAGTACTGGAGCACACATGCTTTTCAACTGACCTCGTGGCGCAACGGTAGCGCGCCTGACTCCAGATCAGAAGGTTGTGTGTACAAATCACGTTGGGGTCAATTAACTCATCTTTTCATAACTTGATTGATGCTTGGGTTAAGATTGAAACGGAAACTGCGTAATCTTACTAACAGTAGAATAACTCAACTTTGTTGCAACTTGGCAGCACAGGGTTTAACAAAGTGTTTTATTTAAATTATATAGATTAATATCTTATCAACAATACTTTGACGAGAAATATCCTTTGGGAATTGAGTTCAAAGCATTAAAAAAATGAATCCACTGCGGGAACACCTAACAGTTTGTTCACGCCATTGTCATCTTTGAATTTGTTAGAGAAGAGGGATTATTACTAGATTTTTAATTTTAAACTGGAAATCAATGAATCCGAAAGTGATGATCTTAATTCAGCCCTCTTTATGTCTTTTCTAAACTGTGATTGAAAGTAGCAAATTTCCACATGACTTCCATATATTATCTCATGCACTTTTCTTGAGAAGTACTGGAGCACACATGCTTTTCAACTGACCTCGTGGCGCAACGGTAGCGCGTCTGACTCCACATCAGAAGGTTGTGTGTTCAAATCATGTCGGGGTCAATAAACTCTTTCATCTTTTCATAACTTGATTGATGCTTGGGTTAAGATTGAAACGGAAACTGCGTAATCCTACTAACAGTAGAATAACTCAACTTTGTTGCAACCTGTCAGCACAGGGTTTAACAAAGTGTTTTATTTAAATTATATAGATTAATATCTTATCAACAATACTTTGACGAGAAATATCCTTTGGGACTTGAGTTCAAAGCATTAAAAAAATGAATCCACTGCGGGAACACCTAACAGTTTGTTCACGCCATTGTCATCTTTGAATTTGTAAGAGAAGAGGGATTATTACTAGATTTTTAATTTTAAACTGGAAATCAATGAATCCGAAAGTGATTATCTTAATTCAGCCCTCTTTATGTCTTTTCTAAACTGTGATTGAAAGTAGCAAATTTCCAAATAGCTTCCATACATTATCTCATGCACTTTTCTTGAGAAGTACTGGAGCACACATGCTTTTCAACTGAACTCGTGGCGCAACGGTAGCGCGTATGACTCCAGATCAGAAGGTTGCGTGTTCAAATCACGTCGGGGTCAATTAACTCTTTCATCTTTTCATAACTTGATTGATGCTTGGGTTAAGATTGAAACGGAAACTGCGTAATCTTACTAACAGTAGAATAACTCAACTTTGTTGCAACTTGGCAGCACAGGGTTTAACAAAGTGTTTTATTTAAATTATATAGATTAATATCTTATCAACAATACTTTGACGAGAAATATCCTTTGGGAATTGAGTTCAAAGCATTAAAAAAATGAATCCACTGTGGGAACACCTAACAGTTTGTTCACGCCATTGTCATCTTTGAATTTGTTAGAGAAGAGGGATTATTACTAGATTTTTAATTTTAAACTGGAAATCAATGAATCCGAAAGTGATTATCTTAATTCAGCCCTCTTTATGTCTTTTCTAAACTGTGATTGAAAGTAGCAAATTTCCAGATGGCTTCCATATATTATCTCATGCACTTTTCTTGAGAAGTACTGGAGCACACATGCTGTTCAACTGACCTCGTGGCGCAACGGTAGCGCAACGGTAGCGCGTCTGACTCCAGATCAGAAGGTTGCGTGTTCTAATCACGTCGGGGTCAATTAACTCTTTCATCTTTTCATAACTTGATTGATGCTTGGGTTTACATTGAAACGAAAATTGCGTAATCCTACTAACAGTAGAATAACTCAACTTTGTTGCAACCTGTCAGCACAGGGTTTAACAAAGTGTTTTGTTTAAATTATATAGATTAATATCTTATCAACAATACTTTGACGAGAAATATCCTTTGGGAATTGAGTTCAAAGCATTAAAAAAATGAATCCACTGCGGGAACACCTAACAGTTTGTTTACGCCATTGTCATCTTTGAATTTGTAAGAGAAGAGGGATTATTACTAGATTTTTAATTTTAAACTGGAAATCAATGAATCCAAATGTGATGATCTTAATTCAGCCCTCTTTATATCTTTCCCAAAATGTCATTAAAAGTAGCAAATTTCCACATGGCTTCCATATTTTATCTCATGCACTTTTCTTGAGAAGTACTGGAGCACACATGCTTTTCAACTGACCTCGTGGCGCAACGGTAGCGCGTCTGACTCCAGATCAGAAGGTTGCGTGTTCAAATCACGTTGGGGTCAATTAACTCTTTCATCTTTTCATAACTTGATTGATGCTTGGGTTAAGATTGAAACGGAAACTGCGTAATCTTACTAATAGTAGAATAACTCAACTTTGTTGCAACTTGGCAGCACAGGGTTTAACAAAGTGTTTTATTTAAATTATATAGATTAATATCTTGTCAACAATACTTTGACGAGAAATATCCTTTGGGAATTGAGTTCAAAGCATTAAAAAAATGAATCCACTGCGGGAACACCTAACAGTTTGTTTACGCCATTGTCATCTTTGAATTTGTAAGAGAAGAGGGATTATTACTAGATTTTTAATTTTAAACTGGAAATCAATGAATCCAAATGTGATGATCTTAATTCAGCCCTCTTTATATCTTTCCCAAAATGTCATTAAAAGTAGCAAATTTCCACATGGCTTCCATATTTTATCTCATGCACTTTTCTTGAGAAGTACTGGAGCACACATGCTTTTCAACTGACCTCGTGGCGCAACGGTAGCGCGTCTGACTCCAGATCAGAAGGTTGCGTGTTCAAATCACGTCGGGGTCAATTAACTCTTTCATCTTTTCATAACTTGATTGATGCTTGGGTTAAGATTGAAACGGAAACTGCGTAATCTTACTAATAGTAGAATAACTCAACTTTGTTGCAACTTGGCAGCACAGGGTTTAACAAAGTGTTTTATTTAAATTATATAGATTAATATCTTGTCAACAATACTTTGACGAGAAATATCCTTTGGGAATTGAGTTCAAAGCATTAAAAAAATGAATCCACTGTGGGAACACCTAACAGTTTGTTCACGCCATTGTCATCTTTGAATTTGTTAGAGAAGAGGGATTATTACTAGATTTTTAATTTTAAACTGGAAATCAATGAATCCGAAAGTGATTATCTTAATTCAGCCCTCTTTATGTCTTTTCTAAACTGTGATTGAAAGTAGCAAATTTCCAGATGGCTTCCATATATTATCTCATGCACTTTTCTTGAGAAGTACTGGAGCACACATGCTTTTCAACTGACCTCGTGGCGTAACGGTAGCGCGTCTGACTCCAGATCAGAAGGTTGCGTGTTCAAATCACGCCGGGGTCAATTAACTCTTTCATCTTTTCATAACTTGATTGATGCTTGGGTTAAGATTAAAACGAAAATTGCGTAATCCTACTAACAGTAGAATAACTCAACTTTGTTGCAACCTGGCAGCACAGGGTTTAACAAAGTGTTTTATTTAAATTATATAGATTAATATCTTATCAACAAAACTTTGACGAGAAATATCCTTTGGGATTTGAGTTCAAAGCATTAAAAAAATGAATCCACTGCGGGAACACCTAACAGTTTGTTCACGCCATTGTTATCTTTGAATTTGTAAGACAAGAGGGATTATTACTAGATTTTTAATTTTAAACTGGAAATCAATGAATCCGAAAGTGATGATCTTAATTCAGCCCTCTTTATGTCTTTTCTAAACTGTGATTGAAAGTAGCAAATTTCCACATGGCTTCCATATATTATCTCATGCACTTTTCTTGGGAAGTACTGGAGCACACATGCTTTTCAACTGACCTCGTGGCGCAAGGGTAGCGCGTCTGACTCCAGATCAGAAGGTTGCGTGTTCAAATCACGTCGGGGTCAATTAACTCATCTTTTCATAACTTGATTGATGCTTGGGTTAAGATTGAAACGGAAACTGCGTAATCCTACTAACAGTAGAATAACTCAACTTTGTTGCAACCTGGCAGCACAGGGTTTAACAAAGTGTTTTATTTAAATTATATAGATTAATATCTTATCAACAATACTTTGATGAGAAATATCCTTTGGGAATTGAGTTCAAAGCATTAAAAAAATGAATCCACTGCGGGAACACCTAACAGATTGTTCACGCCATTGTCATCTTTGAATTTGTGAGAGAAGAGGGATTATTACTAGATTTTTAATTATAAACTTGAAATCAATGAATCCGAATGTGATGATCTTAATTCAGCCCTCTTTATGTCTTTTCTAAGCTGTGATTAAAAGTAGCAAATTTCCAGATGGGGTCCATATATTATCTCATGCACTTTTCATGTGAAGTATTGCAGCAAACATGCTTTTCAACTGACCTTGTGCACAATGGTAGCACTTCTGACTCAAGGTCATAAGGTTGCATGTTGATATCACATCAGGGTCAAGTAGCTCTTTCGTCTATCATAACTTGATAGATGATTGTTTTAAGATTTAAAACGGAAACTGCGTAATTCTACTGACAATAGAATAATTCGACTTTGTTGCCACCTGTAGGCAAAGTGTTTAAAAAGGTGTTTTATTTAAATTATGTAGATTAAAATCTTATCAACAATACTTTGGTGAGAAATATCATTTGAGAATTGAGTTCAAAACATAAAAAAATAATCCATGCCGGGAACAGCTAACACTTTGTTCATGCCATTGTCATTTTTGAATTTGTAAGAAAAGAGAGTTTATTGCTAGATTTTACATTTTAAACTGGAAAACCCTGAATCTGAATGTCATGATCTTAATTCATCCTTGTTTATATCTTTCCCAAAATGTCATTAAAAGTAGCACATTTCCACATGGCTTCCATATTTTATCTCATGCACTTTTCTTGAGAATTACTGGAGCACACATGCTTTTCAACTGAACTCGTGGCGCAACGGTAGCGCGTCTGACTCCAGATCAGAAGGTTGCGTGTTCAAATCACGTCGGGGTCAATTAACTCTTTCATCTTTTCATAACTTGATTGATGCTTGGGTTAAGATTGAAACGGAAACTGCGTAATCTTACTAACAGTAGAATAACTCAACTTTGTTGCAACTTGGCAGCACAGGGTTTAACAAAGTGTTTTATTTAAATTATATAGATTAATATCTTATCAACAATACTTTGACGAGAAATATCCTTTGGGAATTGAGTTCAAAGCATTAAAAAAATGAATCAACTGTGGAAACACCTAACAGTTTGTTCACGCCATTGTCATCTTTGAATTTGTTAGAGAAGAGGGATTATTACTAGATTTTTAATTTTAAACTGGAAATCAATGAATCCGAAAGTGATGATCTTAATTCAGCCCTCTTTATGTCTTTTCTAAACTTTGATTAAAAGTAGCAAATTTCCAGATGGCTTCCATATATTATCTCATGCACTTTTCTTGAGAAGTACTGGAGCACACATGCTTTTCAACTGACCTCGTGGCGCAACGGTAGCGCGTCTGACTCCAGATCAGAAGGTTGCGTGTTCAAATCACGCCGGGGTCAATTAACTCTTTCATCTTTTCATAACTTGATTGATGCTTGGGTTTAGATTGAAACGAAAATTGCGTAATCCTACTAACAGTAGAATAACTCAACTTTGTTGCAACCTGTCAGCCCAGGGTTTAACAAAGTGTTTTGTTTAAATTATATAGATTAATATCTTATCAACAATACTTTGACGAGAAATATCCTTTGGGAATTGAGTTCAAAGCATTAAAAAAATGAATCCACTGCGGGAACACCTAACAGTTTGTTTACGCCATTGTCATCTTTGAATTTGTAAGAGAAGAGGGATTATTACTAGATTTTTAATTTTAAACTGGAAATCAATGAATCCAAATGTGATGATCTTAATTCAGCCCTCTTTATATCTTTCCCAAAATGTCATTAAAAGTAGCAAATTTCCACATGGCTTCCGTATTTTATCTCATGCACTTTTCTTGACAAGTACTGGAGCACACATGCTTTTCAACTGACCTCGTGGCGCAACGGTAGCGCGTCTGACTCCAGATCAGAAGGTTGCGTGTTCAAATCACGTCGGGTTCAATTAACTCTTTCATCTTTTCATAACTTGATTGATGCTTGGGTTAAGTTTGAAACGGAAACTGCGTAATCCTACTAACAGTAGAATTACTCAACTTTGTTGCAACCTGGCAGCACAGGGTTTAACAAAGTGTTTTATTTAAATTATATAGATTAATATCTTATCAACAATACTTTGACGAGAAATATCCTTTGGGAATTGAGTTCAAAGCATTAAAAAAATGAATCCACTGCGGGAACACCTAACAGTTTGTTTACGCCATTGTCATCTTTGAATTTGTAAGAGAAGAGGGATTATTACTAGATTTTTAATTTTAAACTGGAAATCAATGAATCCAAATGTGATGATCTTAATTCAGCCCTCTATATCTTTCCCAAAATGTCATTAAAAGTAGCAAATTTCCACATGGCTTCCATATTTTATCTCATGCACTTTTCTTGAGAAGTACTGGAGCACACATGCTTTTCAACTGACCTCGTGGCGCAACGGTAGCGCGTCTGACTCCAGATCAGAAGGTTGCGTGTTCAAATCACGTCGGGGACAATTAACTCTTTCATCTTTTCATAACTTGATTGATGCTTGGGTTAAGATTGAAACGGAAACTGCGTAATCTTACTAATAGTAGAATAACTCAACTTTGTTGCAACTTGGCAGCACAGGGTTTAACAAAGTGTTTTATTTAAATTATATAGATTAATATCTTGTCAACAATACTTTGACGAGAAATATCCTTTGGGAATTGAGTTCAAAGCATTAAAAAAATGAATCCACTGTGGGAACACCTAACAGTTTGTTCACGCCATTGTCATCTTTGAATTTGTTAGAGAAGAGGGATTATTACTAGATTTTTAATTTTAAACTAGAAATCAATGAATCCGAAAGTGATGATCTTAATTCAGCCCTCTTTATGTCTTTTCTAAACTGTGATTAAAAGTAGCAAATTTCCAGATGGCTTCCATATATTATCTCATGCACTTTTCTTGAGAAGTACTGGAGCACACATGCTTTTCAACTGACCTCGTGGCGCAACGGTAGCGCGTCTGACTCCAGATCAGAAGGTTGCGTGTTCAAATCACGCCGGGGTCAATTAACTCTTTCATCTTTTCATAACTTGATTGATGCTTGGGTTTAGATTGAAACGAAAATTGCGTAATCCTACTAACAGTAGAATAACTCAACTTTGTTGCAACCTGTCAGCCCAGGGTTTAACAAAGTGTTTTGTTTAAATTATATAGATTAATATCTTATCAACAATACTTTGACGAGAAATATCCTTTGGGAATTGAGTTCAAAGCATTAAAAAAATGAATCCACTGCGGGAACACCTAACAGTTTGTTTACGCCATTGTCATCTTTGAATTTGTAAGAGAAGAGGGATTATTACTAGATTTTTAATTTTAAACTGGAAATCAATGAATCCAAATGTGATGATCTTAATTCAGCCCTCTTTATATCTTTCCCAAAATGTCATTAAAAGTAGCAAATTTCCACATGGCTTCCGTATTTTATCTCATGCACTTTTCTTGACAAGTACTGGAGCACACATGCTTTTCAACTGACCTCGTGGCGCAACGGTAGCGCGTCTGACTCCAGATCAGAAGGTTGCGTGTTCAAATCACGTCGGGTTCAATTAACTCTTTCATCTTTTCATAACTTGATTGATGCTTGGGTTAAGTTTGAAACGGAAACTGCGTAATCCTACTAACAGTAGAATTACTCAACTTTGTTGCAACCTGGCAGCACAGGGTTTAACAAAGTGTTTTATTTAAATTATATAGATTAATATCTTATCAACAATACTTTGACGAGAAATATCCTTTGGGAATTGAGTTCAAAGCATTAAAAAAATGAATCCACTGCGGGAACACCTAACAGTTTGTTTACGCCATTGTCATCTTTGAATTTGTAAGAGAAGAGGGATTATTACTAGATTTTTAATTTTAAACTGGAAATCAATGAATCCAAATGTGATGATCTTAATTCAGCCCTCTATATCTTTCCCAAAATGTCATTAAAAGTAGCAAATTTCCACATGGCTTCCATATTTTATCTCATGCACTTTTCTTGAGAAGTACTGGAGCACACATGCTTTTCAACTGACCTCGTGGCGCAACGGTAGCGCGTCTGACTCCAGATCAGAAGGTTGCGTGTTCAAATCACGTCGGGGACAATTAACTCTTTCATCTTTTCATAACTTGATTGATGCTTGGGTTAAGATTGAAACGGAAACTGCGTAATCTTACTAATAGTAGAATAACTCAACTTTGTTGCAACTTGGCAGCACAGGGTTTAACAAAGTGTTTTATTTAAATTATATAGATTAATATCTTGTCAACAATACTTTGACGAGAAATATCCTTTGGGAATTGAGTTCAAAGCATTAAAAAAATGAATCCACTGTGGGAACACCTAACAGTTTGTTCACGCCATTGTCATCTTTGAATTTGTTAGAGAAGAGGGATTATTACTAGATTTTTAATTTTAAACTAGAAATCAATGAATCCGAAAGTGATGATCTTAATTCAGCCCTCTTTATGTCTTTTCTAAACTGTGATTAAAAGTAGCAAATTTCCAGATGGCTTCCATATATTATCTCATGCACTTTTCTTGAGAAGTACTGGAGCACACATGCTTTTCAACTGACCTCGTGGCGCAACGGTAGCGCGTCTGACTCCAGATCAGAAGGTTGCGTGTTCAAATCACGCCGGGGTCAATTAACTCTTTCATCTTTTCATAACTTGATTGATGCTTGGGTTTAGATTGAAACGAAAATTGCGTAATCCTACTAACAGTAGAATAACTCAACTTTGTTGCAACCTGTCAGCCCAGGGTTTAACAAAGTGTTTTGTTTAAATTATATAGATTAATATCTTATCAACAATACTTTGACGAGAAATATCCTTTGGGAATTGAGTTCAAAGCATTAAAAAAATGAATCCACTGCGGGAACACCTAACAGTTTGTTTACGCCATTGTCATCTTTGAATTTGTAAGAGAAGAGGGATTATTACTAGATTTTTAATTTTAAACTGGAAATCAATGAATCCAAATGTGATGATCTTAATTCAGCCCTCTTTATATCTTTCCCAAAATGTCATTAAAAGTAGCAAATTTCCACATGGCTTCCGTATTTTATCTCATGCACTTTTCTTGACAAGTACTGGAGCACACATGCTTTTCAACTGACCTCGTGGCGCAACGGTAGCGCGTCTGACTCCAGATCAGAAGGTTGCGTGTTCAAATCACGTCGGGGTCAATTAACTCTTTCATCTTTTCATAACTTGATTGATGCTTGGGTTAAGTTTGAAACGGAAACTGCGTAATCCTACTAACAGTAGAATTACTCAACTTTGTTGCAACCTGGCAGCACAGGGTTTAACAAAGTGTTTTATTTAAATTATATAGATTAATATCTTATCAACAATACTTTGACGAGAAATACCCATTGGGATTTGAGTTCAAAGCATTAAAAAAATGAATCCACTGCGGGAACACCTAACAGTTTGTTCACGCCATTGTTATCTTTGAATTTGTAAGAGAAGAGGGATTATTACTAGATTTTTAATTTTAAACTGGAAATCATTGAATCCGAAAGTGATGATCTTAATTCAGCCCTCTTTATGTCTTTTCTAAACTGTGATTGAAAGTAGCAAATTTCCACATGGCTTCCATATTTTATCTCATGCACTTTTCTTGAGAAGTACTGGAGCACACATGCTTTTCAACTGACCTCGTGGCGCAACGGTAGCGCGTCTGACTCCAGATCAGAAGGTTGCGTGTTCAAATCACGTCGGGGTCAATTAACTCTTTCATCTTTTCATAACTTGATTGATGCTTGGGTTAAGATTGAAACGGAAACTGCGTAATCTTACTAACAGTAGAATAACTCAACTTTGTTGCAACTTGGCAGCACAGGGTTTAACAAAGTGTTTTATTTAAATTATATAGATTAATATCTTATCAACAATACTTTGACGAGAAATACCCATTGGGATTTGAGTTCAAAGCATTAAAAAAATGAATCCACTGCGGGAACACCTAACAGTTTGTTCACGCCATTGTTATCTTTGAATTTGTAAGAGAAGAGGGATTATTACTAGATTTTTAATTTTAAACTGGAAATCAATGAAACCAAAAGTGATGATGTTAATTCAGCCCTCTTTATGTCTTTTCTAAACTGTGATTGAAAGTAGCAAATTTCCAGATGGCTTCCATATATTATCTCATGCACTTTTCTTGAGAAGTACTGGAGCACACATGCTTTTCAACTGACCTCGTGGTTAGTGTTGAGCGATACCTTCCGATATCGGAAAGTATCGGTATCGGAAAGTATCGGCCGATACCGTCAAAGTATCGGATCTAATCCGATACCGATACCCGATCCCAATGCAAGTCAATGGGACGAAAATATCGGAATTAAAATAAATCCTTTCTTTCCTTGTAGGTTAATTCTACATGAAGGAAAACAACTAAGAATAATGTAGGCTGTATTGGGGGACGTGGCGGAGACATTAAAGGCACAGAGGTTTAGCCCAATGTAATAGAATAGCAGGATTTTGTTTTTTTTTATGACGTTCGGCGGTAGAAAGATTTTGACTATGTTAATTTTTTTTTTATTTTGTCAGATATTGATGTTTCACTACTTCCACGCCCTTCACCTTCTTTTTTACTTCTCCCACACTTTCTTCTTCATTATCCTCATCATCAGCTTCTTTGACATCAACTTCTTCACCTTATTCATCTTCTTCTTCATCTTCTACCTATTATTTTTTTGGTTACATTGTTCATATTCTTTTTATTTTACTATTATCTTCATCATATTCTACTTCTTCATCATATTCTTATTTGTGTTAGGCATTCCCGTAGTTGTTATCTATAAAAGTTTGAAGATTACACCTTCCGTTCTGCCTGTCACAAAACAGTTACATTTGTCCGCGTTCAGTTTGGCCTGCAGCATCAGGCTTTATCCAGGGGCACCACGAGGAGGAATGGACTCACCCCCATACACTGCTTAGTCTTCTTCTGCTTATAATTTAGATAATATTTTTTGCTCTGATATTTAGTGTTATGCTTAATGTTCTTCTGCTCTTTGTTCTGCAGCCTCTTGTTCTTCTGCTTCTCGGTCTTCCAGGTCGTCGTCGTCTCCAGGGTCGTCGTCTCCGGGGTCATCGTCATCGGGGTGGTCTTCAGGGTCATCGTCTCCAGGGTCGTCGTCATCACGGTGGTTGTCGTCTCTGGTGTCGTCGTCATCTTAGGGGTGGTCTTCCGGGTCATCGTGTTTAGTCTCTTGAACTTGGAAATGTAGCAGAAGGTACAAGAAGGCTGAGAAAATGCCGAGAACCAGCTGATGGAACTGGAACTCGGATGGCTACCCGAAGGTCCAAGAGCCAATGGAACTACCGAGGACCAGCTGACGTTACTGGAACCCGGTTACTAAGCAGGAGGTACCCGTGCCTGAAAGCACTACCAAGGACCACCTGACGTTGGTGGAACTCGGATACCCAGAGGGAGGCACCTAAGCCAAAGGCTCTGCCCGGAACCAGCTGACGGTACTGGAACCAGGATGGGGAGCAGAAGGTACAAGCGCAAAAGACACTGCCGAGAACCAGCTGACGGTGCTGGAACCCGGATGGGTAGCCGAAGGTCCAAGAGCCAATGGAACTACCAAGGACCAGCTGACGTTACTGGAACCCGGTTACTAAGCAGGAGGTACCCGTGCCTGAAAGCACTACCAAGGACCACCTGACGTTGGTGGAACTCGGATACCCAGAGGGAGGCACCTAAGCCAAAGGCTCTGCCCGGAACCAGCTGACGGTACTGGAACCAGGATGGGGAGCAGAAGGTACAAGAGCAAAAGACACTGCCGAGAACCAGCTGACGGTGCTGGAACCCGGATGGGTAGCCGAAGGTCCAAGAGCCAATGGAACTACCGAGGACCAGCTGACGTTACTGGAACCCGGTTACTAAGCAGGAGGTACCCGTGCCTGAAAGCACTACCAAGGACCACCTGACGTTGGTGGAACTCGGATACCCAGAGGGAGGCACCTAAGCCAAAGGCTCTGCCCAGAACCAGCTGACAGTACTGGAACCAGGATGGGGAGCAGAAGGTACAAGAGCAAGTGTCTGCGTGGCTTTTGCAGGACACGATGCCGGCTGCACAGCAGGGGAACAGCTGGCGGTGCTGAACCCCACTGACACATTGGCGAGGTGTTTGGCTCTGTGCAGCCAGCACTTCCGGACAGCAACTAGCGTTGTTGGAGCCCGGGCTCTGCCGGTGGAGCAGAGTGTAGGCCGAAGCCTAATTGAACCGATTTCAAAGGTAACCTTTAACCCCCCCCTCAGGGGTTACAAACTAGAAGAGCCACAGCTTATGCAGCAGTAGTGCTGCACAAGTCAAAGGTTGCTCTTTTAATTTTGCTCCTTGCACACGCCGAATGAAACACGTATAACATTTAGCCCTTTATACAGTCAAACTGTGTTGGAGGCGCGAGTTCCCTTTGTAATGAGACGCAGCACAGATGTCAAGAATCCCACCTTGGTGCTGGGTGCAGCCTCCTGAGCGTTGTTATTTGCTGTACAGGAGTCTGCGCTGTCGTGTTATCCCCCGGCCTAGCGCTGTTAGCGCTGCCCATCTTCTGACCTCATTTAATGTCGGCCGGTGCGGTTCGCGATGACCATGAATCCCAGCCCCGCAGTGTCTTAACATTGTTAAAACACTGTGGGGCTGGGATTCATGGCCTGGCGCAGCACATATGTTGGCCTCTCGCACTCGGGTCCTTACACCCGCTTCAGACTGTGCGGCGTCAGCTGATCCCTTATCGCATGCCACGGCCATGAAGCCGCACAGTCTGAAGAAGGCGGAAGGAGATGAGTGACAACAGGCGAAGATATGCACTGCTCATGCCCATCAATCACACCCTCGCAGTCCCAATAAATAAGACACCGAGGGGCGTTGTGTGGGTCAGGGCGGCCGCAGAGGCGCAGGCAGCCAAAGAATGATGCCAGAAGACGGGCAGCGCTACCAAGGGGGTTGCAGCGTGTCATTACAAAGGAAAGTCACACCACCGGGACGGTTAAATGGTCACACAGAGGACACATTTTAGACGTGTTTTCAGTTCCACATGTGCGAGGAGAATACGTTTATGAGCCACCTTGCACACATGCAGCATTACCGCTGTACGAGGTGGCTGTAAAACGTACAAATGCCTGGGGGAGGGGGGACAGGTTCCCTTCAATTTCAGTTCTTGTGTCTGCGTGGCTTTTGCAGGACACGATGCCGGCTACACAGCAGGGGAACAGCTGGCGGTGCTGGACCCCACAGACACATTGGCTGGTGTTTTTCTCTGTGCAGCTAGCAGTACCGGGCCCCAACTGGCGGTGTTAGAGCCCGGGGTCAGCAGGAGGAGGAGCAGGAGGAGGAGCAAGGGGGAGGGAAGTGTAGGCCGAAGCCTGCAGTGGCGGCAGCTTTGGGTCTGTTGTGCCTGCGTGGCGGTCGCAGGACACGTTGCCGGCTACACAGCAGGGGAACAGCTGGCGGTGCTGAACCCCACTGACACATTGGCGAGGTGTTTGGCTCTGTGCAGCCAGCACTTCCGGACAGCAACTAGCGTTGTTGGAGCCCGGGCTCTGCCGGTGGAGCAGAGTGTAGGCCGAAGCCTAATTGAACCGATTTCAAAGGTAACCTTTACCCCCCCCCTCAGGGGTTACAAACTAGAAGAGCCACAGCTTATGCAGCAGTAGTGCCGCACAAGTCAAAGGTTGCTCTTTTAATTTTGCTCCTTGCACACGCCGAATGAAACACGTATAACATTTAGCCCTTTATACAGTCAAACTGTGTTGGAGGCGCGAGTTCCCTTTGTAATGAGACGCAGCACAGATGTCAAGAATCCCACCTTGGTGCTGGGTGCAGCCTCCTGAGCGTTGTTATTTGCTGTACAGGAGTCTGCGCTGTCGTGTTATCCCCCGGCCTAGCGCTGTTAGCGCTGCCCATCTTCTGACCTCATTTAATGTCGGCCGGTGCGGTTCGCGATGACCATGAATCCCAGCCCCGCAGTGTCTTAACATTGTTAAAACACTGCGGGGCTGGGATTCATGGCCTGGCGCAGCACATATGTTGGCCTCTCGCACTCGGGTCCTTACACCCGCTTCAGACTGTGCGGCGTCAGCTGATCCCTTATCGCATGCCACGGCCATGAAGCCGCACAGTCTGAAGAAGGCGGAAGGAGATGAGTGACAACAGGCGAAGATATGCACTGCTCATGCCCATCAATCACACCCTCGCAGTCCCAATAAATAAGACACCGAGGGGCGTTGTGTGGGTCAGGGCGGCCGCAGAGGCGCAGGCAGCCAAAGAATGATGCCAGAAGACGGGCAGCGCTACCAAGGGGGTTGCAGCGTGTCATTACAAAGGAAAGTCACACCACCGGGACGGTTAAATGGTCACACAGAGGACACATTTTAGACGTGTTTTCAGTTCCACATGTGCGAGGAGAATACGTTTATGAGCCACCTTGCACACATGCAGCATTACCGCTGTACGAGGTGGCTGTAAAACGTACAAACGCCTGGGGGAGGGGGGACAGGTTCCCTTCAATTTCAGTTCTTGTGTCTGCGTGGCTTTTGCAGGACACGATGCCGGCTACACAGCAGGGGAACAGCTGGCGGTGCTGGACCCCACTGACACATTGGCTGGTGTTTTTCTCTGTGCAGCTAGCAGTACCGGGCCCCAACTGGCGGTGTTAGAGCCCGGGGTCAGCAGGAGGAGGAGGAGGAGCAAGGGGGAGGGGAGTGTAGGCCGAAGCCTGCAGTGGCGGCAGCTTTGGGTCTGTTGTGCCTGCGTGGCGGTCGCAGGACACGTTGCCGGCTACACAGCAGGGGAACAGCTGGCGGTGCTGAACCCCACTGACACATTGGCGAGGTGTTTGGCTCTGTGCAGCCAGCACTTCCGGACAGCAACTAGCGTTGTTGGAGCCCGGGCTCTGCCGGTGGAGCAGAGTGTAGGCCGAAGCATAATTGAACCGATTTCAAAGGTAACCTTTAACCCCCCCCTCAGGGGTTACAAACTAGAAGAGCCACAGCTTATGCAGCAGTAGTGCCGCACAAGTCAAAGGTTGCTCTTTTAATTTTGCTCCTTGCACACGCCGAATGAAACACGTATAACATTTAGCCCTTTATACAGTCAAACTGTGTTGGAGGCGCGAGTTCCCTTTGTAATGAGACGCAGCACAGATGTCAAGAATCCCACCTTGGTGCTGGGTGCAGCCTCCTGAGCGTTGTTATTTGCTGTACAGGAGTCTGCGCTGTCGTGTTATCCCCCGGCCTAGCGCTGTTAGCGCTGCCCATCTTCTGACCTCATTTAATGTCGGCCGGTGCGGTTCGCGATGACCATGAATCCCAGCCCCGCAGTGTCTTAACATTGTTAAAACACTGCGGGGCTGGGATTCATGGCCTGGCGCAGCACATATGTTGGCCTCTCGCACTCGGGTCCTTACACCCGCTTCAGACTGTGCGGCGTCAGCTGATCCCTTATCGCATGCCACGGCCATGAAGCCGCACAGTCTGAAGAAGGCGGAAGGAGATGAGTGACAACAGGCGAAGATATGCACTGCTCATGCCCATCAATCACACCCTCGCAGTCCCAATAAATAAGACACCGAGGGGCGTTGTGTGGGTCAGGGCGGCCGCAGAGGCGCAGGCAGCCAAAGAATGATGCCAGAAGACGGGCAGCGCTACCAAGGTGGTTGCAGCGTGTCATTACAAAGGAAAGTCACACCACCGGGACGGTTAAATGGTCACACAGAGGACACATTTTAGACGTGTTTTCAGTTCCACATGTGCGAGGAGAATACGTTTATGAGCCACCTTGCACACATGCAGCATTACCGCTGTACGAGGTGGCTGTAAAACGTACAAACGCCTGGGGGAGGGGGGACAGGTTCCCTTCAATTTCAGTTCTTGTGTCTGCGTGGCTTTTGCAGGACACGATGCCGGCTACACAGCAGGGGAACAGCTGGCGGTGCTGGACCCCACTGACACATTGGCTGGTGTTTTTCTCTGTGCAGCTAGCAGTACCGGGCTGTTGTGAATTTGCTTTTTGCTCCCTCTAGTGGTTACTAGTTTTTTGACTCTGGTTTTTCTGTCATTCCTTTTATCCGCACCTGGGTCGTTAGTTAGGGATGTTGCTATATAAGCTCCCTGGACCTTCAGTTCAATGCCTGGCAACGTAGTTATCAGAGCTAGTCTGCTGTGCTCTTGTCTACTGATCCTGGTTCCAGTTATATCAGCTAAGTCTGCCTTTTGCTTTTTGCTATTTGTTTTGGTTTTGTATTTTTGTCCAGCTTGTTCCTAATCTATTTCCTGACCTTTGCTGGAAGCTCTAGGGGGCTGGTGTTCTCCCCCCGGACCGTTAGACGGTTCGGGGGTTCTTGAATTTCCAGTGTGGATTTTGATAGGGTTTTTGTTGACCATATAAGTTACCTTTCTTTATTCTGCTATCAGTAAGCGGGCCTCTCTGTGCTAAACCTGGTTCATTTCTGTGTTTGTCATTTTCCTCTTACCTCACCGTCATTATTTGTGGGGGGCTTCTATCCAGCTTTGGGGTCCCCTTCTCTGGAGGCAAGAAAGGTCTTTGTTTTCCTCTACTAGGGGTAGCTAGATTCTCCGGCTGGCGCGTGTCATCTAGAATCAACGTAGGAATGATCCCCGGCTACTTCTAGTGTTGGCGTTAGGAGTAGATATATGGTCAACCCAGTTACCACTGCCCTATGAGCTGGATTTTTGTATTCTGCAGACTTCCACGTTCCTCTGAGACCCTCGCCATTGGGGTCATAACAGTTTGCCAGGCCAGTATTAAATGTTTAATGCATTGCAGAAGAGGGATTATAAGAAAGAAGATTCTGAGTTTTTTTTTTCTTCTTCCCCTTTACCTCAGAGTGGCTATGCTTGCTGCAGACATGAATGTCCAGACCTTGATTACAAGTGTGGACCAGCTGGCTACTCGTGTGCAGGGCATACAAGACTATGTTATCAGAAATCCTAGGTCAGAACCTAAAATACCGATTCCTGAACTGTTTTCCGGAGACAGGTTTAAGTTTAGGAATTTCGTGAATAATTGTAAATTGTTTTTGTCCCTGCGACCCTGTTCATCTGGAGATTCTGCTCAGCAAGTAAAAATTGTTATTTCGTTCTTACGGGGCGACCCTCAGGATTGGGCTTTTTCGCTGGCGCCAGGAGATCCGGCATTGGCTGATCTTGATGCGTTTTTTCTGGCGCTCGGTTTACTTTATGAGGAACCCAATCTTGAGATTCAGGCAGAAAAGGCCTTGCTGGCTATGTCTCAGGGGCAGGACGAGGCTGAAGTGTATTGCCAAAAATTTCGGAAATGGTCCGTGCTGACACATTGGAACGAGTGTGCACTGGCCGCTAATTTTAGAAATGGTCTTTCTGAAGCCATTAAGAATGTTATGGTGGGTTTTCCCATTCCCACAGGTCTGAATGATACTATGGCACTGGCTATTCAAATTGACCGGCGGTTGCGGGAGCGCAAAACCGCAAATTCCCTCATGGTGTTGTCTGAACAGACACCTAATTCGGTGCAATGTGATAGAAAAACCGCAAATTCCCTCATGGTGTTGTCTGAACAGACACCTGATTTAATGCAATGTGATAGAATCCTGACTAGAAATGAGCGGAAAATTCATAGACGCCGGAATGGCTTGTGCTACTACTGTGGTGATTCTACACATGTTATCTCAGCATGCTCTAAACGTATAGCTAAGGTTGTTAGTCCTGTCACCGTTGGTAATTTGCAACCTAAATTTATTCTGTCTGTAACTTTGATTTGCTCACTGTCATCTTATCCTGTCATGGCGTTTGTAGATTCAGGTGCTGCCCTGAGTCTCATGGATCTCTCATTTGCTAAGCGCTGTGGTTTTACTCTTGAACCATTAGAAAATCCTATTCCTCTTAGGGGTATTGATGCTACACCATTGGCAGCAAATAAACCGCAGTATTGGACACAGGTTACCATGTGCATGACTCCTGAACACCGCGAGGTGATACGTTTCCTGGTTTTACATAAAATGCATGATTTGGTTGTTTTAGGGCTGCCATAGTTACAGACCCATAATCCAGTCCTGGACTGGAAGGCTATGTCAGTCTCAAGTTGGGGCTGTCGTGGTATTCATGGGGATTCCCTGCCTGTGTCTATTGCTTCTTCTACGCCTTCGGAAGTTCCGGAGTATTTGTCTGATTATCAGGATGTCTTCAGTGAGTCTGAGTCCAGTGCACTGCCTCCTCATAGGGACTGTGACTGTGCTATAGATTTGATCCCAGGCAGTAAATTTCCTAAGGGAAGACTGTTTAATCTGTCGGTACCTGAACATACCGCTATGCGTTCATATATCAAGGAGTCTCTGGAGAAAGGACATATTCGTCCGTCTTCTTCCCCTCTTGGTGCGGGATTCTTTTTTGTGGCAAAAAAGGACGGATCTTTGAGACCTTGTATTGATTATCGGCTTTTAAATAAGATCACTGTCAAATTTCAGTATCCTTTACCGCTGTTGTCTGACTTGTTTGCCCGGATTAAGGGTGCCAAGTGGTTCACCAAGATAGACCTTCGTGGTGCGTACAACCTTGTGCGCATTAAGCAAGGTGATGAATGGAAAACCGCATTCAATACGCCCGAAGGTCATTTTGAGTACTTGGTGATGCCTTTTGGGCTCTCCAATGCGCCTTCAGTTTTTCAGTCCTTTATGCATGACATTTTCCGGAAGTATCTGGATAAATTTTTGATTGTTTATCTGGATGATATTTTGGTTTTTTCTGATAATTGGGATTCGCATGTGGAGCAGGTCAGGTTGGTCTTTAAAATTTTGCGTGAAAATTCTTTGTTTGTCAAGGGCTCAAAGTGTCTCTTTGGTGTACAGAAGGTTCCCTTTTTGGGGTTCATTTTTTCCCCTTCTGCTGTGGAGATGGACCCAGTCAAGGTCCGAGCTATTCTTGATTGGACTCAGCCCTCGTCAGTTAAGAGTCTTCAGAAGTTCTTGGGCTTCGCTAACTTCTACCGTCGTTTTATCGCTAATTTTTCTAGCATTGTGAAACCTTTGACGGATATGACCAAGAAGGGCTCCGATGTAGCTAACTGGGCTCCTGCTGCCGTGGAGGCTTTCCAGGAGTTGAAACGCCGGTTTACTTCGGCGCCTGTTTTGTGCCAGCCTGACGTCTCACTTCCCTTTCAGGTTGAGGTGGATGCTTCGGAGATTGGGGCAGGGGCCGTTTTGTCGCAGAGAGGCCCGGGTTGCTCTGTTATGAAACCTTGTGCCTTTTTCTCTAGGAAGTTTTCGCCTGCCGAGCGAAATTATGATGTGGGCAATCGGGAGTTGTTGGCCATGAAATGGGCATTTGAGGAGTGGCGTCATTGGCTCGAGGGTGCTAAGCATCGTGTGGTGGTCTTGACTGATCACAAAAATCTGATGTATCTCGAGTCTGCTAAACGCCTTAATCCGAGACAGGCCCGCTGGTCATTGTTTTTCTCCCGCTTTGATTTTGTTGTCTCGTATTTACCAGGTTCAAAGAATGTGAAGGCCGATGCTCTTTCTAGGAGCTTTGTGCCTGATGCTCCTGGAGTCGCTGATCCTGTTGGTATTCTTAAAGATGGAGTTATCTTGTCAGCTATTTCTCCGGATCTGCGACGTGTGTTGCAGAGATTTCAGGCTGATAGGCCTGAGTCTTGTCCACCTGACAGACTGTTTGTCCCGGATAAGTGGACCAGCAGAGTCATTTCCGAGGTTCATTCCTCGGTGTTGGCAGGTCACCCGGGAATTTTTGGCACCAGAGATCTGGTGGCCAGGTCCTTTTGGTGGCCTTCCTTGTCAAGGGATGTGCGGTCATTTGTGCAGTCCTGTGGGACTTGTGCTCGAGCTAAGCCTTGCTGTTCTCGTGCCAGCGGTTTGCTCTTGCCCTTGCCTGTCCCGAAGAGACCTTGGACACATATCTCCATGGATTTCATTTCTGATCTTCCGCTATCTCAGGGCATGTCCGTTATCTGGGTGATATGTGATCGCTTCTCCAAGATGGTCCATTTGGTTCCTTTGCCTAAGCTGCCTTCCTCTTCCGATCTGGTTCCTGTGTTTTTCCAGAACGTGGTTCGTTTGCACGGCATCCCTGAGAATATTGTGTCAGACAGAGGATCCCAGTTCGTTTCCAGGTTCTGGCGATCCTTTTGTAGTAGGATGGGCATTGATTTGTCGTTTTCGTCTGCTTTCCATCCTCAGACTAATGGACAGACGGAGCGAACCAATCAGACTTTGGAGGCTTATTTGAGGTGTTTTGTCTCTGCTGATCAGGACGATTGGGTGACATTCTTGCCGTTGGCTGAGTTTGCCCTTAATAATCGGGCTAGTTCCGCCACCTTGGTTTCGCCTTTTTTCTGCAACTCTGGTTTCCATCCTCGCTTTTCTTCGGGTCATGTGGAGCCTTCTGACTGTCCTGGGGTGGATTCTGTGGTGGATAGGTTGCAGCAGATCTGGAATCATGTGGTGGACAACTTGAAGTTGTCACAGGAGAAGGCTCAGCGCTTTGCCAACCGCCGCCGCGGTGTGGGTCCCCGACTACGCGTTGGGGATTTGGTATGGCTTTCTTCCCGCTTTGTTCCTATGAAGGTCTCCTCTCCCAAATTTAAACCTCGTTTTATTGGGCCTTACAAGATATTGGAAATCCTTAATCCTGTATCTTTTCGTCTGGATCTTCCTGTGTCGTTTGCTATTCACAATGTATTTCATAGGTCCTTGTTGCGGCGGTACATTGTGCCTGTAGTTCCTTCTGCTGAGCCTCCTGCTCTGGTGTTGGTTGAGGGCGAGTTGGAGTACGTGGTGGAGAAGATCTTGGATTCTCGCCTCTCCAGGCGGAGGCTTCAGTACCTGGTCAAGTGGAAGGGCTATGGTCAGGAGGATAATTCCTGGGTGGTCGCCTCTGATGTTCATGCGGCCGATTTGGTTCGTGCCTTTCATGCCGCTCATCCTGATCGCTCTGGTGGTCGTGGTGAGGGTTCGGTGACCCCTCACTAAGGGGGGGGTACTGTTGTGAATTTGCTTTTTGCTCCCTCTAGTGGTTACTAGTTTTTTGACTCTGGTTTTTCTGTCATTCCTTTTATCCGCACCTGGGTCGTTAGTTAGGGGTGTTGCTATATAAGCTCCCTGGACTTTCAGTTCAATGCCTGGCAACGTAGTTATCAGAGCTAGTCTGCTGTGCTCTTGTCTACTGATCCTGGTTCCAGTTATATCAGCTAAGTCTGCCTTTTGCTTTTTGCTATTTGTTTTGGTTTTGTATTTTTGTCCAGCTTGTTCCTAATCTATTTCCTGACCTTTGCTGGAAGCTCTAGGGGGCTGGTGTTCTCCCCCCGGACCGTTAGACGGTTCGGGGGTTCTTGAATTTCCAGTGTGGATTTTGATAGGGTTTTTGTTGACCATATAAGTTACCTTTCTTTATTCTGCTATCAGTAAGCGGGCCTCTCTGTGCTAAACCTGGTTCATTTCTGTGTTTGTCATTTTCCTCTTACCTCACCGTCATTATTTGTGGGGGGCTTCTATCCAGCTTTGGGGTCCCCTTCTCTGGAGGCAAGAAAGGTCTTTGTTTTCCTCTACTAGGGGTAGCTAGATTCTCCGGCTGGCGCGTGTCATCTAGAATCAACGTAGGAATGATCCCCGGCTACTTCTAGTGTTGGCGTTAGGAGTAGATATATGGTCAACCCAGTTACCACTGCCCTATGAGCTGGATTTTTGTATTCTGCAGACTTCCACGTTCCTCTGAGACCCTCGCCATTGGGGTCATAACACCGGGCCCCAACTGGCGGTGTTGGAGCCCGGGGTCAGCAGGAGGAGGAGAGGGAGCAGAGTGTAGGCCGAAGCCTGCACTGGAGCAAGTTGAAAGGGAAACTTTAACCCCCCCCCAGGCATTTGTAGCTGAAAGAGCCATCGTGTACAGCACTAATGCTGGAAAAGGTAAACTTAGCTCTTTTAATTATGGTCCTTGCACATGCTGAACCTAACACTTATGAAAAGTGTCCCCTCCTACCGTGATACCATCCGGTAGGTGGAACTTTCCTTTGTGATGTGACGCAGCACAGCCGTCATTCTCACCCCCTTGGCGCCGTGCGCCGCCTCCTCAGCGTTGTTTGAATCAGTCCCGGAGCCTGCGCTGTTAGGTTAGCCCTTGGCCATGCACAAATTTTGCGCTGCCCGTCTTCTGACATCATTTGGTGTCAGGCTGGCTACGCGTGTGCGGCCGCGCTGGCCGAGATCCCGCCTCGTACTGTCTTCTGATTTCATCCCACTGGGGGCCTGAGATCTGTGGCCATGCGCAGTGCATATCCTCGCCTCTCACTCCCCTCCCTACGGCTTCTTCAGACTGTGCGGTGTCACGGCCGTGGCATGCTATTAGGGACCAGCTGACACCGCACAGTTTGAAGAAGCCGTAGTGAGATGAGTGAGAGGTGGAGGTTCAGATATGCACTGCGCATGTCCATGGATCTCAGGCCCCCAGTGGGATGAAATCAGAAGACAGTACGAGGCGGGATCTCGGCCACCGCGGCCGCACAGGCGCAGCCAGCCTGACACCAAATGATGTCAGAAGACGGGCAGCGCAAAATGTGTGCATGGCCAAGGGCTAACCTAACAGCGCAGTCTCCGGGACTGATTCAAACAACGCTGAGGAGGCGGCGCACGGTGCCAAGGGGGTAAGAATGACGGCTGTGCTGCGTCACATCACAAAGGAAAGTTCCACCTACCGGACGGTATCACGGTAGGAGGGGACACTTTTCATAAGTGTTAGGTTCAGCATGTGCAAGGAGCACCACGAAAAGAGGCACTTTTTCCCTTTGCATCATTACTGCTGCACAAGGTGGCTCCTTCAGTAACAAACGCCTGGGGGGGGGGGACAGGTTCCCTTAAATTTAACTTGTTGTGCCTGTGTGGCGGTCGCAGTACACGTTGCCGTATACACAGCAGGGGAACACCTGGCGGTGCTGAACCCCACTAACACATTGGCGAGGTGTTTGGCTCTGTGCGTACAGCACTTCTGGACAGCAACTAGCGGTGTTGTAGCCCAGGGACAGGTGGAGGAGGAGGAGGTGGAGGAGGGATTGCCACACACACAGCAGGGGAACAGCTGACGTTACTGAACCCCAATAACAGAGGAGGGACTGTTGACTGTGCGTACAGCACTACCAGGCAACAACTAGCGGTGTTGGAGCCCAGGGACAGGTGGAGGAGGAGGAGGTGGAGGAGGGATTGCCACACACACAGCAGGGGAACAGCTGACGTTACTGAACCCCAATAACAGAGGAGGGACTGTTGACTGTGCGTACAGCACTACCAGGCAACAACTAGCGGTGTTGGAGCCCAGGGACAGGTGGAGGAGGAGGAGGTGGAGGAGGTAGGAGGGATTGCCACACACACAGCAGGGGAACAGCTGACGTTACTGAACCCCAATAACAGAGGAGGGACTGTTGGGACTGTGCATACAGCACTACCAGGCAACAACTAGCGGTGTTGGAGCCCAGGGACAGGTGGAGGAGGAGGAGGTGGAGGAGGGATTGCCACACACACAGCAGGGGAACAGCTGACGTTACTGAACCCCAATAACAGAGGAGGGACTGTTGACTGTGCGTACAGCACTACCAGGCAACAACTAGCGGTGTTGGAGCCCAGGGACAGGTGGAGGAGGAGGAGGTGGAGGAGGTAGGAGGGATTGCCACACACACAGCAGGGGAACAGCTGACGTTACTGAACCCCAATAACAGAGGAGGGACTGTTGGGACTGTGCGTACAGCACTACCAGGCAACAACTAGCGGTGTTGGAGCCCAGGGACAGGTGGAGGAGGAGGAGGTGGAGGAGGTAGGAGGGATTGCCACACAAACAGCAGGGGAACAGCTGACATTACTGAACCCCAATAACAGAGGAGGGACTGTTGACTGTGCGTACAGCACTACCAGGCAACAACTAGCGGTGTTGGAGCCCAGGGACAGGTGGAGGAGGAGGAGGTGAAGGAGGGATTGCCACACACACAGCAGGGGAACAGCTGACGTTACTGAACCCCAATAACAGAGGAGGGACTGTTGGGACTGTGCGTACAGCACTACCAGGCAACAACTAGCGGTGTTGGAGCCCAGGGACAGGTGGAGGAGGAGGAGGTGGAGGAGGGATTGCCACACACACAGCAGGGGAACAGCTGACGTTACTGAACCCCAATAACAGAGGAGGGACTGTTGACTGTGCGTACAGCACTACCAGGCAACAACTAGCGGTGTTGGAGCCCAGGGACAGGTGGAGGAGGAGGAGGTGGAGGAGGGATTGCCACACACACAGCAGGGGAACAGCTGACGTTACTGAACCCCAATAACAGAGGAGGGACTGTTGACTGTGCGTACAGCACTACCAGGCAACAACTAGCGGTGTTGGAGCCCAGGGACAGGTGGAGGAGGAGGAGGTGGAGGAGGGATTGCCACACACACAGCAGGGGAACAGCTGACGTTACTGAACCCCAATAACAGAGGAGGGACTGTTGACTGTGCGTACAGCACTACCAGGCAACAACTAGCGGTGTTGGAGCCCAGGGACAGGTGGAGGAGGAGGAGGTGGAGGAGGTAGGAGGGATTGCCACACACACAGCAGGGGAACAGCTGACGTTACTGAACCCCAATAACAGAGGAGGGACTGTTGGGACTGTGCGTACAGCACTACCAGGCAACAACAAGCGGTGTTGGAGCCCAGGGACAGGTGGAGGAGGAGGAGGTGGAGGAGGGATTGCCACACACACAGCAGGGGAACAGCTAACGTTACTGAACCCCAATAACAGAGGAGGGACTGTTGACTGTGCATACAGCACTACCAGGCAACAACTAGCGGTGTTGGAGCCCAGGGACAGGTGGAGGAGGAGGAGGTGGAGGAGGGATTGCCACACACACAGCAGGGGAACAGCTGACGTTACTGAACCCCAATAACAGAGGAGGGACTGTTGACTGTGCGTACAGCACTACCAGGCAACAACTAGCGGTGTTGGAGCCCAGGGACAGGTGGAGGAGGAGGAGGTGGAGGAGGGATTGCCACACACACAGCAGGGGAACAGCTGACGTTACTGAACCCCAATAACAGAGGAGGGACTGTTGACTGTGCGTACAGCACTACCAGGCAACAACTAGTGGTGTTGGAGCCCAGGGACAGGTGGAGGAGGAGGAGGTGGAGGAGGGATTGCCACACACACAGCAGGGGAACAGCTGACGTTACTGAACCCCAATAACAGAGGAGGGACTGTTGACTGTGCGTACAGCACTACCAGGCAACAACTAGCGGTGTTGGAGCCCAGGGACAGGTGGAGGAGGAGGAGGAGGTGGAGGAGGGATTGCCACACACACAGCAGGGGAACAGCTGACGTTACTGAACCCCAATAACAGAGGAGGGACTGTTGACTGTGCGTACAGCACTACCAGGCAACAACTAGCGGTGTTGGAGCCCAGGGACAGGTGGAGGAGGAGGAGGTGGAGGAGGTAGGAGGGATTGCCACACACACAGCAGGGGAACAGCTGACGTTACTGGACCCCAATAACAGAGGAGGGACTGTTGGGACTGTGCGAACAGCACTACCAGGCAACAACTAGCGGTGTTGGAGCCCAGGGACAGGTGGAGGAGGAGGAGGTGGAGGAGGGATTGCCACACACACAGCAGGGGAACAGCTGACGTTACTGAACCCCAATAACAGAGGAGGTACTGTTGACTGTGCGTACAGCACTACCAGGCAACAACTAGCGGTGTTGGAGCCCAGGGACAGGTGGAGGAGGAGGAGGTGGAGGAGGGATTGCCACACACACAGCAGGGGAACAGCTGACGTTACTGAACCCCAATAACAGAGGAGGGACTGTTGACTGTGCGTACAGCACTACCAGGCAACAACTAGCGGTGTTGGAGCCCAGGGACAGGTGGAGGAGGAGGAGGTGGAGGAGGGATTGCCACACACACAGCAGGGGAACAGCTGACGTTACTGAACCCCAATAACAGAGGAGGGACTGTTGACTGTGCGTACAGCACTACCAGGCAACAACTAGCGGTGTTGGAGCCCAGGGACAGGTGGAGGAGGAGGAGGTGGAGGAGGTAGGAGGGATTGCCACACACACAGCAGGGGAACAGCTGACGTTACTGAACCCCAATAACAGAGGAGGGACTGTTGGGACTGTGCGTACAGCACTACCAGGCAACAACTAGCGGTGTTGGAGCCCAGGGACAGGTGGAGGAGGAGGAGGTGGAGGAGGGATTGCCACACACACAGCAGGGGAACAGCTGACGTTACTGAACCCCAATAACAGAGGAGGGACTGTTGACTGTGCGTACAGCACTACCAGGCAACAACTAGCGGTGTTGGAGCCCAGGGACAGGTGGAGGAGGAGGAGGTGGAGGAGGTAGGAGGGATTGCCACACACACAGCAGGGGAACAGCTGACGTTACTGAACCCCAATAACAGAGGAGGGACTGTTGGGACTGTGCATACAGCACTACCAGGCAACAACTAGCGGTGTTGGAGCCCAGGGACAGGTGGAGGAGGAGGAGGTGGAGGAGGGATTGCCACACACACAGCAGGGGAACAGCTGACGTTACTGAACCCCAATAACAGAGGAGGGACTGTTGACTGTGCGTACAGCACTACCAGGCAACAACTAGCGGTGTTGGAGCCCAGGGACAGGTGGAGGAGGAGGAGGTGGAGGAGGTAGGAGGGATTGCCACACACACAGCAGGGGAACAGCTGACGTTACTGAACCCCAATAACAGAGGAGGGACTGTTGGGACTGTGCGTACAGCACTACCAGGCAACAACTAGCGGTGTTGGAGCCCAGGGACAGGTGGAGGAGGAGGAGGTGGAGGAGGTAGGAGGGATTGCCACACAAACAGCAGGGGAACAGCTGACATTACTGAACCCCAATAACAGAGGAGGGACTGTTGACTGTGCGTACAGCACTACCAGGCAACAACTAGCGGTGTTGGAGCCCAGGGACAGGTGGAGGAGGAGGAGGTGAAGGAGGGATTGCCACACACACAGCAGGGGAACAGCTGACGTTACTGAACCCCAATAACAGAGGAGGGACTGTTGGGACTGTGCGTACAGCACTACCAGGCAACAACTAGCGGTGTTGGAGCCCAGGGACAGGTGGAGGAGGAGGAGGTGGAGGAGGGATTGCCACACACACAGCAGGGGAACAGCTGACGTTACTGAACCCCAATAACAGAGGAGGGACTGTTGACTGTGCGTACAGCACTACCAGGCAACAACGAGCGGTGTTGGAGCCCAGGGACAGGTGGAGGAGGAGGAGGTGGAGGAGGGATTGCCACACACACAGCAGGGGAACAGCTGACGTTACTGAACCCCAATAACAGAGGAGGGACTGTTGACTGTGCGTACAGCACTACCAGGCAACAACTAGCGGTGTTGGAGCCCAGGGACAGGTGGAGGAGGAGGAGGTGGAGGAGGGATTGCCACACACACAGCAGGGGAACAGCTGACGTTACTGAACCCCAATAACAGAGGAGGGACTGTTGACTGTGCGTACAGCACTACCAGGCAACAACTAGCGGTGTTGGAGCCCAGGGACAGGTGGAGGAGGAGGAGGTGGAGGAGGTAGGAGGGATTGCCACACACACAGCAGGGGAACAGCTGACGTTACTGAACCCCAATAACAGAGGAGGGACTGTTGGGACTGTGCGTACAGCACTACCAGGCAACAACAAGCGGTGTTGGAGCCCAGGGACAGGTGGAGGAGGAGGAGGTGGAGGAGGGATTGCCACACACACAGCAGGGGAACAGCTAACGTTACTGAACCCCAATAACAGAGGAGGGACTGTTGACTGTGCATACAGCACTACCAGGCAACAACTAGCGGTGTTGGAGCCCAGGGACAGGTGGAGGAGGAGGAGGTGGAGGAGGGATTGCCACACACACAGCAGGGGAACAGCTGACGTTACTGAACCCCAATAACAGGGGAGGGACTGTTGACTGTGCGTACAGCACTACCAGGCAACAACTAGCGGTGTTGGAGCCCAGGGACAGGTGGAGGAGGAGGAGGTGGAGGAGGGATTGCCACACACACAGCAGGGGAACAGCTGACGTTACTGAACCCCAATAACAGAGGAGGGACTGTTGACTGTGCGTACAGCACTACCAGGCAACAACTAGTGGTGTTGGAGCCCAGGGACAGGTGGAGGAGGAGGAGGTGGAGGAGGGATTGCCACACACACAGCAGGGGAACAGCTGACGTTACTGAACCCCAATAACAGAGGAGGGACTGTTGACTGTGCGTACAGCACTACCAGGCAACAACTAGCGGTGTTGGAGCCCAGGGACAGGTGGAGGAGGAGGAGGAGGTGGAGGAGGGATTGCCACACACACAGCAGGGGAACAGCTGACGTTACTGAACCCCAATAACAGAGGAGGGACTGTTGACTGTGCGTACAGCACTACCAGGCAACAACTAGCGGTGTTGGAGCCCAGGGACAGGTGGAGGAGGAGGAGGTGGAGGAGGTAGGAGGGATTGCCACACACACAGCAGGGGAACAGCTGACGTTACTGGACCCCAATAACAGAGGAGGGACTGTTGGGACTGTGCGAACAGCACTACCAGGCAACAACTAGCGGTGTTGGAGCCCAGGGACAGGTGGAGGAGGAGGAGGTGGAGGAGGGATTGCCACACACACAGCAGGGGAACAGCTGACGTTACTGAACCCCAATAACAGAGGAGGTACTGTTGACTGTGCGTACAGCACTACCAGGCAACAACTAGCGGTGTTGGAGCCCAGGGACAGGTGGAGGAGGAGGAGGTGGAGGAGGGATTGCCACACACACAGCAGGGGAACAGCTGACGTTACTGAACCCCAATAACAGAGGAGGGACTGTTGACTGTGCGTACAGCACTACCAGGCAACAACTAGCGGTGTTGGAGCCCAGGGACAGGTGGAGGAGGAGGAGGTGGAGGAGGGATTGCCACACACACAGCAGGGGAACAGCTGACGTTACTGAACCCCAATAACAGAGGAGGGACTGTTGACTGTGCGTACAGCACTACCAGGCAACAACTAGCGGTGTTGGAGCCCAGGGACAGGTGGAGGAGGAGGAGGTGGAGGAGGTAGGAGGGATTGCCACACACACAGCAGGGGAACAGCTGACGTTACTGAACCCCAATAACAGAGGAGGGACTGTTGGGACTGTGCGTACAGCACTACCAGGCAACAACTAGCGGTGTTGGAGCCCAGGGACAGGTGGAGGAGGAGGAGGTGGAGGAGGGATTGCCACACACACAGCAGGGGAACAGCTGACGTTACTGAACCCCAATAACAGAGGAGGGACTGTTGACTGTGCGTACAGCACTACCAGGCAACAACTAGCGGTGTTGGAGCCCAGGGACAGGTGGAGGAGGAGGAGGTGGAGGAGGTAGGAGGGATTGCCACACACACAGCAGGGGAACAGCTGACGTTACTGAACCCCAATAACAGAGGAGGGACTGTTGACTGTGCGTACAGCACTACCAGGCAACAACTAGCGGTGTTGGAGCCCAGGGACAGGTGGAAAAGCAGAGGAACACAATGTAGGCCGAAGCCTGAGAAAGTCGAAAAGGAACCTTTAACCCCCCCCCCAAGGCGTTTGTAGCTGAAAGAGCCAGCTTGTGCAGCACAAAAGATGCAAAAGGAAAAGGTGGCTCTTTTCATCATGCTCCTTGCAAACACAGAACTAAACACTTATAAAATGTGTCCCCTGAAACCGTGAAACCGTCCCGGAGGTGGGACTTTCCTTCGTAATATGACGCAGCACAGCCGTCATTCCTCCCCCCCGGGCGCCGCGCCCCGGCTCCTCAGCGTAGTTTGATTCCGTCCCGGAGCCTGCGCTGTTATGTTATCCCTTGGCCAGGCACACTTAGCGCTGCCCATCTTCTGACATCATTTGGTGTCAGGCTGGCTGCGCCTGTGCGGCCGCGCTGGCCGAGAGCCCGCCTCGCAGTGTCTTCTGATTTTATCCCACTGGGGGCCTGGGATCCATGGCCATGCGCAGTGCATATCCTCGCCTCTCACTCCCCTCCCTACGGCTTCTTAAGACTGTGCGGTGTCACGGCCGTGGCATGCTATTAGGGACCAGCTGACACCGAACAGTCTGAAGAAGCCGTAGGGAGATGAGTGAGAGGTGGAGGTTCAGATATGCACTGCGCATGTCCATGGATCCCAGGCCCCCAGTGGGATTAAATCAGAAGACACTGCGAGGCGGGCCCTCGGCCAGCGCGGCCGCACAGGCGCAGCCATCCTGACACCAAATGATGCCAGAAGACGGGCAGCGCTAAGTGTGCCTGGCCACGGGATAACATAACAGCGCAGGCTCCGGGACGGAATCAAACAACGCTGAGGAGCCGGGGCGCGGCGCCGGGGGGGGAGGAATGACGGCTGTGCTGCGTCATATTACGAAGGAAAGTCCCACCTCCGGGACGGTTTTACGGTATCAGTGGACACATTTTATAAGTGTTAAGTTCTGCGTGTGCAAGGAGCTAAACCAAAATAGCTACCTTTTCCTTGTGCAGCATTACTGCTGCACAAGGAGGCTCTTTCAGTAACAAACGCCTTGGGGGGGGGGACAGATTCCCTTACATTTCAGTTGTTGTGTCAGCGTGGCGGTCGCATGACACATTGCCAGCTACACAGCTGGGGATCAGCTGACGTTACTGAAACCCAAGAACACTGGGTCGTATGTTTTGACTGTGCAGACGGCACTTCTGAGCCTCAACTGGCGGTGTTGGAGCCCAGGAATTTAAGTTCAGGTGGTAGAAAGATGAACACAACAGGAGACCTGGATAACGTATACAGTGACCTAATTATTTAATCAGGAGGAGGAGTGGCAAATTCCTGCGAGATCCAGGCCTTGTTCATTTTCACGAAAGTAAGCCGGTCAACGTTATCGGAGGATAGTTGCATGCGACGGTCAGTTAGTACACCACCTGCAGCACTAAAGACACGTTCCGATAATACACTGGCCGCAGGGCAAGACAGCACCTCCAATGCATACTGGCTTAGCTCTGGCCATGTATCCAGCTTTGAGACCCAAAACTTGAAAGGGGAAGAGCCGTCTGGGAGTACAGCAAGAGGGCAAGACATGTAGTCTGTCACCATCTGACGGAACCGTTGCCTCCTGCTGACTGGAGCCGTCTGTGATGGTGTAGACTTTTGTGGGGGGCACAGAAAACTGTGCCACAGTTGGGCCATACTGGTCTTGCCTTGGGCAGAGGCACTGCTTCTGCTCCCTCTTTGTGCAGAGCCTCCACCACTGCCTGGACGCACTGAGCTGCTTTGGAATGCACTAGCAGCACTTCTCTCAGTTGGAATGGAGAAGATGATGGAATTGACCAGTGTGTCTTGGTACTCCCGCATTTTTCGCTCCCGGTTCAACGGTGTGATGAGGCTTTCTACGTTGTCCTGGTAGCGAGGATCGAGGAGGGTGAACACCCACTAATCAGACATGTTGAGAATGTGGGCGATGCGGCGGTCGTTTCTCAGGCACTGCAGCATGTAATCCACCATGTGCTGCAGACTGCCAACTGCCCAAGAAACGCTGTCCCCTGCTGGAGGCGTGATCTCTGCCCGCTCGTCATCACCCCACCCTCGCTGTACACACTGAGTACTGGACAATTCGGTAACTCCCTCCTCTGGATGGATGTCTTCCTCCTCCATTGACTCCTCCTCATCCTCCTCACAAACTGTCCCCTGCCTACGCGTTTGTGAGGAACCACGTGGCGCTGACTGTCCAGAAGATGATGGAAATGGTGAATCCTCATCCTCCACCTCTTCCACAACATCATCCCTTAGCGCTTGCAGTGATTTTTCAAGCAGGCAGATAAGGGGGACAGTCATGCTGACTAGTGCATCATCTGCACTCGCCATCCGCGTGGAATAATCAAAGGGACGCAAAACCTGGCAGACGTCATTCATAGTGGCCCACTCTGTGGTTGTGAAGTCTGTACGGCGCTGAGTGCGACTTCTTTGCGCCTGAAGCAGCTGGTACTCCATTACAGCTTGCTGCTGCTCACACAACCGCTCCAACATATGTAACGTGGAATTCCACCTGGTAGGTAGGTCACATATGATGCGATGTTCCGGCAGGCGGTGTCGGCGCTGCAGAGCCGCAATGCGCGCTTTTGCCGTGCTGGAACGCCGCAAGTGAGCACACTCTAGGCAGACCTTGTGCAGCAGTGCATCAAGATCCGGATATTCCCTCAAAAAGCTCTGCACGACCAAATTGAGCACATGTGCCAGACATGGGATGTGAGTGAGGTTGCCGAGGCCCAGAGCTGCCACCAGATTTCGGCCATTATCACACACTACGATGCCTGGCTGGAGATTCGCTGGCACAAACCACACATCGCTCTCCTGCTTGATGGCATTCCAGAGCTCCTGCGCTGTGTGGCTACGATTCCCCAAAAAAATTAATTTCAAGACGGCCTGTTGACGTTTGGCCACGGCTGTGCTCATGTCGGTCGTAACAGGTACACGTTCATCACGGGTCCATGTGGAGGTGGACTGTGACGGCTCCTGCAGCGATGATTCTGAGGAACTGGTGTAAGAGGAGGAGTCAATGCGTACAGAATGGATTCCTGCAATCCTTGGAGTGGGCAGGACACGTCCTGCGCCACTCGCACGGTCTGTACCCGGCTCAACGACATTAACCCAATGGGCAGTGAGGGAAAGGTATCGCCCCTGTCCATGTTGACTGGTCCACGCATCGGTGGTGAGGTGGACCTTGCTACTGACGGCGTTCAGTAGCGCGTGTTTTATGTGTCCCTCCACATGCTTGTGCAGGGCAGGGACGGCTTGCCTGCTGAAGTAAAAGCGGCTGGGCACATTGTACTGTGGGACTGCCAATGACATCAAGTCACGGAAGCTGTCAGTCTCCACCAGCCTGAATGACAGCATTTCCAGTGACAGAAGTTTGGCAATGCCTGCAGTCAGAGCCTGTGCTCGTGGGTGGTTTGACGAGAAAGGCCGCCTTTTCTCCCATGCCTGTACTACCGATGGCTGTAGACTGGGCTGGGAGTGTGTGGATGACTGGGAAAGTGGTGCTGCGGGTGGAATTACAGCGGGTCTCTGGACAACAGGGCCAGAGGTTCTTCCATGGCGATCCTGGGAGGAAGCCGAACCAGCTGCGTGTGAGCTGGAGGAAGAGGCAACACGAGCTGAAGAGGTGGTAGCTGCCGCTGTTGGTTGGCCTAGCTCTTCAGTGTGTTTTTCTAACAACGCCGGGTGCCTGGTGCGCACATGTTTCCACATGTTGGAGGTATTGAGGCTGCTGACATTTTTCCCTCTTTTGACTTTTTGATGACACACCTTGCATCTGACATAGCAAATGTCATCTGCAACTGTGTCAAAAAAGGACCAGGCACTGCAAGTCTTGGGAGCGCCCTTTTTGGCTTTTGGAAGAGACATGCTCCTAACGGGTGCCAAAGCGGAGGCTGCAGGATCCGCAGTCTTCCCCCTCCCTCTCCCTCTTTGGGCCGTACGGGGAATCTCTTCCTCAGAGCTGCTCCCACCACCTTCCTGTCCCTCACGCCAAGATGGGTCAAGGACCTCATCATCTACACTACCCTCTGCCCCCAACTGCTCCTCCTGGGTAGTCTCAGCAGCAGAGCACGCACCAGTAAGTGGCACCTGAGTGTCATCATCAGCTGATGCGGCCTGCGATGTGGTGACCGGAGCCACTGGCCCACCCGCCTCTTCAGAGGAAGAGAGAAAAAGCTGTTGGGTATCACTGCACCCTGCCTCTTATTCCATTTCTCCAATGCTGCTTGGCTGGCCCCCTGTTTCCAAGCCAAGAGATTCAGAGAACAGAAGTAGAGACGGCTCCTGTCCTGGGCTCTCTGTCTGCCTGGGCAATTTGGCAGGTGGTGAAGAGACAGATGGCTGCTCTCCAGTGCTCTGTGTCTGAGAGGATGTGGCACTAATTGAAGTTGATGCATTAGCTGCCATCCATCCGACAACGGCTTCAATTTGGTCTTCACGCAGCAGCGGTGTACGGCGCTCTGACACAAAGCTGCGCATGAACGACTGTTGCCTGGTGAAAGTGGGTGCTGATGAGTCACCGGTGCCCGCAGCAGGCACAGAATCCCCACGTCCCCTCCCTGCTCCGCGCCCACGCCCACGTGCCTTACTCACTGCCTTCTTCATCTTGGTTGACTGATAAAGATAAGCAGAAAAGTACTAACGGCTTTGTGTGCTTATTCCTGAGCAACTCCTCCTAACAGGTATAAGAAACACTAATTTTCTAAAGTGTGGACTAGACTTTAATATGAGCTAATGTGGCCTACACAAATGTAAAGTGGTGTAACTGGTGTGTTTGGTGAACTTTATTATTTATTTATTTTTTGGGGGCTGAACTGACAACGGATAGAGCTGCAGTCACACGGAGACCGTGCAGACAGACGTAAACGGCGCTGCAAGGCCCAAAAACCCTCCTCTACGTTATCCTATGTAGTGTTTTTCCACAAGTTAGCTGGAGACGGGTGGAAAGACACTAATAGGATTTTTTGGAAAAAATGTGCAGCAGCCTGCACTACTTAAAACAAAATGAAAATTCATTTGGCGGTATGACGCAGTGAAGAACCCTGAGCTGGAGACAACCAGGCTATGGCTGCTCACAGACTACAGGGCGAGCTGCAGTCACACGGAGACCGTGCAGACAGCCGTAAATGGTGCTGCAAGGCCCAAAAACCCTCCTCTACGTTATCCTATGTAGTGTTTTTCCACAAATTAGCTGGAGACGGGTGGAAAGACACTAATAGGAATTTTTTGAAAAAATGTGCAGCAGCCTGCACTACTTAAAACAAAATGAAAATTGATTTGGCGGTATGACGCAGTGAACAACCCTGAGCTGGAGACAACCAGGCTATGGCTGCTCACAGACTACAGGGCGAGCTGCAGTCACACGGAGACCGTGCAGACAGCCGTAAACGGCGCTGCAAGGCCCAAAAACCCTCCTCTACGTTATCCTATGTAGTGTTTTTCCACAAATTAGCTGGAGACGGGTGGAAAGACACTAACAGGAATTTTTTGAAAAAATGTGCAGCAGCCTGCACTACTTAAAACAAAATGAAAATTGATTTGGCGGTATGACGCAGTGAACATCCCTGAGCTTGAGACAACCAGGATATGGCTGCTCACAGACTACAGGGCGAGCTGCAGTCACACGGAGACCGTGCAGACAGCCGTAAACGGCGCTGCAAGGCCCAAAAACCCTCCTCTACGTTATCCTATGTAGTGTTTTTCCACAAGTTAGCTGGAGACGGGTGGAAAGACACTAATAGGATTTTTTTGAATAAATTATCAGCAAACTACACTACTTGAAAAAAAAAAAAAAAAGAACAGTATGAGGCAATGAACCACCCTCCCTGAACTGAATACAACCAGCTATGGATGGCCTATGTGGCTGCACTCAGACTAGAGAGTGGGCTGCACTCACACACACACACACACAGACCTTGCAGATCGCTGTGAAAACAGCGCTACAAGGCAAAAGCAAGGTGAATAGTAGGTGAACACAGCGGTTGCTAAATTAGCCTTTGGAAAGCACAAAGAAGCAAATCGCTATCTCTAAACTGTCCCTCAGTCAGCAAACAGCGTCCTGTCACTAACTGAATTCACAGCAGAGTGATCGCAAAATGGCACCAGCGACTTTTAAACTGCATCATGACATCATTTCAGCAGCCAATCACAGCCTTGCCAGTAGTTTCATGCCCTCCATGCTAAACAGGATGTGCCCACACTTGGAATCATTCTCATTGGCTGAATTTCTGCATTTTGAATCTTGGAACTTCCGATTCCGGTATCCGATACGCGGCAAGTATCGGAATCCCGGTATCGGAATTCCGATACCGCAAGTATCGGCCGATACCCGATACTTACGGTATCGGAATGCTCAACACTACTCGTGGTGCAACGGTAGCGCGTCTGACTCCAGATCAGAAGGCTGCGTGTTCAAATCATGTCGGGGTCAATAAACTCTTTCATGTTTTCATAACTTGATTGATGCTTGGGTTAAGATTGAAACGGAAACTGCGTAATCTTACTAACAGTAGAATAACTCAACTTTGTTGCAACTTGGCAGCACAGGGTTTAACAAACTGTTTTATTTAAATTATATAGATTAATATCTTATCAACAAATCTTTGACGAGAAATATCCTTTGGGAATTGAGTTCAAAGCATTAAAAAAATGAATCCACTGCGGGAACACCGAACAGTTTGTTCACGCCATTGTCATCTTTGAATTTGTAAGAGAAGAGGGATTATTACTAGATTTTTAATTTTAAACTGGAAATCAATGAATCCGAAAGTGATGATCTTAATTCAGCCCTCTTTATGTCTTTTCTAAACTGTGATTGAAAGTAGCAAATTTCCACATGGCTTCCATATATTATCTCATGCACTTTTCTTGAGAAGTACTGGAGCACACATGCTTTTCAACTGACCTCGTGGCGCAACGGTAGCTCATCTGACTCCAGATCAGAAGGTTGCGTGTTCAAATCACGTCGGGGTCAATAAACTCTTTCATCTTTTCATAACTTGATTGATGCTTGGGTTAAGATTGAAACGGAAACTGCGTAATCCTACTAACAGTAGAATAACTCAACTTTGTTGCAACCTGGCAGCACAGGGTTTAACAAAGTGTTTTATTTAAATTATATAGATTAATATCTTATCAACAATACTTTGACGAGAAATATCCTTTGGGAATTGAGTTCAAAGCATTAAAAAAATGAATCCACTGCGGGAACACCTAACAGTTTGTTCACGCCATTGTCATCTTTGAATTTGTAAGAGAAGAGGGATTATTACTAGATTTTTAATTTTAAACTGGAAATCAATGAATCCAAAAGTGATGATCTTAATTCAGCCCCCTTTATGTCTTTTCTAAACTGTGATTGAAAGTAGCAAATTTCCACATGGCTTCCATATATTCTCTCATGCACTTTTCTTAAAAAGTACTGGAGCACACATGCTTTTCAACTGACCTCGTGGCACAACGGTAGCGCGTCTGACTCCAGATCAGAAGGTTGCGTGTTCAAATCACTTCGGGGTAAATTAACTCATCTTTTCATAACTTGATTGATGCTTGGGTTAAGATTGAAACGGAAACTGCGTAATCCTACTAACAGTAGAATAACTCAACTTTGTTGCAACCTGGCAGCACAGGGTTTAACAAACTGTTTTATTTAAATTATATAGATTAATATCTTATCAACAATACTTTGACGAGAAATATCCTTTGGGAATTGAGTTCAAAGCATTAAAAAAATGAATCCACTGCGGGAACACCTAACAGTTTGTTCACGCCATTGTCATCTTTGAATTTGTAAGAGAAGAGGGATTATTACTAGATTTTTAATTTTAAACTTGAAATCAATGAATCCGAATGTGATGATCTTAATTCAGCCCTCTTTATGTCTTTTCTAAGCTGTGATTAAAAGTAGCAAATTTCCAGATAGGGTCCATATATTATCTCATGCACTTTTCATGTGAAGTATTGCAGCAAACATGCTTTTCAACTGACCTTGTGCACAATGGTAGCACTTCTGACTCAAGGTCATAAGGTTGCATGTTGATATCACATCAGGGTCAAGTAGCTCTTTCGTCTATTCATAACTTGATAGATGATTGTGTTAAGATTGAAAACGGAAACTGCGTAATTCTACTGACAATAGAATAATTCGACTTTGTTGCCACCTGTAGGCAAAGTGTTTAAAAAAGGTGTTTTATTTAAATTATATAGATTAAAATCTTATCAACAATACTTTGGTGAGAAATATCATTTGAGAATTGAGTTCAAAACATAAAAAAATAATCCATGCCGGGAACAGCTAACACTTTGTTCATGCCATTGTCATCTTTGAATTTGTAAGAAAAGAGAGTTTATTACTAGATTTTACATTTTAAACTGGAAAACCCTGAATCTGAATGTCATGATCTTAATTCATCCTTGTTTATATCTTTCCCAAAATGTCATTAAAAGTAGCAAATTTCCAGATGGCTTCCATATATTATCTCATGCACTTTTCTTGAGAAGTACTGGAGCACACATGCTTTTCAACTGACCTCGTGGTGCAACGGTAGCGCGTCTGACTCCTGATCAGAAGGTAGCGTGTTCAAATCACGTCGGGATCAATTAACTCTTTCATAACTTGATTGATGCTTGGGTTAAGATTGAAACGGAAACTGCGTAATCCTACTATCAGTAGAATAACTCAACTTTGTTGCAACCTGGCAGCACAGGGTTTAACAAAGTGTTTTATTTAAATTATATAGATTAATATCTTATCAACAATACTTTGACAAGAAATATCCTTTGGGAATTGAGTTCAAAGCATTAAAAAAATGAATCCACTGCGGGAACACCTAACAGTTTGTTCACGCCATTGTCATCTTTGAATTTGTAAGAGAAGAGGGATTATTACTAGATTTTTAATTTTAAACTGGAAATCAATGAATCCAAAAGTGATGATCTTAATTCAGCCCCCTTTATGTCTTTTCTAAACTGTGATTGAAAGTAGCAAATTTCCACATGGCTTCCATATATTATCTCATGCACTTTTCTTAAAAAGTACTGGAGCACACATACTTTTCAATCGACCTCGTGGTGCAACGGTAGCGCGTCTGACTCCAGATCAGAAGGTTGCGTGTTTAAATCAGGTCAGGGTCAGTTAACTCTTTCATCTTTTCATAACTTGATTTATGCTTGGGTTAAGATTGAAACGGAAACTGCGTAATCCTACTGACAATAGAATAACTCAACTTTGTTGCCACCTGTCAGTGCTGGGTTTAAAAATAAGTTTTATTTAAATTATATAGATTAATATCTTATCAACAATACTTTGATGAGAAATATTATTTGGGAATTGAGTTCAAAGCTTTAAAAAAATTAATCAATGCCGGCAGCACCTAACAGTTTGTTCACGCCATTGTCATTTTTGAATTTGTAAGAGAAGAGGGATTATTACTAGATTTTTAATTTTAAACTGGAAATCAATGAATCCGAATGTGATGATCTTAATTCAGCCCTCTTTTATGTCTTTTCTAAACTGTGATTGAAAGTAGCAAATTTCCACATGGCTTCCATATATTATCTCATGCACTTTTCTTGAGAAGTACTGGAGCACACGTGCTTTTCAACTGACCTCGTGGTGCAACGGTAGCGCGTCTGACTCCAGACCAGAAGGTTGCATGTTCAAATCACGTTGGGGTCAATTGATTCTTTCATCTTTTCATAACTAGATTGATGCTTGGGTTAAGTTTGAAACGAAAACTGCGTAATCCTACTAACAGTAGAATTACTCAACTTTGTTGCAACCTGGCAGCACAGGGTTTAACAAAGTGTTTTATTTAAATTATATAGATTAATATCTTATCAACAATACTTTGACGAGAAATATCCTTTGGGAATTGAGTTCCAATCATTAAAAAAATGAATCCACTGCGGGAACACCTAACAGTTTGTTTACGCCATTGTCATCTTTGAATTTGTAAAAGAAGAGGAATTATTACTAGATTTTTAATTTTAAACTTGAAATCAATGAATCTGAATGTGATGATCTTAATTCAGCCCTCTTTATGTCTTTTCTAAGCTGTGATTAAAAGTAGCAAATTTCCAGATGGGGTCCATATATTATCTCATGCACTTTTCATGTGAAGTATTGCAGCAAACATGCTTTTCAACTGACCTTGTGCACAATGGTAGCACTTCTGACTCAAGGTCATAAGGTTGCATGTTGATATCACATCAGGGTCAAGTAGCTCTTTCGACTATTCATAACTTGATAGATGATTGTGTTAAGATTGAAAACGGAAACTGCGTAATTCTACTGACAATAGAATAATTCGACTTTGTTGCCACCTGTAGGCAAAGTGTTTAAAAAAGGTGTTTTATTTAAATTATGTAGATTAAAATCTTATCAGCAATACTTTGGTGAGAAATATCATTTGAGAATTGAGTTCAAAACATAAAAAAATAATCCATGCCGGGAACAGCTAACACTTTGTTCATGCCATTGTCATCTTTGAATTTGTAAGAAAAGAGAGTTTATTACTAGATTTTACATTTTAAACGGGAAAACCCTGAATCTGAATGTCATGATCTTAATTCATCCTTGTTTATATCTTTCCCAAAATGTCATTAAAAGTAGCAAATTTCCAGATGGCTTCCATATATTATCTCATGCACTATTCATAAGAAGTAATGGAGCACACATGCTTTTCAATCGACCTCGTGGCGCAACGGTAGCGCGTCTGACTCCAGATCAGAAGGTTGCGTGTTCAAATCACGTCGGGGTCAATTAACTCTTTCATCTTTTCATAACTTGATTGATGCTTGGGTTAAGATTGAAACGGAAACTGCGTAATCTTACTAACAGTAGAATAACTCAACTTTGTTGCAACTTGGCAGCACAGGGTTTAACAAACTCTTTTATTTAAATTATATAGATTAATATCTTATCAACAATTCTTTGACGAGAAATATCCTTTGGGAATTGAGTTCAAAGCATTAAAAAAATGAATCCACTGCGGGAACACCTAACAGTTTGTTCACGCCATTGTCATCTTTGAATTTGTAAGAGAAGAGGTTTTATTACTAGATTTTTAATTTTAAACTGGAAATCAATGAATCTGAAAGTGATCATCTTAATTCAGCCCTCTTTATGTCTTTTCTAAACTGTGATTGAAAGTAGCAAATTTCCAGATGGCTTCCATATATTATCTCATGCACTTTTCTTGAGAAGTACTGGAGCACACATGCTTTTCAACTGACCTCGTGGTGCAAAGGTAGCGCGTCTGACTCCAGATCAGAAGGTTGCGTGTTCAAATCACGTCGGGGTCAATTAACTCAGCTTTTCATAACTTGATTGATGCTTGGGTTAAGATTGAAACGGAAACTGCGTAATCCTACTAACAGTAGAATAACTCAACTTTGTTGCAACCTGGCAGCACAGGGTTTAACAAAGTGTTTTATTTAAATTATATAGATTAATATCTTATCAACAATACTTTGACGAGAAATATCCTTTGGGAATTGAGTTCAAAGCATTAAAAAAATGAATCCACTGCGGGAACACCTAACAGTTTGTTCATGCCATTGTCATCTTTGAATTTGTAAGAGAAGAGGGATTATTACTAGATTTTTAATTTTAAACTTGAAATCAATGAATCCGAAAGTGATCATCTTAATTCAGCCCTCTTTATGTCTTTTCTAAACTGTGATTGAAAGTAGCAAATTTCCAGATGGCTTCCATATATTATCTCATGCACTTTTCTTGAGAAGTACTGGAGCACACATGCTTTTCAACTGACCTCGTGGTGCAAAGGTAGCGCGTCTGACTCCAGATCAGAAGGTTGCGTGTTCAAATCACGTCGGGGTCAATTAACTCAGCTTTTCATAACTTGATTGATGCTTGGGTTAAGATTGAAACGGAAACTGCGTAATCCTACTAACAGTAGAATAACTCAACTTTGTTGCAACCTGGCAGCACAGGGTTTAACAAAGTGTTTTATTTAAATTATATAGATTAATATCTTATCAACAATACTTTGACGAGAAATATCCTTTGGGAATTGAGTTCAAAGCATTAAAAAAATGAATCCACTGCGGGAACACCTAACAGTTTGTTCACGCCATTGTCATCTTTGAATTTGTAAGAGAAGAGGGATTATTACTAGATTTTTAATTTTAAACTTGAAATCAATGAATCCGAATGTGATGATCTTAATTCAGCCCTCTTTATGTCTTTTCTAAGCTGTGATTAAAAGTAGCAAATTTCCAGATGGGGTCCATATATTATCTCATGCACTTTTCACGTGAAGTATTGCAGCAAACATGCTTTTCAACTGACCTTGTGCACAATGGTAGCACTTCTGACTCAAGGTCATAAGGTTGCATGTTGATATCACATCAGGGTCAAGTAGCTCTTTCGTCTATTCATAACTTGATAGATGATTGTGTTAAGATTGAAAACGGAAACTGCGTAATTCTACTGACAATAGAATAATTCGACTTTGTTGCCACCTGTAGGCAAAGTGTTTAAAAAAGGTGTTTTATTTAAATTATGTAGATTAAAATCTTATCAACAATACTTTGGTGAGAAATATCATTTGAGAATTGAGTTCAAAACATAAAAAAATAATCCATGCCGGGAACAGCTGACACTTTGTTCATGCCATTGTCATCTTTGAATTTGTAAGAAAAGAGAGTTTATTACTAGATTTTACATTTTAAACTGGAAAAACCTGAATCTGAATGTCATGATCTTAATTCATCCTTGTTTATATCTTTCCCAAAATGTCATTAAAAGTAGCAAATTTCCAGATGGCTTCCATATATTATCTCATGCACTTTTCTTGAGAAGTACTGGAGCACACATGCTTTTCAACTGACCTCGTGGTGCAACGGTAGCGCGTCTGACTCCAGATCAGAAGGTAGCGTGTTCAAATCACGTCGGGGTCAATTAACTCTTTCATCTTTTCATAACTTGATTGATGCTTGGGTTAAGATTGAAACGAAAATTGCGTAATCCTACTAACAGTAGAATAACTCAACTTTGTTGCAACCTGTCAGCACAGGGTTTAACAAAGTGTTTTGTTTAAATTATATAGATTAATATCTTATCAACAATACTTTGACGAGAAATATCCTTTGGGAATTGAGTTCAAAGCATTAAAAAAATGAATCCACTGCGGGAACACCTAACAGTTTGTTCACGCCATTGTCATCTTTGAATTTGTAAGAGAAGAGGGATTATTACTAGATTTTTAATTTTAAACTGGAAATCAATGAATCCGAAAGTGTTGATCTTAATTCAGCCCTCTTTATGTCTTTTCTAAACTGTGATTGAAAGTAGCAAATTTCCAGATGGCTTCCATATATTATCTCATGCACTTTTCTTGAGAAGTACTGGAGCACACATGCTTTTCAACTGACCTCGTGGCGCAACGGTAGCGCATCTGACTCCAGATCAGAAGGTTGCGTGTTCAAATCACGTCGGGGTCAATTAACTCAGCTTTTCATAACTTGATTGATGCTTGGGTTAAGATTGAAACGGAAACTGCGTAATCTTACTAACAGTAGAATAACTCAACTTTGTTGCAACTTGGCAGCACAAGGTTTAACAAACTGTTTTTTTTAAATTATATAGATTAATATCTTATCAACAATACTTTGACGAGAAATATCCTTTGGGAATTGAGTTCAAAGCATTAAAAAAATGAATCCACTGTGGGAACACCTAACAGTTTGTTCACGCCATTGTCATCTTTGAATTTGTAAGAGAAGAGGGATTATTACTAGATTTTTAATTTTAAACTTGAAATCAATGAATCCGAATGTGATGATCTTAATTCAGCCCTCTTTATGTCTTTTCTAAGCTGTGATTAAAAGTAGCAAATTTCCAGATGGGGTCCATATATTATCTCATGCACTTTTCATGTGAAGTATTGCAGCAAACATGCTTTTCAACTGACCTTGTGCACAATGGTAGCACTTCTGACTCAAGGTCATAAGGTTGCATGTTGTTATCACTAGGGTTGAGCGAAACGGGTCGATCATTTTCAAAAGTCGCTGACTTTTGGCTAAGTCGGCGTCTCATGAAACCCGATCCGATCCCTGTGCTTGTCGGCCATGCGGTACGCGACTTTCGCGCCAAAGTCGCGTTTCAATGACGCGAAAAGCGCCATTTCTCAGCCAATGAAGGTGAACGCAGAGTGTGGGCAGCATGATGACATAGATCCTGGTCCCCACCATCTTAGAGAAGGGCATTGCAGTGATTGGCTTGCTGTCTGCGGCGTCACAGGGGCTATAAAGGGGCGTTCCCGCCGACCGCCATCTTACTGCTGCTGATCTGAGCTTAGGGACAGGTTGCTGCCGCTTCGTCAGAAGCAGGGAGAGCGTTAGGCAGGGTCCACTAACCACCAAACCGCTTGTGCTGCAGCGATTTCCACTGTCCAACACCACCTTCGGTGTGCAGGGACTGTGGAAGCTATTTTTTTTTTTTTTCCCCTCAGCGCTGTAGCTCATTGGGCTGCCCTAGAAGGCTCCGTGATAGCTGTATTGCTGTGTGTACGCCACTGTGGAAACCAACTGCTTTTTTCAAAGCACATATCCTCTTGTTCCTTCCTTTCTGCACAGCTATCTTTTTTGTTTGTCCACACTTTTTATTTAATTTGTGCATCAGTCCACTCCTATTGCTGCCTGCCATACCTGGCTTAGATTACTGCAGGGAGATAGTAATTGTAGGACAGTCCCTGTTTTTTTTTTGTTTTTTTTGTGGGAGATTAAGATTGGCATTTCTGCTACAGTGCCATCCCTGTGTGTGCCATCTCTCACTGAGTGGGCCATAGAAAGCCTATTTATTTTTTCCGTGATTTGTGTTCTAAATTCTACCTCAACACAAAAACACTACATCAATCAGTGGGAGAAAAATATTGGCCTCAGTCAGGGCTTGTGTGCCACTGCTGTGTGTGCTATCTCTCATTCAGTGGGCTATAGAAAGCCTATTTATTTTTATTTTTTTTTAATATTATTTGGTTTCTAAAGTCTCCCTGAAAAAAAAAAAAAACCTAAAAAAACTGTGGGAGAGTAATATTGCCCTTTCAGCTTGTGTGCCAGTCTTGACTCCTGGGTGTGCCACCTCTCTCTCTCATTCAGTGGGCCATAGAAAGGCTATTTATTTTTTTGTTTTTTTTAATATTATTTGGTTTCTAAAGTCTCCCTGAAAAAAAAAAAAATACATAAAAAAACAGTGGGAGAGTAATATTACCCTTTCAGCTTGTGTGCCAGTCTTGACTCCTGGGTGTGCCACCTCTCTCTCTCATTCAGTGGGCCATAGAAAGGCTATTTTTTTTTTGGTTTTTTTAATATTATTTGGTTTCTAAAGTCTCCCTGAAAAAACAAAAAATACATAAAAAAACAGTGGGAGAGTAATATTGCCCTTTCAGCTTGTGTGCCAGTCTTGACTCCTGGGTGTGCCACCTCTCTCTCTCATTCAGTGGGCCATAGAAAGGCTATTTATTTTTTTGTTTTTTTTTAATATTATTTGGTTTCTAAAGTCTCCCTGAAAAAAAAAAATACATAAAAAAACAGTGGGAGAGTAATATTGCCCTTTCAGCTTGTGTGCCAGTCTTGACTCCTGGGTGTGCCACCTCTCTCTCTCATTCAGTGGGCCATAGAAAGGCTTTTTTTTTTTTTTGGTTTTTTTAATATTATTTGGTTTCTAAAGTCTCCCTGAAAAAAACAAAAAATACATAAAAAAACAGTGGGAGAGTAATATTGCCCTTTCAGCTTGTGTGCCAGTCTTGACTCCTGGGTGTGCCACCTCTCTCCCTCTCATTCAGTGGGCCATAGAAAGCCTATTTATTTATTTTTTTAAATATTATTGGGTTTCTAAAGTCTCCCTTAAAAAAAAAAAAAAAACATAAAAAAACAGTGGGAGAGTAATATTGCCCTTTCAGCTTGTGTGCCAGTCTTGACTCCTGGGTGTGCCACCTCTCTCCCTCTCATTCAGTGGGCCATAGAAAGCCTATTTATTTTTTTTTTTAAATATTATTGGGTTTCTAAAGTCTCCCTTAAAAAACAAAAAATACATAAAAAAACAGTGGGAGAGTAATATTGCCCTTTCAGCTTGTGTGCCAGTCTTGACTCCTGGGTGTGCCACCTCTCTCTCATTCAGTGGGCCATAGAAAGCATTTTTTTTTTCCTTGATTTGTGTTCTAAAATCTACCTCAACACAAAAACACTACATCAATCAGTGGGAGAAAAATATTGGCCTCAGCCAGGGCTTGTGTGCCACTGCTGTGTGTGCTATCTCTCATTCAGTGGGCTATAGAAAGCCTATTTATTTATGTATTTTTTTTCTTATTATTTGGTTTCTAAAGTCTCCCTGAAAAAAAAAAAAAATAAATAAAAAAACAGTGGGAGAGTAATATTGCCCTTTCAGCTTGTGTGCCAGTCTTGACTCCTGGGTGTGCCACCTCTCTCCCTCTCATTCAGTGGGCCATAGAAAGCCTTTTTTTTTTTTTTTTTTTAAATATTATTGGGTTTCTAAAGTCTCCCTTAAAAAACAAAAAATACATAAAAAAACAGTGGGAGAGTAATATTGCCCTTTCAGCTTGTGTGCCAGTCTTGACTCCTGGGTGTGCCACCTCTCTCTCTAATTGTGGGCCATACAAAGCCTTTTTTTTTTTTTTTTTAAATATTATTGGGTTTCTAAAGTCTCCCTTAAAAAACAAAAAATACATAAAAAACAGTGGGAGAGTAATATTGCCCTTTCAGCTTGTGTGCCAGTCTTGACTCCTGGGTGTGCCACCTCTCTCTCTCATTCAGTGGGCCATAGAAAGGCTATTTTTTTTTTTGTTTTTTTAATATTATTTGGTTTCTAAAGTCTCCCTGAAAAAAAAAAAAAAAACATAAAAAAAACAGTGGGAGAGTAATATTGCCCTTTCAGCTTGTGTGCCAGTCTTGACTCCTGGGTGTGCCACCTCTCTCCCTCTCATTCAGTGGGCCATAGAAAGCCTATTTATTTTTTTTTAAAATATTATTGGGTTTCTAAAGTCTCCCTTAAAAAACAAAAAATACATAAAAAAACAGTGGGAGAGTAATATTGCCCTTTCAGCTTGTGTGCCAGTCTTGACTCCTGGGTGTGCCACCTCTCTCTCTCATTCAGTGGGCCATAGAAAGGCTATTTTTTTTTTTTGGTTTTTTAATATTATTTGGTTTCTAAAGTCTCCCTGAAAAAAAAAAAAAAAAAAAAAAAAACAGTGGGAGAGTAATATTGCCCTTTCAGCTTGTGTGCCAGTCTTGACTCCTGGGTGTGCCACCTCTCTCTCTCATTCAGTGGGCCATAGAAAGGCTATTTTTTTTTTGTTTTTTTTAATATTATTTGGTTTCTAAAGTCTCCCTGAAATAAAAAAAAAACTTAAAAAAACAGTGGGAGAGTAATATTGCCCTTTCAGCTTGTGCGCCAGTCTTGACTCCTGGGTGTGCCACCTCTCTCTCTCTAATTGTGGGCCATAGAAAGCCTTTTTTTTTTTTTTTTAATATTATTTGGTTTCTAAAGTCTCCCTGAGAAAAAAAAATAAATAAATTAGGTGGGAGATTAATATTGACATTAGTGCTTGAGTGACAGTCCTGCGTGTGTGTCATCTCTGTGATTTTGTGCCACAGAAAACAGAGTGTGTAACATTGTGCCTGATTTTCCTTGTGGTCTCACCAACCTGTTAAGGGATATTGAAATCATACTGAAGTTATAGCTCACCGTGTAAGTTGTTTGACAGCAACAAATAAAGTTACTTTGGTTAAGATTTTAAAACAATGAGGAAGTCTGGTGCAAGAGGTCGTCGTGGGCGTTCATTGTCAGCTGGTAATGATGGTAGTGGTAGTGGAGCATCAGGTGGTCGTGGGGATAAAAATATTCCACCTAAGTCTGGAGCTGTGGAGCCAGTTTCGTCGTCAGGCTACACAAGGCCTCGAACGCTCTCTTTTCTGGGAGTAGGAAAACCGCTTTTAAAGGCGGAGCAGCAACAGCAAGTTTTGGCTTACATTGCAGACTCAGCCTCTAGCTCTTTTGCCTCCTCTTCAGAAACTGGTAAATGTAAAAGCAGCGCGTCGCTTGTGGATGTTCACGGTCAGGGACAAGTCGCTTCCTTGTCCTCCTCAGCAAAAACTACAACAAGAGAGAAGGATGCAGCAGGCGACACAATGGGTCACTCCATGGAGCTCTTTACACATACCGTCCCTGGCTTAGAAAGTGAAACATTTAACAGGCCATGCCCATTACAAGTAGATTCTGACATGAAGTGCACTGATGCACAGCCACAGCCAGAGTACTATTCTGCTCCTTTGACTCAGACCACCACATTGCCCTCTCAGGGTACAGATCCACAATCAGACCCTGATGAGACTATGTTGCCCCGCCACGAACGCTATACCACCGACCGACACAGTGACACAGACGAAGTTGCACACGAGCTCGAAGAGGAGGTAATAGATGACCCAGTTATTGACCCCGATTGGCAGCCATTGGGGGAACAGGGTGCAGGCGGCAGTAGTTCAGAAGCGGAGGTGGAGGAGGGGCCGCAGCAGGCATCAACATCGCAACAGGTTCCATCTGCCGGGCCCGTATCTGGCCCAAAACGCGTGTCAAAGCCAAAACCTGTTGGAGCACAGCGTTGCCATCCGGTTAAAGCTCAGTCTGCAATCCCTGAAAAGGGATCCGAGTCTAGGAAGAGTGCAGTCTGGCATTTTTTTAAACAACATCCAACTGATCAGCGCAAAGTCATCTGTCAAAAATGTTCAACTAGCTTAAGCAGAGGTCAGAATCTGAAAAGTCTAAATACTAGTTGCATGCATAGACACTTAACCACCATGCATTTTCAAGCCTGGACTAACTACCAAACGTCCCTCAAGGTTGTAGCACCCTCGGCCAATGAAGCTAGTCAGCAACGCAACATCCCTTCCGTCACTGTAAGGCCACCATTTTCCGCACCACCGGCAGTATCTGTGCAGGTTTCTTTGCCAGCCAAAAGCAGTCAGGGTCAGGGAATCACCAGTTTTGTAGGAGGAAATATTGCATCTAGGGCACCGGCGGAAACAATACCGTCTCCAACCGTCTCTCAGTCTGCCATGTACACCGGCACACCCGAAAGTTCCACGATCTCCAGCTCTCCAGTCCAGCTCACCCTACATGAGACTCTGGTTAGAAAAAGGAAGTACTTATCCTCGCATCCGCGTACACAGTGTTTTAACGCCCACATAGCTAGACTAATCTCGTTAGAGATGATGCCCTACCGGTTAGTTGAAAGCGAAGCTTTCAAAGCCCTGATGGAGTACGCTGAACCACGATACGAGCTACCCAGTCGACACTTTTTTTCCAGAAAAGCCATCCCAGCCCTGCACCAGCATGTTAAACAGCGCATCGTCCATGCACTCAGGCAATCTGTGAGTACAAAGGTGCACCTGACTACAGATGCATGGACCAGTAGGCATGGCCAGGGACGTTATGTGTCCATCACGGCACACTGGGTGAATGTGGTGGATGCAGGGTCCACAGGCGACATCAATTTAGGGACAGTTGTGCCTAGCCCACGGTCTAGGAAACAGTTGGCTGTAGGCGTTCGCACCCCCTCCTCCTCCTCCTCCTCGTCCTCCTGCAGAAGCTACAGCTCTTCCACAGAACGCAGTCTGCCAACCACTCCATCGGCAGATGACACTGTTGCACACCAGTTGTCCCATTATGGGCCAGCTACTGCCAAGCGTCAGCAGGCTGTATTGGCTATGAAGTGTTTGGGCGACAACAGACACACCGCAGAAGTTCTGTCCGAGTTCTTGCAACAAGAAACGCAGTCGTGGCTGGGCACAGTAGATCTTGAGGCAGGCAAGGTAGTGAGTGATAACGGAAGGAATTTCATGGCTGCCATCTCCCTTTCCCAAGTGAAACACATTCCTTGCCTGGCTCACACCTTAAACCTGGTGGTGCAGTGCTTATTGAAAACTTATCCTGGGTTCTCCGACCTGCTCCTCAAAGTGCGTGCACTTTGCTCACATATCCGACGTTCGCCTGTACACGCCAGCCCTATGCAGACCTATCAGCGGTCTTTGAACCTTCCCCAGCATCGCCTAATCATAGACGTTGCAACAAGGTGGAACTCAACACTGCACATGCTTCAGAGACTGTGCGAACAGAGGCGTGCTGTTATTTATTTGTGGGAGGATACACGGGCAGGCAGTAGGATGGCAGACATGGAGTTGTCAGGTGTGCAGTGGTCTAAGATACAAGACATGTGTCAAGTCCTTCAGTGTTTTGAGGAATGCACACGGCTGGTTAGTGCAGACAACGCCGTAATAAGCATGAGCATCCCCCTAATGCGTCTGCTGATGCAAAGTTTGACGCACATAAAGGAGCAGGCGTCTGCACCAGAGGAAGAGGAAAGCCTTGATGACAGTCAGCCATTGTCTGGTCAGGGCAGTGTACAGGACGAGGTAGCGGGCGAAGAGGAGGTGGAGGACGAGGAGGATGATGGGGATGAGTATATTTTTAATGCCGAACCTTTCCCGGGGGCACAGGAAATTGGTTGCGTGTCACGGCCGGGTTCTGGTTTTTTGAGGGACACAAGTGACGTAGATTTGCCTGCAACTGCCCCTCAACCAATCACAACCAGAGATTTGACAACTGGAACTTTGGCCCACATGGCGGATTATGCCTTACGTATCCTAAAAAGGGACACACGCATTACGAAAATGATGAACGATGACGATTACTGGTTGGCCTGCCTCCTTGATCCACGCTATAAAGGCAAATTGCAAAATATTATGCCACATGAGAACTTGGAACTAATATTAGCAACCAAACAATCAACTCTTGTTGACCGTTTGCTTCAGGCATTCCCAGCACACAGCGCACGTGATCGTTCTCACACGAGCTCCAGGGGGCAGCAGACTAGGAGTGTTAGGGGTGCACACATCAGAAGTGGCGTTGGACAGAGGGGTTTTCTGACCAGGTTGTGGAGTGATTTTGCTATGACCGCAGACAGGACAGGTACTGCTGCATCAATTGAAAGTGACAGGAGACAACATTTGTCCAGTATGGTTACTAACTATTTTTCATCCCTTATCGATGTTCTCCCTCAACCGTCATTCCCATTTGATTACTGGGCCTCCAAATTAGACACCTGGCCAGAATTGGCAGAATATGCATTGCAGGAGCTTGCTTGCCCGGCAGCAAGTGTCCTATCAGAAAGAGTATTCAGTGCTGCAGGTTCAATATTAACCGAAAAAAGGACTCGTCTGGCTACCCAAAATGTTGACGATCTAACATTCATTAAAATGAACCACAACTGGATTTCGAAATCTTTTGCCCCACCTTGCCCGGCCGACACCTAGCTTTCCTATGAAAGGCTCTTGCCTGTGAATTACTTTTCTAATGTCTAATTTGCTGCAGCTGATTGTACAGCATACGACATGTTTACACCTCCCTAAATGGCCAAACTCCCCACACGGGGCCGTGGTATCGCGACTTGGCGCAAGCACCCGTGAGACTGCTGTTTGTCTGAAGAGGTGGGTGTGCTCGCTTTTGGTTGACGGCATTGCTACTGGGTCCCTCATAGTACAATGTAGTGTCTCTGGCGGTGGTGGTGCGCACCCAACGTCAGACACACCGTTGTAACATGAGGGGCCCTGGGGCGGTCCCGCCGGCCTCTAGAGAGTTCCCCCCTACCCCAGCTCAAAATGTGCTCTACCACATGCAAAATTATGTCGCACAGCTCCACCAATCTTTAGTCTATTCGCTGACATCATTCAATGTCTGGCACTGACAATACAAATTTGTAGACATCTATGATGCAACTTAAAGTAGTCTGTGTCTGTGTCCTATATTGGCACCATTAAATAGTTACTGCCAAATTACTATGTCAGAAACTCAGCAGATGAGCCCACCCCTGTACCTAAGTATGCCACCTTTTTTTTTGTTTTGGTTGTTTTGCGAGACATTAACATCTATTTATATTTTGGGAGTACTGGGACAGACACTCCTTGCACTACTCCTCCACTCACCACCAAGCTGCCCGTGTATCCATGTAACCGCTGTAAAACTGCCATGAGCCTATTGTTTGTTATTTTAGGCCTTTGATAGCCTGTCTGCGGTCCCTACTTTAAATACTCCTCCACTCACCACCAAGCTGCCTGCCCGTGTATCCATGTAACCGCTGTAAAACTGCCATGAGCCTATTGTTTGTTATTTTAGGCCTTTGAAGCCTGTCTGCGGTCCCTCCTTCCACTAGTCCTCCACTGACCAGACCACTGCTGCCCGTGTACCCCTGGAACCAATTATAAAGTGCCTACAGCCAGCCCATTTTTTTATGTTAGGCCTTTGAAGCCTGTCTGCGGTCCCTCCTTCCACTAGTCCTCCACTGACCAGACCACTGCTGCCCGTGTACCCCTGGAACCAATTATAAAGTGCCTACAGCCAGCCCATTTTTTTATGTTAGGCCTTTGAAGCCTGTCTGCGGTCCCTCCTTCCACTAGTCCTCCACTGACCAGACCACTGCTGCCCGTGTACCCCTGGAACCAATTATAAAGTGCCTACAGCCAGCCCATTTTTTTATGTTAGGCCTTTGAAGCCTGTCTGCGGTCCCTCCTTCCACTAGTCCTCCACTGACCAGACCACTGCTGCCCGTGTACCCCTGGAACCAATTATAAAGTGCCTACAGCCAGCCCATTTTTTTATGTTAGGCCTTTGAAGCCTGTCTGCGGTCCCTCCTTCCACTAGTCCTCCACTGGCCAGACCACTGCTGCCCGTGTACCCCTGGAACCAATTATAAAGTGCCTACAGCCAGCCCATTTTTTTATGTTAGGCCTTTGAAGCCTGTCTGCGGTCCCTCCTTCCACTAGTCCTCCACTGGCCAGACCACTGCTGCCCGTGTACCCCTGGAACCAATTATAAAGTGCCTACAGCCAGCCCATTTTTTTATGTTAGGCCTTTGAAGCCTGTCTGCGGTCCCTCCTTCCACTAGTCCTCCACTGACCAGACCACTGCTGCCCGTGTACCCCTGGAACCAATTATAAAGTGCCTACAGCCAGCCCATTTTTTTATGTTAGGCCTTTGAAGCCTGTCTGCGGTCCCTCCTTCCACTAGTCCTCCACTGACCAGACCACTGCTGCCCGTGTACCCCTGGAACCAATTATAAAGTGCCTACAGCCAGCCCATTTTTTTATGTTAGGCCTTTGAAGCCTGTCTGCGGTCCCTCCTTCCACTAGTCCTCCACTGGCCAGACCACTGCTGCCCGTGTACCCCTGGAACCAATTATAAAGTGCCTACAGCCAGCCCATTTTTTTATGTTAGGCCTTTGAAGCCTGTCTGCGGTCCCTCCTTCCACTAGTCCTCCACTGGCCAGACCACTGCTGCCCGTGTACCCCTGGAACCAATTATAAAGTGCCTACAGCCAGCCCATTTTCTTATGTTAGGCCTTTGAAGCCTGTCTGCGGTCCCTACTTTAAATACTCCTCCACTCACCACCAAGCTGCCTGCCCGTGTATCCATGTAACCGCTGTAAAACTGCCATGAGCCTATTGTTTGTTATGTTAGGCCTTTGATAGCCTGTCTGCGGTCCCTACTTTAAATACTCCTCCACTCACCACCAAGCTGCCTGCCCGTCTATCCATGTAACCGCTGTAAAACTGCCATGAGCCTATTGTTTGTTATGTTAGGCCTTTGATAGCCTGTCTGCGGTCCTTACTTTAAATACTCCTCCACTCACCACCTAGCTGCCTGTGTATCCATGTAACCGCTGTAAAACTGCAATGAGCCTATTGTTTGTTATTTTAGGCCTTTGATAGCCTGTCTGCGGCCCCTACTTGCAATACTCCTCCACTGACCACAATGCTGCCTGGAGTGCCTGCCTGTGTATCCATGTAACCGATGTAAAACTGCCATGACTGCCTACTGTTTGTTATTTTAGGCCTTTGATAGCCTGTCTGCAGCCCCTACTTGCAATACTCCTCCACTGACCACAATGCTGCCTGGAGTGCCTGCCTGTGTATCCATGTAACCGATGTAAAACTGCCATGACTGCCTACTGTTTGTTATTTTAGGCCTTTGATAGCCTGTCTGCGGCCCCTACTTGCAATACTCCTCCACTGACCACAATGCTGCCTGCCTGTGTATCCATGTAACCGATGTAAAACTGCCATGACTGCCTACTGTTTGTTATTTTAGGCCTTTGATAGCCTGTCTGCGGCCCCTACTTGCAATACTCCTCCACTGACCACAATGCTGCCTGGAGTGCCTGCCTGTGTATCCATGTAACCGATGTAAAACTGCCATGACTGCCTACTGTTTGTTATTTTAGGCCTTTGATAGCCTGTCTGCGGCCCCTACTTGCAATACTCCTCCACTGACCACAATGCTGCCTGGAGTGCCTGCCTGTGTATCCATGTAACCGATGTAAAACTGCCATGACTGCCTACTGTTTGTTATTTTAGGCCTTTGATAGCCTGTCTGCGGCCCCTACTTGCAATACTCCTCCACTGACCACAATGCTGCCTGGAGTGCCTGCCTGTGTATCCATGTAACCGATGTAAAACTGCCATGAGTGCCTACTGTTTGTTATTTTAGGCCTTTGATAGCCTGTCTGCAGCCCCTACTTGCAATACTCCTCCACTGACCACACCAATGCTGCCCGTGTACCCCTGGAACCTATTTAAAAGTTCATAGAGCCTAGTTATATATTTTATTTACTATTAATAAGGCCATGATGGACTACGCTGTACCACGCTACAAGCTAACCAGTCGACACTTCTTTTGCGAGAAAAGCCATCCCAACCCTCCACCAGCATGTAGAAGACCGCATTGTCCATGCACTCTGGCAATCTGTGAGTACAAAGGTGCACCTGACAACAGACGCATGGACCTGTAGGCATGGCCACGGAAGATTATGTGTCCATTACGGCGCAATGGGTTAATGTGTTGGATGCATGGTCCACAGGGGACAGCCTACTAAGTCTGTCTGCAGTCCCTAATTCAAATTGTCCTCCACTGTCTAAATCGGAGCTTCCACCTTCTGGCTTTCGGCCTATAGTATCAGAAATTAAACTGCATTTGGCCTTCAACTTTGGTTAGGGCCTACTAACGGCTTCTGCCCCTCCCTGGTGTTGCCCTCAACTAAATAAAGCTGAGCTTCAACCTTCTGCTCCAAATTACCATTTTAAAAAATGCAATAGGCTTTTCCGGCCTACTAAAGGTGTCTATCTGTGTGCCCCTGCCTGGTGTTGTCCTCAACTAAATAAAGCTGAGCTTCAACCTTCTGCTCCAAATTACCATTTTAAAAAATGCAATAGGCTTTTCCGGCCTACTAAAGGTGTCTGTCTGTGTGCCCCTGCCTGGTGTTGTCCTCAACTGAATAAAGCTGAGCTTCAACCTTCCGGCTCTCATTAAGTGGTTTTTAAAAAACAAAATGGTGGTTAGGGCCTACTAACGGCTTCTGCCCCTCCCTGGTGTTGCCCTCAACTAAATAAAGCTGAGCTTCAACCTTCTGCTCCAAATTACCATTTTAAAAAATGCAATAGGCTTTTCCGGCCTACTAAAGGTGTCTGTCTGTGTGCCCCTGCCTGGTGTTGTCCTCAACTAAATAAAGCTGAGCTTCAACCTTCTGCTCCAAATTACCATTTTAAAAAATGCAATAGGCTTTTCCGGCCTACTAAAGGTGTCTGTCTGTGTGCCCCTGCCTGGTGTTGTCCTCAACTAAATAAAGCTGAGCTTCAACCTTCTGCTCCAAATTACCATTTTAAAAAATGCAATAGGCTTTTCCGGCCTACTAAAGGTGTCTGTCTGTGTGCCCCTGCCTGGTGTTGTCCTCAACTAAATAAAGCTGAGCTTCAACCTTCTGCTCCAAATTACCATTTTAAAAAATGCAATAGGCTTTTCCGGCCTACTAAAGGTGTCTGTCTGTGTGCCCCTGCCTGGTGTTGTCCTCAACTGAATAAAGCTGAGCTTCAACCTTCCGGCTCTCATTAAGTGGTTTTTAAAAAACAAAATGGTGGTTAGGGCCTACTAACGGCTTCTGCCCCTCCCTGGTGTTGCCCTCAACTAAATAAAGCTGAGCTTCAACCTTCTGCTCCAAATTACCATTTTAAAAAATGCAATAGGCTTTTCCGGCCTACTAAAGGTGTCTGTCTGTGTGCCCCTGCCTGGTGTTGTCCTCAACTGAATAAAGCTGAGCTTCAACCTTCCGGCTCTCATTAAGTGGTTTTTAAAAAACAAAATGGTGGTTAGGGCCTACTGTTGTGAATTTGCTTTTTGCTCCCTCTAGTGGTTACTAGTTTTTTGACTCTGGTTTTTCTGTCATTCCTTTTATCCGCACCTGGGTCGTTAGTTAGGGGTGTTGCTATATAAGCTCCCTGGACCTTCAGTTCAATGCCTGGCAACGTAGTTATCAGAGCTAGTCTGCTGTGCTCTTGTCTACTGATCCTGGTTCCAGTTATATCAGCTAAGTCTGCCTTTTGCTTTTTGCTATTTGTTTTGGTTTTGTATTTTTGTCCAGCTTGTTCCATATCTATATCCTGACCTTTGCTGGAAGCTCTAGGGGGCTGGTGTTCTCCCCCCGGACCGTTAGACGGTTCGGGGGTTCTTGAATTTCCAGTGTGGATTTTGATAGGGTTTTTGTTGACCATATAAGTTACCTTTCTTTATTCTGCTATCAGTAAGCGGGCCTCTCTGTGCTAAACCTGGTTCATTTCTGTGTTTGTCATTTCCTCTTACCTCACCGTCATTATTTGTGGGGGGCTTCTATCCAGCTTTGGGGTCCCCTTCTCTGGAGGCAAGAAAGGTCTTTGTTTTCCTCTACTAGGGGTAGCTAGATTCTCCGGCTGGCGCGTGTCATCTAGAATCAACGTAGGAATGATCCCCGGCTACTTCTAGTGTTGGCGTTAGGAGTAGATATATGGTCAACCCAGTTACCACTGCCCTATGAGCTGGATTTTTGTATTCTGCAGACTTCCACGTTCCTCTGAGACCCTCGCCATTGGGGTCATAACAGTTTGCCAGGCCAGTATTAAATGTTTAATGCATTGCAGAAGAGGGATTATAAGAAAGAAGATTCTGAGTTTTTTTTTTCTCCTTCCCCTTTACCTCAGAGTGGCTATGCTTGCTGCAGACATGAATGTCCAGACCTTGATTACAAGTGTGGACCAGCTGGCTACTCGTGTGCAGGGCATACAAGACTATGTTATCAGAAATCCTAGGTCAGAACCTAAAATACCGATTCCTGAACTGTTTTCCGGAGACAGGTTTAAGTTTAGGAATTTCGTGAATAATTGTAAATTGTTTTTGTCCCTGAGACCCTGTTCATCAGGAGATTCTGCTCAGCAAGTAAAAATTGTTATTTCGTTCTTACGGGGCGACCCTCAGGATTGGGCTTTTTCGCTGGCGCCAGGAGATCCGGCATTGGCTGATCTTGATGCGTTTTTTCTGGCGCTCGGTTTACTTTATGAGGAACCCAATCTTGAGATTCAGGCAGAAAAGGCCTTGCTGTCTATGTCTCAGGGGCAGGACGAGGCTGAAGTGTATTGCCAAAAATTTCGGAAATGGTCCGTGCTGACACATTGGAACGAGTGTGCACTGGCCGCTAATTTTAGAAATGGCCTTTCTGAAGCCATTAAGAATGTTATGGTGGGTTTTCCCATTCCCACAGGTCTGAATGATACTATGGCACTGGCTATTCAAATTGACCGGCGGTTGCGGGAGCGCAAAACCGCAAATTCCCTCATGGTGTTGTCTGAACAGACACCTGATTTAATGCAATGTGATAGAATCCTGACTAGAAATGAGCGGAAAATTCATAGACGCCGGAATGGCTTGTGCTACTACTGTGGTGATTCTACACATGTTATCTCAGCATGCTCTAAACGTATAGCTAAGGTTGTTAGTCCTGTCACCGTTGGTAATTTGCAACCTAAATTTATTCTGTCTGTAACTTTGATTTGCTCACTGTCATCTTATCCTGTCATGGCGTTTGTAGATTCAGGTGCTGCCCTGAGTCTCATGGATCTCTCATTTGCTAAGCGCTGTGGATTTACTCTTGAACCATTAGAAAATCCTATTCCTCTTAGGGGTATTGATGCTACACCATTGGCAGCAAATAAACCGCAGTATTGGACTCAGGTTACCATGTGCATGACTCCTGAACACCGCGAGGTGATACGTTTCCTGGTTTTACATAAAATGCATGATTTGGTCGTTTTAGGGCTGCCATGGTTACAGACCCATAATCCAGTCCTAAACTGGAAGGCTATGTCAGTCTCAAGTTGGGGCTGTCGTGGTATTCATGAGGATTCCCTGCCTGTGTCTATTGCTTCTTCTACGCCTTCGGAAGTTCCGGAGTATTTGTCTGATTATCAGGATGTCTTCAGTGAGTCTGAGTCCAGTACACTGCCTCCTCATAGGGACTGTGACTGTGCTATAGATTTGATCCCAGGCAGTAAATTTCCTAAGGGAAGACTGTTTAATCTGTCGGTACCTGAACATACCGCTATGCGTTCATATATCAAGGAGTCTCTGGAAAAAGGACATATTCGTCCGTCTTCTTCCCCTCTTGGTGCGGGATTCTTTTTTGTGGCAAAAAAGGACGGATCTTTGAGACCTTGTATTGATTATCGGCTTTTAAATAAGATCACTGTCAAATTTCAGTATCCTTTACCGCTGTTGTCTGACTTGTTTGCCCGGATTAAGGGTGCCAAGTGGTTCACCAAGATAGACCTTCGTGGTGCGTACAACCTTGTGCGCATTAAGCAAGGTGATGAATGGAAAACCGCATTCAATACGCCCGAAGGTCATTTTGAGTACTTGGTGATGCCTTTTGGGCTCTCCAATGCGCCTTCAGTTTTTCAGTCCTTTATGCATGACATTTTCCGGAAGTATCTGGATAAATTTTTGATTGTTTATCTGGATGATATTTTGGTTTTTTCTGATGATTGGGATTCGCATGTGGAGCAGGTCAGGTTGGTCTTTAAAATTTTGCGTGAAAATTCTTTGTTTGTCAAGGGCTCAAAGTGTCTCTTTGGTGTACAGAAGGTTCCCTTTTTGGGGTTCATTTTTTCCCCTTCTGCTGTGGAGATGGACCCAGTCAAGGTCCGAGCTATTCTTGATTGGACTCAGCCCTCGTCAGTTAAGAGTCTTCAGAAGTTCTTGGGCTTCGCTAACTTCTACCGTCGTTTTATCGCTAATTTTTCTAGCATTGTGAAACCTTTGACGGATATGACCAAGAAGGGCTCCGATGTAGCTAACTGGGCTCCTGCTGCCGTGGAGGCTTTCCAGGAGTTGAAACGCCGGTTTACTTCGGCGCCTGTTTTGTGCCAGCCTGACGTCTCACTTCCCTTTCAGGTTGAGGTGGATGCTTCGGAGATTGGGGCAGGGGCCGTTTTGTCGCAGAGAGGCCCTGGTTGCTCTGTTATGAAGCCTTGTGCCTTTTTCTCTAGGAAGTTTTCGCCTGCCGAGCGAAATTATGATGTGGGCAATCGGGAGTTGTTGGCCATGAAATGGGCATTTGAGGAGTGGCGTCATTGGCTCGAGGGTGCTAAGCATCGTGTGGTGGTCTTGACTGATCACAAAAATCTGATGTATCTCGAGTCTGCTAAACGCCTTAATCCGAGACAGGCCCGCTGGTCATTGTTTTTCTCCCGCTTTGATTTTGTTGTCTCGTATTTACCAGGTTCAAAGAATGTGAAGGCCGATGCTCTTTCTAGGAGCTTTGTGCCTGATGCTCCTGGAGTCGCTGATCCTGTTGGTATTCTTAAAGATGGAGTTATCTTGTCAGCTATTTCTCCGGATCTGCGACGTGTGTTGCAGAGATTTCAGGCTGATAGGCCTGAGTCTTGTCCACCTGACAGACTGTTTGTCCCGGATAAGTGGACCAGCAGAGTCATTTCCGAGGTTCATTCCTCGGTGTTGGCAGGTCACCCGGGAATTTTTGGCACCAGAGATCTGGTGGCCAGGTCCTTTTGGTGGCCTTCCTTGTCAAGGGATGTGCGGTCATTTGTGCAGTCCTGTGGGACTTGTGCTCGAGCTAAGCCTTGCTGTTCTCGTGCCAGCGGTTTGCTCTTGCCCTTGCCTGTCCCGAAGAGACCTTGGACACATATCTCCATGGATTTCATTTCTGATCTTCCGCTATCTCAGGGCATGTCCGTTATCTGGGTGATATGTGATCGCTTCTCCAAGATGGTCCATTTGGTTCCTTTGCCTAAGCTGCCTTCCTCTTCCGATCTGGTTCCTGTGTTTTTCCAGAACGTGGTTCGTTTGCACGGCATCCCTGAGAATATTGTGTCAGACAGAGGATCCCAGTTCGTTTCCAGGTTCTGGCGATCCTTTTGTAGTAGGATGGGCATTGATTTGTCGTTTTCGTCTGCTTTCCATCCTCAGACTAATGGACAGACGGAGCGAACCAATCAGACTTTGGAGGCTTATTTGAGGTGTTTTGTCTCTGCTGATCAGGACGATTGGGTGACATTCTTGCCGTTGGCTGAGTTTGCCCTTAATAATCGGGCTAGTTCCGCCACCTTGGTTTCGCCTTTTTTCTGCAACTCTGGTTTCCATCCTCGCTTTTCTTCGGGTCATGTGGAGCCTTCTGACTGTCCTGGGGTGGATTCTGTGGTGGATAGGTTGCAGCAGATCTGGAATCATGTGGTGGACAACTTGAAGTTGTCACAGGAGAAGGCTCAGCGCTTTGCCAACCGCCGCCGCGGTGTGGGTCCCCGACTACGCGTTGGGGATTTGGTGTGGCTTTCTTCCCGCTTTGTTCCTATGAAGGTCTCCTCTCCCAAATTTAAACCTCGTTTTATTGGGCCTTACAAGATATTGGAAATCCTTAATCCTGTATCTTTTCGTCTGGATCTTCCTGTGTCGTTTGCTATTCACAATGTATTTCATAGGTCCTTGTTGCGGCGGTACATTGTGCCTGTAGTTCCTTCTGCTGAGCCTCCTGCTCCGGTGTTGGTTGAGGGCGAGTTGGAGTACGTGGTGGAGAAGATCTTGGATTCTTGCCTCTCCAGGCGGAGGCTTCAGTACCTGGTCAAGTGGAAGGGCTATGGTCAGGAGGATAATTCCTGGGTGGTCGCCTCTGATGTTCATGCGGCCGATTTAGTTCGTGCCTTTCATGCCGCTCATCCTGATCGCCCTGGTGGTCGTGGTGAGGGTTCGGTGACCCCTCACTAAGGGGGGGGTACTGTTGTGAATTTGCTTTTTGCTCCCTCTAGTGGTTACTAGTTTTTTGACTCTGGTTTTTCTGTCATTCCTTTTATCCGCACCTGGGTCGTTAGTTAGGGGTGTTGCTATATAAGCTCCCTGGACCTTCAGTTCAATGCCTGGCAACGTAGTTATCAGAGCTAGTCTGCTGTGCTCTTGTCTACTGATCCTGGTTCCAGTTATATCAGCTAAGTCTGCCTTTTGCTTTTTGCTATTTGTTTTGGTTTTGTATTTTTGTCCAGCTTGTTCCATATCTATATCCTGACCTTTGCTGGAAGCTCTAGGGGGCTGGTGTTCTCCCCCCGGACCGTTAGACGGTTCGGGGGTTCTTGAATTTCCAGTGTGGATTTTGATAGGGTTTTTGTTGACCATATAAGTTACCTTTCTTTATTCTGCTATCAGTAAGCGGGCCTCTCTGTGCTAAACCTGGTTCATTTCTGTGTTTGTCATTTCCTCTTACCTCACCGTCATTATTTGTGGGGGGCTTCTATCCAGCTTTGGGGTCCCCTTCTCTGGAGGCAAGAAAGGTCTTTGTTTTCCTCTACTAGGGGTAGCTAGATTCTCCGGCTGGCGCGTGTCATCTAGAATCAACGTAGGAATGATCCCCGGCTACTTCTAGTGTTGGCGTTAGGAGTAGATATATGGTCAACCCAGTTACCACTGCCCTATGAGCTGGATTTTTGTATTCTGCAGACTTCCACGTTCCTCTGAGACCCTCGCCATTGGGGTCATAACAGCCTACTAACGGCTTCTGCCCCTCCCTGGTGTTGCCCTCAACTAAATAAAGCTGAGCTTCAACCTTCTGCTCCAAATTACCATTTTAAAAAATGCAATAGGCTTTTCCGGCCTACTAAAGGTGTCTGTCTGTGTGCCCCTGCCTGGTGTTGTCCTCAACTGAATAAAGCTGAGCTTCAACCTTCTGCTCCAAATTACCATTTTAAAAAATGCAATAGGCTTTTCCGGCCTACTAAAGGTGTCTGTCTGTGTGCCCCTGCCTGGTGTTGTCCTCAACTGAATAAAGCTGAGCTTCAACCTTCCGGCTCTCATTAAGTGGTTTTTAAAAAACAAAATGGTGGTTAGAGCCTACTAACGGCTTCTGCCCCTCCCTGGTGTTGCCCTCAACTAAATAAAGCTGAGCTTCAACCTTCTGCTCCAAATTACCATTTTAAAAAATGCAATAGGCTTTTCCGGCCTACTAAAGGTGTCTGTCTGTGTGCCCCTGCCTGGTGTTGTCCTCAACTGAATAAAGCTGAGCTTCAACCTTCCGGCTCTCATTAAGTGGTTTTTAAAAAAAAAAATGGTGGTTAGGGCCTACTAACGGCTTCTGCCCCTCCCTGGTGTTGCCCTCAACTAAATAAAGCTGAGCTTCAACCTTCTGCTCCAAATTACCATTTTAAAAAATGCAATAGGCTTTTCCGGCCTACTAAAGGTGTCTGTCTGTGTGCCCCTGCCTGGTGTTGTCCTCAACTGAATAAAGCTGAGCTTCAACCTTCTGCTCCAAATTACCATTTTAAAAAATGCAATAGGCTTTTCCGGCCTACTAAAGGTGTCTGTCTGTGTGCCCCTGCCTGGTGTTGTCCTCAACTGAATAAAGCTGAGCTTCAACCTTCTGCTCCAAATTACCATTTTAAAAAATGCAATAGGCTTTTCCGGCCTACTAAAGGTGTCTGTCTGTGTGCCCCTGCCTGGTGTTGTCCTCAACTGAATAAAGCTGAGCTTCAACCTTCCGGCTCTCATTAAGTGGTTTTTAAAAAACAAAATGGTGGTTAGGGCCTACTAACGGCTTCTGCCCCTCCCTGGTGTTGCCCTCAACTAAATAAAGCTGAGCTTCAACCTTCTGCTCCAAATTACCATTTTAAAAAATGCAATAGGCTTTTCCGGCCTACTAAAGGTGTCTGTCTGTGTGCCCCTGCCTGGTGTTGTCCTCAACTGAATAAAGCTGAGCTTCAACCTTCCGGCTCTCATTAAGTGGTTTTTAAAAAAAAAAATGGTGGTTAGGGCCTACTAACGGCTTCTGCCCCTCCCTGGTGTTGCCCTCAACTAAATAAAGCTGAGCTTCAACCTTCTGCTCCAAATTACCATTTTAAAAAATGCAATAGGCTTTTCCGGCCTACTAAAGGTGTCTGCCCCTCCCTGGTGTTGTCCTCAACTGAACAAAGCTGAGCTTCCACATTCTGGCTTTCGCCCTATACTATCAGATATTAAACTGCATTTGGCCTACTAGTGTGGTTAGGCCCTTGAAACAGTGTCTGCTGCTCTTGGGTTTGCTACTCCACTGAACAAAGCAATGCCGCCTGTTTAGTCCTGTTACCAATTTTGAACTGCATTTAGCCTACTTTATTCTTTGGCCCTATATCTGTTTCCTCCTCATCCTGCCCATTGCCCAGCCACTGCTAAATGAGTCTGCTGGTACATTGACCTAGACCACTACATTCCCCTTGTACTCTACACAGCCAGAATCTGACCCTGCTGAAAGTAAGGTTCCCCTTCCCGCATGTTATACCACCTTACACAGGGACAAAGAGGAAGGTGCAGATGAAAGTGCAGGTTCCTTCATCAGGTGGGGGGGCATACTCGTTGGCGACGTCACTGGCACAGGGCCCCTCAGAGTACGCAAAAGTGTCGCTGCTGGTGGGAGGCGCCCCCGCCATGCAAACACACCGCCGTACTTTGAGGGGCCCTGTGCTAGTGCCAATGCGAACGAGTGGGCCCCCCCCTGCTTGCTCAGGATCACAGCACTTGCAACGTTTAAATACTTACCTTTCCCTGCAACACCGCCGTGACGTAGTCCGCATTTCCTGGGCCCACGAAAAACTTGAGCCAGCCCTACTCCCCCCACAACTTTCCCCCAATTCCCTATGCCCAACTATTATTATACAGTTAATTAAGAGTGGCAAGCTTCAGAAACAAGAATGGATGTTTTTGGCATTAAAATGGGCACTGTAGGTGTTTTCCTGGCCTCCACTCACTGCCGACTATGCTTCCCCATTGACTTGCATTGGGTTTCGTGTTTCGGTCGATCCCCGACTTTTAGCGATAATCGGCCGACTGCACTCGACTCGACTCTGGACAAAATCGGGTTTCCCAAAACCCTACTCGATCTTAAAAAAATGAAAGTCGCTCAACCCTAGTTATCACATCAGGGTCAAGTAGCTCTTTCGTCTATTCATAACTTGATAGATGATTGTGTTAAGATTGAAAACGGAAACTGCGTAATTCTACTGACAATAGAATAATTCGACTTTGTTGCCGCCTGTAGGCAAAGTGTTTAAAAAAGGTGTTTTATTTAAATTATGTAGATTAAAATCTTATCAGCAATACTTTGGTGAGAAATATCATTTGAGAATTGAGTTCAAAACATAAAAAAATAATCCATGCCGGGAACAGCTAACACTTTGTTCATGCCATTGTCATCTTTGAATTTGTAAGAAAAGAGAGTTTATTACTAGATTTTACATTTTAAACTGGAAAACCCTGAATCTGAATGTCATGATCTTAATTCATCCTTGTTTATATCTTTCCCAAAATGTCATTAAAAGTAGCAAATTTCCAGATGGCTTCCATATATTATCTCATGCACTATTCATAAGAAGTAATGGAGCACACATGCTTTTCAATCGACCTCGTGGCGCAACGGTAGCGCGTCTGACTCCAGATCAGAAGGTTGCGTGTTCAAATCACGTCGGGGTCAATTAACTCTTTCATCTTTTCATAACTTGATTGATGCTTGGGTTAAGATTGAAACGGAAACTGCGTAATCTTACTAACAGTAGAATAACTCAACTTTGTTGCAACTTGGCAGCACAGGGTTTAACAAACTCTTTTATTTAAATTATATAGATTAATATCTTATCAACAATTCTTTGACGAGAAATATCCTTTGGGAATTGAGTTCAAAGCATTAAAAAAATGAATCCACTGCGGGAACACCTAACAGTTTGTTCACGCCATTGTCATCTTTGAATTTGTAAGAGAAGAGGGATTATTACTAGATTTTTAATTTTAAACTGGAAATCAATGAATCCGAAAGTGATCATCTTAATTCAGCCCTCTTTATGTCTTTTCTAAACTGTGATTGAAAGTAGCAAATTTCCAGATGGCTTCCATATATTATCTCATGCACTTTTCTTGAGAAGTACTGGAGCACACATACTTTTCAACTGACCTCGTGGTGCAACGGTAGCGCGTCTGACTCCAGATCAGAAGGTTGCGTGTTCAAATCACGTCGGGGTCAATTAACTCAGCTTTTCATAACTTGATTGATGCTTGGGTTAAGATTGAAACGGAAACTGCGTAATCCTACTAACAGTAGAATAACTCAACTTTGTTGCAACCTAGCAGCACAGGGTTTAACAAAGTGTTTTATTTAAATTATATAGATTAATATCTTATCAACAATACTTTGACGAGAAATATCCTTTGGGAATTGAGTTCAAAGCATTAAAAAAATGAATCCACTGCGGGAACACCTAACAGTTTGTTCACGCCATTGTCATCTTTGAATTTGTAAGAGAAGAGGGATTATTACTAGATTTTTAATTTTAAACTTGAAATCAATGAATCCGAATGTGATGATCTTAATTCAGCCCTCTTTATGTCTTTTCTAAGCTGTGATTAAAAGTAGCAAATTTCCAGATGGGGTCCATATATTATCTCATGCACTTTTCACGTGAAGTATTGCAGCAAACATGCTTTTCAACTGACCTTGTGCACAATGGTAGCACTTCTGACTCAAGGTCATAAGGTTGCATGTTGATATCACATCAGGGTCAAGTAGCTCTTTCGTCTATTCATAACTTGATAGATGATTGTGTTAAGATTGAAAACGGAAACTGCGTAATTCTACTGACAATAGAATAATTCGACTTTGTTGCCACCTGTAGGCAAAGTGTTTAAAAAAGGTGTTTTATTTAAATTATGTAGATTAAAATCTTATCAACAATACTTTGGTGAGAAATATCATTTGAGAATTGAGTTCAAAACATAAAAAAATAATCCATGCCGGGAACAGCTGACACTTTGTTCATGCCATTGTCATCTTTGAATTTGTAAGAAAAGAGAGTTTATTACTAGATATTACATTTTAAACTGGAAAACCCTGAATCTGAATGTCATGATCTTAATTCATCCTTGTTTATATCTTTCCCAAAATGTCATTAAAAGTAGCAAATTTCCAGATGGCTTCCATATATTATCTCATGCACTTTTCTTGAGAAGTACTGGAGCACACATGCTTTTCAACTGACCTCGTGGTGCAACGGTAGCGCGTCTGACTCCAGATCAGAAGGTTGCGTGTTCAAATCACGTCGGGGTCAATTAACTCAGCTTTTCATAACTTGATTGATGCTTGGGTTAAGATTGAAATGGAAACTGCGTAATCCTACTAACAGTAGAATAACTCAACTTTGTTGCAGCCTGGCAGCACAGGGTTTAACAAAGTGTTTTATTTAAATTATATAGATTAATATCTTATCAACAATACTTTGACGAGAAATATCCTTTGGGAATTGAGTTCAAAGCATTAAAAAAATGAATCCACTGCGGGAACACCTAACAGTTTGTTCATGCCATTGTCATCTTTGAATTTGTAAGAAAAGAGAGTTTATTACTAGATTTTACATTTTAAACTGGAAAACCCTGAATCTGAATGTCATGATCTTAATTCATCCTTGTTTATATCTTTCCCAAAATGTCATTAAAAGTAGCACATTTCCAGATGGCTTCCATGTATTATCTCATGCACTTTTCTTGAGAAGTACTGGAGCACACATGCTTTTCAACTGACCTCGTGGTGCAACGGTAGCGCGTCTGACTCCAGATCAGAAAGTAGCGTGTTCAAATCACGTCGGGGTCAATTAACTCTTTCATCTTTTCATAACTTGATTGATGCTTGGGTTAAGATTGAAACGAAAATTGCATAATCCTACTAACAGTAGAATAACTCAACTTTGTTGCAACCTGTCAGCACAGGGTTTAACAAAGTGTTTTGTTTAAATTATATAGATTAATATCTTATCAACAATACTTTGACGAGAAATATCCTTTGGGAATTGAGTTCAAAGCATTAAAAAAATGAATCCACTGCGGGAGCACCTAACAGTTTGTTCACGCCATTGTCATCTTTGAATTTGTAAGAGAAGAGGGATTATTACTAGATTTTTAATTTTAAACTGGAAATCAATGAATCCGAAAGTGTTGATCTTAATTCAGCCCTCTTTATGTCTTTTCTAAACTGTGATTGAAAGTAGCAAATTTCCAGATGGCTTCCATATATTATCTCATGCACTTTTCTTGAGAAGTACTGGAGCACACATGCTTTTCAACTGACCTCGTGGCGCAACGGTAGCGCGTCTGACTCCAGATCAGAAGGTTGCATGTTCAAATCACGTCGGGGTCAATTAACTCAGCTTTTCATAACTTGATTGATGCTTGGGTTAAGATTGAAACGGAAACTGCGTAATCTTACTAACAGTAGAATAACTCAACTTTGTTGCAACTTGGCAGCACAGGGTTTAACAAACTGTTTTATTTAAATTATATAGATTAATATCTTATCAACAATACTTTGACGAGAAATATCCTTTAGGAATTGAGTTCAAAGCATTAAAAAAATGAATCCACTGCGGGAACACCTAACAGTTTGTTCACGCCATTGTCATCTTTGAATTTGTAAGAGAAGAGGGATTATTACTAGATTTTTAATTTTAAACTTGAAATCAATGAATCCGAATGTGATGATCTGAATTCAGCCCTCTTTATGTCTTTTCTAAGCTGTGATTAAAAGTAGCAAATTTCCAGATGGGGTCCATATATTATCTCATGCACTTTTCATGTGAAGTATTGCAGCAAACATGCTTTTCAACTGACCTTGTGCACAATGGTAGCACTTCTGACTCAAGGTCATAAGGTTGCATGTTGATATCACATCAGGGTCAAGTAGCTCTTTCGTCTATTCATAACTTGATAGATGATTGTGTTAAGATTGAAAACGGAAACTGCGTAATTCTACTGACAATAGAATAATTCGACTTTGTTGCCACCTGTAGGCAAAGTGTTTAAAAAAGGTGTTTTATTTAAATTATGTAGATTAAAATCTTATCAACAATACTTTGGTGAGAAATATCATTTGAGAATTGAGTTCAAAACATAAAAAAATAATCCATGCCTGGAACAGCTAACACATTGTTCATGCCATTGTCATCTTTGAATTTGTAAGAAAAGAGAGTTTATTACTAGATTTTACATTTTAAACTGGAAAACCCTGAATCTGAATGTCATGATCTTAATTCATCCTTGTTTATATCTTTCCCAAAATGTCATTAAAAGTAGCAAATTTCCAGATGGCTTCCATATATTATCTCATGCACTTTTCATGAGAAGTAATGGAGCACACATGCTTTTCAATCGACCTCGTGGTGCAACGGTAGCGTGTCTGACTCCAGATCAGAAGGTTGCGTGTTTAAATCTTGTCGGGGTCAATTAACTCTTTCATCTTTTCATAACTTGATTTATGCTTGGGTTAAGATTGAAACGGAAACTGCGTAATCCTACTGACAATAGAATAGCTCAACTTTGTTGCCACCTGTCAGTGCTGGAATTAAAAATGAGTTTTATTTAAATTATATAGATTAATATCTTATCAACAATACTTTGACGAGAAATATTATTTGGGAATTGAGTTCAAAGCATTAAAAAAATTAATCAATGCCGGCAACACCTAACAGTTTGTTCACGCCAATGTCATCTTTGAATTTGTAAGAGAAGAGGGATTATTACTAGATTTTTAATTTTAAACTGGAAATCAATGAATCCGAATGTGATGATCTTAATTCAGCCCTCTTTTATGTCTTTTCTAAACTGTGATTGAAAGTAGCTAATTTCCAGATGGCTTCCATATATTATCTCATGCACTTTTCTTGAGAAGTACTGGAGCACACATGCTTTTCAATTGACCTCGTGGCGCAACAGTAGCGCGTCTGTTGTGGATTCTGTTTTTGGGCTCCCTCTGGTGGTTACAGCTGGTACTGGGTGACTTTGGTGGGTTGCGGTCTCTGGTTTCCACCTGTCCATCAGAGGCTGGGTGTTTCCTATTTAACCTGGCTTTCCTGTCATTCCCTTGCCGGCTATCAATGTATCAGTGTGTCTCTGTTACCTTTGCTACCTGCTCCTAGGCCTTCAAGACAAGCTAAGTCTGGATTTCCCTGTTTCATGTTTGCTTTCATGTTTTTAGTCCAGCTTGCAGATATGTAATTCTCTGCTGCTGGTTGCTCTAGTGGGCTGAAATTACCACTCATGTACCATGAGTTGGCACATGAGTTCAAGTAATTTCAGGATGGTATTTTGAAGGGTTTTAAGCTGACCGCACAGTTCACCTTTTGTATCCTCTGCTATCTAGCTTAAGCGGGCCTCATTTTGCTGAATCTGTTTTCATAACTACGTTTGTGCCTTCCTCTCATTTCACCGTCATTATATGTGGGGGGCTGCTATTTCTGTGGGAATATTTCTCTGGAGGCAAGATAGGTCTGTGATTCTTCTGATAGGGGTAGCTAGATCTCCGGCTGGCGCGAGACGTCTAGAGTCCCCCCAGGAACGTTCCCCGGCTGCTGTTAGTTGAGTGTTGAGGTTCAGGATCGCGGTCAGCTCAGGTTCCATCACCGTAGAGCTCGTCCTGTTTTTGCCCGTGTTATGTGTTTAATTCCCTGCCATTGGGAACATGACAGTATAGCCGGCCCACAAAGTGTTAATTGTTTGGGCTGAAGCAGGAGAAAAAGAAGTGTTGAAGGGAATTTTTTTTTTTTTTTCCCTCAGAGTTTTGTTGCCTAGCCCTTAATTGCTGTCTTGCTGCTTCTTACCTCCTCTTAACCCTTGAATGGCTCTGACCTTAGCTGTTTAACATGGATGTCCAGAGTTTGGCTTCCAGCCTGAATAATCTTGCTGCAAAAGTTCAAAACATACAGGATTTTGTTGTTCACACTCCTATGTCTGAACCTAGAATTCCTATTCCAGAGTTTTTTTCTGGAGATAGATCTACCTTCCTGAATTTCAGGAACAATTGCAAATTGTTTCTTTCTTTGAAATCTCGCTCCTCTGGAGACCCTGCTCAGCAGGTCAAGATTGTAATATCTTTCCTGCGGGGCGACCCTCAGAATTGGGCATTTGCATTGGCACCAGGGGATCCTGCATTGCTCAGTGTGGATGCGTTTTTTCTGGCACTGGGATTGCTCTATGAGGAACCTAACCTGGAGATTCAGGCTGAAAAGGCTTTATTAGCCCTCTCTCAGGGGCATGATGAAGCGGAAGTATATTGTCAAAAATTTTGGAAATGGTCGGTGCTTACTCAGTGGAATGAGTGCGCCCTGGCTGCAAACTTCAGAGATGGTCTTTCTGAGGCCATTAAGGATATTATGGTGGGGTTCCCTGCGCCTACAGGTCTGAGTGAGTCTATGGCTATGGCCACTCAGATTGATCGGCGTTTACGGGAGCGCAAACCTGTGCATCAGTTGGCGGTGTCTTCTGAACAGGCACCTGAGACTATGCAATGTGATAGAATTCAGTCCAGAAGTGAACGGCAAAATTATAGGCGGAAAAATGGATTGTGTTTTTATTGTGGTGATTCAGCTCATGTTATATCAGCATGCTCTAAACGCACAAAAAAGGTTGATAAATCTTTTGCCATTAGTACTCTGCAGTCTAAGTTCATTTTGTCTGTAACTCTGATTTGTTCACTGTCATCCATTTCCGTCGATGCCTATATGGATTCGGGCGCTGCCCTGAGTCTTATGGATTGGTCATTTGCCAAACGCTGCGGTTTTAGTCTGGAGCCTCTGGAAGTTCCTATTCCTTTGAAGGGAATTGACTCTACACCATTGGCTATGAATAAACCGCAGTACTGGACACAAGTGACCATGTGCATGACTCCCGTTCATCAGGAGGTGATTCGCTTCCTTGTACTGTATAATTTACATGATGTACTAGTGCTTGGTCTGCCATGGTTACAAACTCATAATCCAGTCCTGGATTGGAAAACAATGTCTGTGTTAAGCTGGGGATGTCAGGAGGTTCATGATGATGCACCTCTGATTTCAATCGCTTCATCTACTCCTTCTGAGGTCCCTGCGTTTTTGTCTGACTATCGGGATGTTTTTGAGGAGCCTAAGCTCAATTCGCTCCCTCCTCATAGGGATTGTGACTGTGCTATAGAATTAATTCCTGGCAGTAAGTTTCCTAAGGGTCGTTTATTTAATTTGTCAGTGCCAGAGCATACTGCTATGTGGAATTATATTAAGGAGTCCTTGGAAAAGGGACATATTCGTCCATCTTCGTCCCCTCTGGGAGCAGGGTTTTTTTTTCGTGGCAAAAAAAGATGGTTCCCTGAGGCCTTGTATAGATTATCGCCTTCTGAATAAGATTACAGTCAAATATCAGTATCCATTGCCATTATTGACTGATTTGTTGGCTCGCATTAAGGGGGCTAGGTGGTTCACTAAGATAGATCTTCGCGGTGCGTATAATCTTGTGCGGATAAAGCAGGGTGATGAGTGGAAAACCGCATTTAATACGCCTGAGGGCCATTTTGAGTATTTGGTAATGCCTTTTGGACTTTCTAATGCTCCTTCAGTCTTTCAGTCCTTTATGCACAATATTTTCCGTGAATATCTGGATAAGTTTATGATTGTGTATTTGGATGATATTTTGGTGTTTTATGATGACTGGGAGTCTCATGTTCTACAGGTCAGGAAGGTGTTTCAAGTCCTGCGGGCCAATTCTCTGTTTGTGAAGGGCTCAAAATGTCTCTTCGGAGTCCAGAAGATTTCTTTTTTGGGGTACATTTTTTCTCCTTCTACTATTGAGATGGATCCCGTCAAGGTTCAGGCAATTTGTGACTGGACACAACCTACATCTGTTAAGAGTCTTCAGAAGTTCTTAGGTTTTGCTAATTTTTATCGTCGGTTCATTACTAATTTTTCCAGTGTTGTTAAACCTTTGACTGATTTGACTAAAAAGGGTGCTGATGTTGCTAATTGGTCTCCTACGGCTGTGGAGGCCTTTCAGGAACTTAAGCGCCGGTTTTCTTCTGCTCCTGTGTTATGTCAACCAGATGTTTCACTTCCTTTTCAGGTTGAGGTTGATGCTTCCGAGATTGGAGCGGGGGCGGTTTTGTCACAGAGAAGTTCCGATGGCTCGGTGATGAAGCCATGTGCGTTCTTTTCTAGAAAATTCTCGCCCGCCGAGCGCAATTGTGATGTGGGTAATCGGGAGCTTTTGGCCATGAAGTGGGCATTTGAGGAGTGGCGTCATTGGCTTGAGGGTGCTAGACATCGTGTGGTGGTCTTGACTGATCACAAAAATCTGATTTACCTTGAGTCTGCCAGGCGTCTGAATCCTAGACAGGCTCGTTGGTCGTTGTTTTTTTCTCGTTTCAATTTTGTGGTTTCATACCTGCCAGGTTCAAAGAATGTGAAGGCAGATGCTCTTTCCAGGAGTTTTGTGCCTGACTCTCCTGGAGACTCTGGGCCTACTGGTATCCTTAGGGATGGGGTAATATTGTCCGCCGTCTCCCCAGACTTGCGACGTGCATTGCAGGAGTTTCAGGCGGATAAACCTGATCGTTGTCCACCAGAAAGACTGTTTGTTCCGGATGATTGGACCAGTAGAGTCATCTCCGAGGTCCATTCTTCTGTGTTGGCTGGTCATCCTGGAATATTTGGTACTAGAGACTTGGTGGCCAGGTCTTTTTGGTGGCCTTCCTTGTCAAGGGATGTGCGCACCTTTGTGCAGTCTTGTGAAGTGTGTGCTCGGGCTAAGCCTTGCTGTTCTCGGGCCAGTGGGTTGTTGTTATCCTTGCCTATCCCGAAGAGGCCTTGGACGCACATTTCCATGGATTTTATTTCAGATCTCCCTGTCTCACAGAAAATGTCCGTTATCTGGGTTGTGTGTGACCGCTTTTCTAAGATGGTTCATTTGGTACCCTTGCCTAAGTTGCCTTCCTCCTCTGAGTTGGTCCCTTTATTTTTTCAGAACGTGGTTCGTTTGCATGGGATTCCGGAGAATATCGTTTCTGACAGGGGATCCCAGTTTGTGTCTAGATTTTGGCGGACGTTTTGTGCTAAGATGGGCATTGATTTGTCTTTCTCGTCTGCATTCCATCCTCAGACGAATGGCCAGACGGAGCGAACTAATCAGACCTTGGAAACTTATTTAAGGTGTTTTGTTTCTGCTGATCAAGATGACTGGGTTGCCTTTTTGCCACTGGCCGAATTTGCCCTTAATAATCGGGCTAGTTCTGCTACTTTGGTTTCTCCTTTCTTTTGTAATTCGGGGTTTCATCCTCGTTTTTCCTCTGGTCAGGTGGAGCCTTCGGATTGTCCTGGAGTGGACGTGGTGGTAGACAGGCTACATCAGATTTGGAATCAGGTGGTGGACAATTTGAAGTTGTCTCAGGAGAAGACTCAGCAGTTTGCTAATCGCCGTCGCCGCGTGGGTCCCCGACTTCTTGTTGGGGACTTGGTGTGGTTGTCTTCTCGTTTTGTCCCTATGAAGGTCTCTTCTCCTAAGTTCAAGCCTCGGTTCATCGGTCCTTATAAGATCTTGGAGATTCTTAACCCTGTATCTTTTCGTTTGGATCTCCCAGCATCGTTTGCTATTCATAATTTGTTCCATCGGTCGTTATTGCGGAGGTATGAGGTGCCCGTTGTTCCTTCGGTTGAGCCTCCTGCTCCGGTGCTGGTGGAGGGAGAATTGGAGTATGTTGTTGAGAAGATCTTGGATTCTCGTGTTTCCAGACGTAAACTCCTGTATTTGGTTAAGTGGAAGGGTTATGGTCAGGAGGATAATTCCTGGGTGGTCGCCTCTGATGTTCATGCGACTGATTTGGTCCGCGCCTTCCATAGAGCTCATCCTGATCGCCCTGGGGGTTCTCGTGAGGGTTCGGTGACCCCTCCTCAAGGGGGGGGTACTGTTGTGGATTCTGTTTTTGGGCTCCCTCTGGTGGTTACAGCTGGTACTGGGTGACTTTGGTGGGTTGCGGTCTCTGGTTTCCACCTGTCCATCAGAGGCTGGGTGTTTCCTATTTAACCTGGCTTTCCTGTCATTCCCTTGCCGGCTATCAATGTATCAGTGTGTCTCTGTTACCTTTGCTACCTGCTCCTAGGCCTTCAAGACAAGCTAAGTCTGGATTTCCCTGTTTCATGTTTGCTTTCATGTTTTTAGTCCAGCTTGCAGATATGTAATTCTCTGCTGCTGGTTGCTCTAGTGGGCTGAAATTACCACTCATGTACCATGAGTTGGCACATGAGTTCAAGTAATTTCAGGATGGTATTTTGAAGGGTTTTAAGCTGACCGCGCAGTTCACCTTTTGTATCCTCTGCTATCTAGCTTCAGCGGGCCTCATTTTGCTGAATCTGTTTTCATAACTACGTTTGTGCCTTCCTCTCATTTCACCGTCATTATATGTGGGGGGCTGCTATTTCTGTGGGAATATTTCTCTGGAGGCAAGATAGGTCTGTGATTCTTCTGATAGGGGTAGCTAGATCTCCGGCTGGCTCGAGACGTCTAGAGACCCCCCAGGAACGTTCCCCGGCTGCTGTTAGTTGAGTGTTGAGGTTCAGGATCGCGGTCAGCTCAGGTTCCAACACCCTAGAGCTCGTCCTGTTTTTGCCCGTGTTATGTGTTTAATTCCCTGCCATTGGGAACATGACACGCGTCTGACTCCAGATCAGAAGGTTGCGTGTTCAAATAACTTGATTGATGCTTGGGTTAAGATTGAAACGGAAACTGTGTAATCCTACTAACAGTAGAATAACTCAACTTTGTTGCAACTTGGCAGCACAGGGTTTAACAAAGTGTTTTATTTAAATTATATAGATTAATATCTTATCAACAATACTTTGATGAGAAATATCCTTTGGGAATTGAGTTCAAAGCATTAAAAAAATGAATCCACTGCGGGAACACCTAACAGTTTGTTCACGCCATTGTCATCTTTGAATTTGTAAAAGAAGAGGGATTATTACTAGATTTTTAATTTTAAACTTGAAATCAATGAATCCGAATGTGATGATCTTAATTCAGCCCTCTTTATGTCTTTTCTAAGCTGTGATTAAAAGTAGCAAATTTCCATATGGGGTCCATATATTATCTCATGCACTTTTCATGTGAAGTATTGCAGCAAACATGCTTTTCAACTGACCTTGTGCACAATGGTAGCACTTCTGACTCAAGGTCATAAGGTTGCATGTTGATATCACATCAGGGTCAAGTAGCTCTTTCGTCTATTCATAACTTGATAGATGATTGTGTTAAGATTTAAAACGGAAACTGCGTAATTCTACTGACAATAGAATAATTCGACTTTGTTGCCACCTGTAGGCAAAGTGTTTAAAAAAGGTGTTTTATTTAAATTATGTAGATTAAAATCTTATCAACAATACTTTGGTGAGAAATATCATTTGAGAATTGAGTTCAAAACAAAAAAATAATCCATGCCGGGAACAGCTAACACTTTGTTCATGCCATTGTCATCTTTGAATTTGTAAGAAAAGAGAGTTTATTACTAGATTTTACATTTTAAACTGGAAAACCCTGAATCTGAATGTCATGATCTTAATTCATCCTTGTTTATATCTTTCCCAAAATGTCATTAAAAGTAGCAAATTTCCAGATGGCTTCCATATATTATCTCATGCACTTTTCTTGAGAAGTACTGGAGCACAGATGCTTTTCAACTGACCTCGTGGCGCAACGGTAGCGCGTCTGACTCCAGATCAGAAGGTTGCGTGTTCAAATCACGTCGGGGTCAATAAACTCTTTCATTTTTTCATAACTTGATTGATGCTTGGGTTAAGATTGAAACGGAAACTGCGTAATCTTACTAACAGTAGAATAACTCAACTTTGTTGCAACTTGGCAGCACAGGGTTTAACTAAGTGTTTTATTTAAATTATATAGATTAATATCTTATCAACAATACTTTGATGAGAAATATCCTTTGGGAATTGAGTTCAAAGCATTAAAAAAATGAATCCACTGCGGGAACACCTAACAGTTTGTTCACGCCATTGTCATCTTTGAATTTGTAAAAGAAGAGGGATTATTACTAGATTTTTAATTTTAAACTGGAAATCAATGAATCCAAAAGTGATGATCTTAATTCAGCCCTCTTTATGTATTTTCTAAACTGTGATTGAAAGTAGCAAATTTCCACATGGCTTCCATATATTATCTCATGCACTTTTCTTGAGAAGTTACATAGTTACATAGTTACATAGTTATTAAGGTTGAAGGAAGACTTTAAGTCCATCTAGTTCAACCCATAGCCTAGCATGCCCTAACATGTTGATCCAGGGGAAGGCAAAAAAACCCCATGTGGTAAGAGTAAGCTCCATCATGGGGAAAAAAATTCCTTCCCGACCCCACATACGGCAATCAGACTAGTTCCCTGGATCAACGCCTTATCAAGGAATCTAATATATATACCCTGTAATATTATACTTTTCCAGAAAGGTATCCAGTCCCCTCTTAAATTGAAACAATGAGTCACTCATTACAACATCATACGGCAGAGAGTTCCATAGTCTCACTGCTCTTACAGTAAAGAATCCGCGTCTGTTATTATGCTTAAACCTTTTTTCCTCCAGACGTAGAGGATGCCCCCTTGTCCCTGTCAGCGGTCTATGATTAAAAAGATCAGCAGAAAGGTCTTTGTACTGTCCCCTCATATATTTATACATTAACATAAGATCACCCCTTAGTCTTCGTTTTTCCAAACTAAATAGCCCCAAGTGTAATAACCTATCTTGGTATTGCAGACCCCCCAGTCCTCTAATAACCTTGGTTGCTCTTCTCTGCACCCGCTCCAGTTCAGCTATGTCTTTCTTATACACCGGAGACCAGAACTGTGCACAGTATTCTAAGTGTGGTCGCACTAGTGACTTGTATAGAGGTAAAATTATGTTCTCCTCATGAGCATCTATGCCTCTTTTAATGCATCCCATTATTTTATTTGCCTTTGTAGCAGCTGCCTGACACTGGCCACTGGCCACTTAAGTACTGGAGCACACATGCTTTTCAACTGACCTCGTGGCGCAACAGTAGCGCGTCTGACTCCAGATCAGAAGGTTGCGTGTTCAAATCAAGTCGGGGTCAATTAACTTATTCATCTTTTCATAACTTGATTGATGCTTGGGTTACGATTGAAACAGAAACTGCGTAATCTTACTAACAGTAGAATAACAACTTTGTTGCAACTTGGCAGCACAGGGTTTAACAAAATGTTTTTTTTTAATTATATAGATTAATATCTTATCAACAATACTTTGACGAGAAATATCCTTTGGGAATTGAGTTCAAAGCATTAAAAAAATGAATCCACTGTAGGAACACCTAACAGTTTGTTCACGCCATTGTCATCTTTGAATTTGTGAGAGAAGAGGGATTATTACTAGATTTTTAATTTTAAACTGGAAATCAATGAATCCGAAAGTGATGATCTTAATTCAGCCCTCTTTATGTCTTTTCTAAACTGTGATTAAAAGTAGCAAATTTCCAGATGGCTTCCATATATTATCTCATGCACTTTTCTTGAGAAGTACTGGAGCACACATGCTTTTCAACTGACTTCGTGGCGCAACGGTAGCGCGTCTGACTCCAGATCAGAAGGTTGTGTGTTCAAATCACGTCGGGGTCAATTAACTCTTTCATCTTTTCATAACTTGATTGATTCTTGGGTTTAGATTGAAACGAAAATTGCGTAATCCTACTAACAGTAGAATAACTCAACTTTGTTGCAACCTGTCAGCACAGGGTTTAACAAAGTGTTTTATTTAAATTATATAGATTAATATCTTATCAACAATACTTTGACGAGAAATATCCTTTGGGAATTGAGTTCAAAGCATTAAAAAAATGAATCCACTGCGGGAACACCTAACAGTTTGCTTACTCCATTGTCATCTTTGAATTTGTAAGAGAAGAGGGATTATTACTAGATTTTTAATTTTAAACTGGAAATCAATGAATCCAAATGTGATGATCTTAATTCAGCCCTCTTTATGTCTTTTCTAAACTGTGATTGAAAGTAGAAAATTTCCAAATGGCTTCCATATATTATCTCATGCACTTTTCTTGAGAAGTACTGGAGCACACATGCTTTTCAACTGACCTCGTGTCGCAACGGTAACGCGTCTGACTCCAGATCAGAAGGTTGCGTGTTTAAGTCAGGTCGGGGTCAATTAACTCTCATCTTTTCATAACTTGATTTATGCTTGGGTTAAGATTGAAACAGAAACTGCGTAATCCTACTGACAATAGAATAACTCAACTTTGTTGCCACCTGTCAGTGCTGGGTTTAAAAATAAGTTTTATTTAAATTATATAGATTAATATCTTATCAACAATACTTTGACGAGAAATATTATTTGGGAATTGAGTTCAAAGCATTAAAAAAATGAATCAATGCCGGCAACACCTAACAGTTTGTTCAAGCCATTGTCATCTTTGAATTTGTAAGAGAAGAGGGATTATTACTAGATTTTTAATTTTAAACTGGAAATCAATGAATCCAAATGTGATGATCTTAATTCAGCCCTCTTTATGTCTTTTCTAAACTGTGATTGAAAGTAGAAAATTTCCAAATGGCTTCCATATATTATCTCATGCACTTTTCTTGAGAAGTACTGGAGCACACATGCTTTTCAACTGACCTCGTGGCGCAACGGTAGCGCGTCAGACTCCAGTTCAGAAGGTTGCGTGTTCAAATCACGTCGGGGTCACTCTTTCATCTTTTCATAACTTGATTGATGCTTGGGTTAAGTTTGAAACGGAAACTGCGTAATCCTACTAACAGTAGAATAACTCAACTTTGTTGCAACCTGGCAGCACAGGGTTTAACAAAGTGTTTTGTTTAAATTATATAGATTAATATCTTATCAACAATACTTTGACGAGAAATATCCTTTAGGAATTGAGTTCCAAGCATTAAAAAAATGAATCCACTGCGGGAACACCTAACAGTTTGTTCACGCCATTGTCATCTTTGAATTTGTAAGAGAAGAGGGATTATTACTAGATTTTTAATTTTAAACTGGAAATCAATGAATCCGAAAGTGATGATCTTAATTCAGCCCTCTTTATGTCTTTTCTAAACTGTGATTGAAAGTAGCAAATTTCGAGATGGCTTCCATATAGTATCTCATACACTTTTCTTGAGAAGTACTGGAGCACACATGCTTTTCAACGGACCTCGTGGCGCAACGGTAGCGCGTCTGACTCCAGATCAGAAGGTTGCGTGTTCAAATCACATCGGGGTCAATTAACTCTTTCATCTTTTCATAACTTGATTGATGCTTGGGTTAAGATTGAAACGGAAACTGCGTAATCCTACTAAGACTATGTGCACACATCAGGCTTTTTCCTCAGGTTTTGTAGCCAAAACCAGGAGTGGAACAATTAGAGGAAAAGTATAATAGAAACATATGCACCACTTCTGCATTTATCACCCACTCCTGGTTTTGGCTACAAAACCTGAGGAAAAAGCCTGACAAAATCCTGACGTGTGCACATAACCTCACAGTAGAATAACTCAACTTTGTTGCAACCTGGCAGCACAGGGTTTAACAAAGTGTTTTATTTAAATTATATAGATTAATATCTTATCAACAATACTTTGACGAGAAATATCCTTTGGGAATTGAGTTCCAAGCATTACAAAAATGAATCCACTGCGGGAACACCTAACAGTTTGTTTACGCCATTGTCATCTTTGAATTTGTAAAAGAAGAGGGATTATTACTAGATTTTTAATTTTAAACTTGAAATCAATGATTCCGAATGTGATGATCTTAATTCAGCCCTCTTTATGTCTTTTCTAAGCTGTGATTAAAAGTAGCAAATTTCCAGATGGGGTCCATATATTATCTCATGCACTTTTCATTTGAAGTATTGCAGCAAACATGCTTTTCAACTGACCTTGTGCACAATGGTAGCACTTCTGACTCAAGGTCATAAGGTTGCATGTTGATATCACATCAGGGTCAAGTAGCTCTTTTGTCTATTCATAACTTGATAGATGATTGTGTTAAGATTGAAAACGGAAACTGCATAATTCTACTGACAATAGAATAATTCGACTTTGTTGCCACCTGTAGGAAAAGTGTTTAAAAAAGGTGTTTTATTTAAATTATGTAGATTAAAATCTTATCAGCAATACTTTGGTGAGAAATATCATTTGAGAATTGAGTTCAAAACATAAAAAAATAATCCATGCCGGGAACAGCTAACACTTTGTTCATGCCATTGTCATCTTTGAATTTGTAAGAAAAGAGAGTTTATTACTAGATTTTACATTTTAACTGGAAAACCCTGAATCTGAATGTCATGATCTTAATTCATCCTTGTTTATATCTTTCCCAAAATGTCATTAAAAGTAGCAAATTTCCAGATGGCTTCCATATATTATCTCATGCACTTTTCTTGAGAAGTACTGGAGCACACATACTTTTCAACTGACCTCGTGGCGCAACGGTAGCGCGTCTGACTCCAGATCAGAAGGTTGCGTGTTCAAATCACGTCGGGGTCAATTAACTCTTTCATCTTTTCATAACTTGATTGATGCTTGGGTTAAGATTGAAACGGAAACTGCGTAATCTTACTAACAGTAGAATAACTCAACTTTGTTGCAACTTGGCAGCACAGGGTTTAACAAAGTGTTTTATTTAAATTATATAGATTATTATCTTATCAACAATACTTTGACGAGAAATATCCTTTGGGAATTGAGTTCAAAGCATTAAAAAAATGAATCCACTGTGGGAACACCTAACAGTTTGTTCACGCCATTGTCATCTTTGAATTTGTAAGAGAAGAGGGATTATTACTAGATTTTTAATTTTAAACTGGAAATCAATGAATCCGAAAGTGATGATCTTAATTCAGCCCTCTTTATGTCTTTTCTAAACTGTGATTAAAAGTAGCAAATTTCCAGATGGCTTCCATATATTATCTCATGCACTTTTCTTGAGAAGTACTGGAGCACACATGCTTTTCAACTCACCTCGTGGCGCAACGGCAGCGCGTCTGACTTCAGTTCAGAAGGTTGCGTGTTCAAATCACGTCGGGGTCAATTAACTCTTTCATCTTTTCATAACTTGATTGATGCCTGGGTTTAGATTGAAACAAAAATTGCGTAATCCTACTAACAGTAGAATAACTCAACTTTGTTGCAGCCTGTCAGCACAGGGTTTAACAAAGTGTTTTGTTTAAATTATATAGATTAATATTAGTGATGAGCGAACACTAAAATGTTCGGGTGCTCGTTGTTCGAGTCGAACATCTCCCGATGTTCGAGTGTTCGTTTCGAATAACGAACCCCATTGTAGTCAATGGGAGACTCGAACATTTTTCAGCGGGACCAAAGCTCTGCACAGGGAAGGTCACCTAAAAACCTGGGAAGCTCAGAAAATGATGGAAACAACACTGGAATGGACAGGAAACAGCAGGGGCAGCATGCATAGTTGCCTCTGAGGCTGCCCAAATGCACCATTACGCCAAATTATGGCCAACAGCTTTGTGGTGACAGAGTGACCCACTTTGATGAGGTAGCAGGTGAAACACACCGAAATTGAGCCTGACACAGCATGGCAGCTATGGGCACGGCATGCGGAGGCAGCATCAGGCCGGAGAGCGGCACAGTGACGGACCCTTGAGGAGGCGGCAGCAGCATCATTCCTTACACATTGAGGCCACAGAGTGGCACAATTACATAGTTTGGAGGTAGCGAAGACCCAGCATGTGGAGGCGTCAGCACGGAGAGTGGCACGGTGACGGACCCTTGAGGAGGCGGCAGCAGCATCATTCCTTAATCCTTACACATTGAGGCCACAGAGTGGCACAATTACATAGTTTGGAGGTAGCGAAGACCCAGCATGTGGAGGCGTCAGCACGGAGAGTGGCACGGTGACGGACCCTTGAGGAGGCGGCAGCAGCATCATTCCTTCCACATTGAGGCCACAGAGTGGCACATTTACATAGTTTGGAGGTAGCGAAGACCCAGCATGTGGAGGCGTCAGCACGGAGAGTGGCACGGTGACGGACCCTTGAGGAGGCGGCAGCAGCATCATTCCTTACACATTGAGGCCACAGAGTGGCACAATTACATAGTTTGGAGGTAGCGAAGACCCAGCATGTGGAGGCGTCAGCAGTGTCAGCACGGAGAGTGGCACGGTGACATGACAGACTTCAGTTTGAGCTGCTTTAACACGGTGGCGAGTGGAAATCTGTAGAAATCCATGCTTTATTCATCTTGATAAGCGTCAGCCTGTCAGCGCTGTCAGTTGACAGGCGTGTACGCTTATCGGTGATGATGCCACCAGCTGCACTGAAGACCCGCTCTGACAACACGCTAGCGGCAGGGCAAGCCAGCACCTCCAAGGCGTACAGTGCCAGTTCTGGCCACGTGTCCAGCTTTGAAACCCAGTAGTTGTATGGAGCAGAGTGATCATGCAGGACGTTGGTATGGTCACCTAGGTAGTCCTTCACCATCTTTCTGTAAATCTCGCCTCTACTCTGTCTAGACTGTGGATTGGTGGCATACTCTTGCATGGGTGACATAAAACTGGCAAAGGCCTTGGAGATTGATCCTCTGCCAGCGCTTGACAAGCTGCCTGCTCCCCTCCTCTCCCTCGCTTGTTGGCCCTCAGAACCACGTCCTCTGCCGCTAGCGGTGTCAGATGGGAAGGCTATTTTCAGCTTGTGCACCAGGGCCAGTTGGTATTGATGCAGTCTCATACTCCTTTCCTCTATAGGAATTAGAGTGGAAAAGTTGTGCTTGTACCGGGGGTCCAAGAGGGTGAACACCCAGTAATCGCTGGTGGAAAATATTTTTTTCACGCGAGGGTCACGGGAAAGGCAGCCTAACATGAAGTCAGCCATGTGCGCCAGAGTCCCAACACGTAAGAATTCCCCCTCCGCAACAGGCCGACTCTCCATTTCCTCCTCCTCCTCCTCCTCCAACTCCTCCTCCTCAGCCCAAACACGCTGAACTGAGAAGAGGGAATGGGTACCGTCTTCAGTCTCGCCCACAGTCTCCTCCTCTTCATCCTCATCTTCCTCCTCCCCCTCCTCAGTTACACTCTGAGAAACAGACTGGCTGGTGTTCTGGCTCTCAGTCAACTCTTCTTCCCCCATCTCCTGTGACAATCGATGCGCCTCAGACTTCATGCTGAGCAATGATTTTTTCAGCAGACAAAGCAGCGGGATGGTGACGCTGATTATGGCGTCATCCCCGCTGACCATCAGTGTTGACTCGTCAAAGTGGCTTAACACCTTACATATATCAGACATCCACGTCCACTCCTCATTGTAGATTTGAGGAAGCTGACTAACTTGACTACCGGTTCTGGTGGAAGTGGTCATCTGACAGTCTACAATGGCTCTGCGCTGCTGGTAAACCCTGTTTAACATGTGTAGGGTGGAATTCCATCTCGTTGGCACGTCGCACAACAGTCGGTGAGCTGGCAGTTGTAAGCGCCGTTGCACTGCCCTCAGGGTGGCAGCATCAGTGGTGGATTTGCGGAAATGGGCACAGATGCGTCTCACCTTGGTGAGCAAATCTGACAGATTGGGGTAGGTCTTGAGGAACCGCTGAACCACCAGATTGAACACGTGGGCAAGGCATGGAACGTGTGTGAGTCTGCCCAGTTGCAGAGCCGCCACCAGATTACGCCCGTTGTCACACACGACCATGCCTGCTTTCAGGTTCAGCGGCGCCAGCCAAAGATCCGTCTGAGCCGTCATGCCCTGTAACAGCTCCTGGGCAGTGTGCCTCTTGTCACCTAAGCTCAGCAGTTTTAGCACCGCCTGCTGGCGCTTGCCCACTGCGGTCCTGCTGCGACTGCAGCTGCCGACTGAAGGTGGCGTGTCCACGGATGGAAATTTACAAGTGGTGTTTGTGGAGGAGGAGGAGGAGGAGGAGGAGGAGGGGGGAGAAGTATAGTAATCCTGGGAAACAGTCACCGAGGTAGGCCCCGCAATCCTGGGTGTGGGCAACACATGAGCTGACCCCGGTTCAGACTCTGTCCCAGCCTCAACCAAATTAATCCAATGTGCCGTCAGGGAGATATAGTGTCCCTGCCCCCCAGCACTGGTCCACGTGTCCGTGGTTAAGTGGACCTTTTCTGTAACCGCGTTGGTCAGGGCACGGTTGATGTTCTGAGACACGTGCTGGTGTAGTGCTGGGACGGCACATCGAGAAAAATAGTGGCGGCTTGGGACGGAGTAGCGAGGGGCAGCCACCGCCATCAGGTTGCGGAATGCCTCCGTCTCCACCAGCCTGTAGGGCAGCATCTCCAAACTCAGGAGTTTGGAGACGTGGACATTTAAGGCCTGTGCATGTGGGTGGGTGGAGGCATATTTGCGCTTGCGCTCAAATGTTTCATGCAAAGACAGCTGAACACTGCGCTGGGACACATTGGTGGATTGTGGGGGGGATGGTGAAGGTGCAGGGGTGGTTGCATGGCGGGAGTCGCTGGTGCCGGGCTCCTGGGCTGGGGAGTTACTGGCAGAGCCAGCATGTGACACAGGGGAAGGAGCAGCGGTGCGACCAGAAGGAGGTGAACGGCCTTGATTCCAATGAGTTGGGTGTTTAGCACTCATATGCCTGCGCATGCTGGTAGTGCTTAGGTTGCTAGTGGTGGCTCCCCTACTGAGCTTGGTGTGGCACAGGTTGCACAACACAGTCCGTCGGTCCTCCTCACTTTCTTTAAAGAAGCTCCAGACTTTAGAACACCGAGGCCTCGACCAAACTGGTTCACTTGTTGAACCTCTGTCTGATGAAATTACTCTGGCCCTGCCTCTCCCTCTGGTCGCACGTCTACCTCTTGCAACATTTTCTGATGTTACACTTGCCTCCCCCTCCGAAGCACTCTCTTGACTAGGCCTAACAACCCAGCTGGGGTCAGTCACCTCATCATCCACCGGCTCCTCCTCCTCCCATTCATCAGCCTGCTCCCCCCTGGGAATTACTGCACTGACAAGCACTTCACTGTCTGACACCCGTGTCTCATCCTCAGACACCTCTCCACAGACTATTTGTAAATCCCCACTTTCATCACCCACAGACTGGGAAAGCTCTCTATTTTGGGCATCGGGACAGACCCACTGGTCAGGTTGCTGCTCAGCAGTGCTTTGTGAATCTAGGAAGGGTTGGGAAAACAGTTCCTGGGAGTATGCAGGATTTGAATCACTAATTTCCAAGGAGGGGCCAGGCTGGGCAGGAGGAGGTTGAGCTGAAAGATCCTGAGGTCCACTCCCTTGGCTAGCGTTGGTGGACTGCGTGGAAGACTGGGCGGTGGATAAACTACTGGATGCATTATCCGCTATCCAGTTGATCACCTGTTCGCACTGCTGGGGATCCAATAGGGGTGTGCCACGTGACACTGTAAATTGGGACAGGAAGCTAGAAAAGGGTACTCTGCGGCGTTCCAGTGCTCCATCAGAAGCAGGTACTGTGTCACCCTGCCCAGGACTACGGCCTCTGCCTGCAACCTCACTTTGACGCCCACGACCACGTCCTCGTCCTCGTCCCTTACCCCTGGGGTTCACCATTGTAAAGGTTATGCTAGAAAAGCTAGTTATGAAGGTGAAATACACTCTATTTGTCCAAACAGAGGATATATTGCGTGTTGCAAAAAGGACTATTCGGTAAAGAGCGTATTTTATGCAACCAAACCTTGGTTTACAGCAAACTGATGTGTATCAGTAACAGATATAAAACTGTGTTTTATATTTGTGGTATTTCTTCAGATCAAATACCCCTTCTTTATGTAACTATTAGATATGGCGTGCACAAAACTGGCCACAGGCCTAGTCACTAAATACAGAGCTTATTTTTGGACCACAAAACTTGGGTACCAGTAACAGATATAAAACTGTGTTTATATTTGTGGTATTTCTTCACATCAAATACCCTTTATTTCTTTAACTATTAGATATGGCGTGCACAAATCTGGCAACAGGCCTAGTCACTAAATACAGAGCGTATTTTTGAACCACAAAACTTGGGTACCAGTAACAGATATAAAACTGTGTTTATATTTGTGGTATTTCTTCACATCAAATACCCTTTATTTCTTTAACTATTAGATATGGCGTGCACAAATCTGGCAACAGGCCTAGTCACTAAATACAGAGCGTATTTTTGAACCACAAAACTTGGGTACCAGTAACAGATATAAAACTGTGTTTATATTTGTGGTATTTCTTCACATCAAATACCCTTTATTATTTTAACTATTAGATATGGCGTGCACAAATCTGGCAACAGGCCTAGTCACTAAATACAGAGCGTATTTTTGAACCACAAAACTTGGGTACCAGTAACAGATATAAAACTGTGTTTATATTTGTGGTATTTCTTCACATCAAATACCCTTTATTTCTTTAACTATTAGATATGGCGTGCTATAAAAATGCAATTTTTATCTAATGCGGTTTTTTGGACACACAAAACCTTGGATTAGAATGTAGGGTATTCTATACTATATATATATACTATATATGTGGCAGAATTGCATATTCTGTACACTGCGCTTATGTGTACGCTAAACAAATATTTTTGGGCCAGGTGTGGTATATCTGTATCACTCAAAAATGCATTTTTATATCTTATGCGGTTTTATTTTTAGGCCGCAAATATTTCCTTTTTTAATTTATTAATTATTGTTATTAATTAATATTATTATTATTAAATGAGGTGACAGCGTGTGCTGTACCACTCTACGGAGTCTGAGGCACTACAAGTCCCAGACAGCAGCACAAATGAGGTTACAGCGTGTGCTGGAGTCTGAGGCACTACAAGTCCCAGACAGCAGCACAAATGAGGTTACAGCGTGTGCTGGAGTCTGAGGCACTACAAGTCCCAGACAGCAGCACAAATGAGGTTACAGACAGCGTGTGCTGGAGGCTAAATGGAGTCTGAGGAACATCCAGCAGCCGATATTCTAATAGTGCGGCGTTCGCCCAAAATGGCGGACGCCGCACTATAAAGCCCAGCCTAATGCACACACGATCCCTGCCTAATGCCTAATGCCTATAAAGATTGACTTGGAGACTGAGATTGAGACTTGGCACTGAGACAGTGAGTGCGCAGCTAAGATGGCGGCCGCTGCACTCCTGGTCCCAGCTGCCACACAGCTAGCCAGCAAATACAAGAGAGGACTAGTAGTAGTAAACGTAGATTAGCCCTGACAAGGGCTGTTGATTTCTGCACCCTGCCTGCCTGATTAATTCTGGTCTTTGTCCCTGCTCTAGTCCCTATCAATTCCCAGTCCCCCCAGCACGTCTGTCCCTATGCTCTTTCACACTGCAAATGGCTGAAAGCGCCGAACATAATGAAAGCAGTCTATTGGCTGGTCAGGTCACCTGATCTGGCCAGCCACTCACTGCTCTCGTCTTGTACATGTCCCTACGTCATGCTAGTAGCTTAGAAGGCTCACCTAACATGATTGGCTCCTTGAAAAACCGCCAAAAATGAGAAAAACAAAAACGAGATTTCACTCGAGTACCGCGAGATGTTCGGCCGAATACCGAACACCTTCGAACGCCCTAATGTCCGATCGAACACCAGGTTCGAGTGAACACGTTCGCTCATCACTAATTAATATCTTATCAACAACACTTTGATGAGAAATATCCTTTGGGAATTGAGTTCAAAACATAAAAAAATGAATCCACTGCGGGAACACCTAACAGTTTGTTTACGCCATTGTCATCTTTGAATTTGTAAGAGAAGAGGGATTATTACTAGATTTTTAATTTTAAACTGGAAATCAATGAATCCAAATGTGATGATCTTAATTCAGCCCTCTTTATGTCTTTTCTAAACTGTGATTGAAAGTAGAAAATTTCCAAATGGCTTCCATATATTATCTCATGCACTTTTCTTGAGAAGTACTGGAGCACACATGCTTTTCAACTGACCTCGTGGCGCAATGGTAGCGCGTCTGACTCCAGATCAGAAGGTTGCGTGTTCAAATCACGTCGGGGTCAATTAACTCTTTCATCTTTTCATAACTTGATTGATGCTTGGGTTAAGATTGAAACGGAAACTGCGTAATCTTACTAACAGTAGAATAACTCAACTTTGTTGCAACTTGGCAGCACAGGGTTTAACAAAGTATTTTATTTAAATTATATAGATTAATATCTTATCAACAATACTTTGACGAGAAATATCCTTTGGGAATTGAGTTCAAAGCATTAAAAAAATGAATCCACTGCGGGAACACCTAACAGTTTGTTCACGCCATTGTCATCTTTGAATTTGTAAGAGAAGAGGGATTATTACTAGATTTTTAATTTTAAACTGGAAATCAATGAATCTGAAAGTGATGATCTTAATTCAGCCCTCTTTATGTCTTTTCTAAACTGTGATTGAAAGTAGCAAATTTCCAGATGGCTTCCATATATTATCTCATGCACTTTTCATGAGAAGTAATGGAGCACACTAGCTTTTCAATCGACCTCGTGGTGCAACGGTAGCGCGTCTGACTCCGAATCAGAAGGTTGCGTGTTTAAATCAGGTCACGGTCAATTAACTCTTTCATCTTTTCACAACTTGATTTATGCTTGGGTTAAGATTGAAACAGAAACTGCGTAATCCTACTGACAATAGAATAACTCAACTTTGTTGCCACCTGTCAGTGCTGGGTTTAAAAATAAGTTTTATTTAAATTATATAGATTAATATCTTATCAACAATACTTTGACGAGAAATATTATTTGGGAATTGAGTTCAAAGCATTAAAAAAATTAATCAATGCCGGCATCACCAAACAGTTTGTTCACGCCATTGTCATTTTTGAATTTGTAAGAGAAGAGGGATTATTACTAGATTTTTAATTTTAAACTGGAAATCAATGAATCCGAATGTGATGATCTTAATTCAGCCCTCTTTTATGTCTTTTCTAAACTGTGATTGAAAGTAGCAAATTTCCACATGGCTTCCATATATTATCTCATGCACTTTTCATGAGAAGTAATGGAGCACATGTGCTTTTCAACTGACCTCGTGGTGCAACGGTAGCGCGTCTGACTCCAGATCAGGAGGTTGCATGTTCAAATCACGTTGGGGTCAATCAACTCTTTCATCTTTTCATAACTTGATTGATGCTTGGGTTAAGTTTGAAACGGAAACTGCGTAATCCTACTAACAGTAGAATAACTCAACTTTGTTGCAACCTGGCAGCACAGGGTTTAACAAAGTGTTTTATTTAAATTATATAGATTAATATCTTATCAACAATACTTTGACGAGAAATATCTTTTGGGAATTGAGTTCCAAGCATTAAAAAAATGAATCCACTGCGGGAACACCTAACAGTTTGTTTACGCCATTGTCATCTTTGAATTTGTAAAAGAAGAGTGATTATTACTAGATTTTTAATTTTAAACTTGAAGTCAATGAATCCGAATGTGATGATCTTAATTCAGCCCTCTTTATGTCTTTTCTAAGCTGTGATTAAAAGTAGCAAATTTCCAGATGGGGTCCATATATTATCTCATGCACTTTTCATAAGAAGTATTGCAGCAAACATGCTTTTCAACTGACCTTGTGCACAATGGTAGCACTTCTGACTCTAGGTCATAAGGTTGCATGTTGATATCACATCAGGGTCAAGTAGCTCTTTCGTCTATTCATAACTTGATAGATGATTGTGTCAAGATTGAAAACGGAAACTGCGTAATTCTACTGACAATAGAATAATTCGACTTTGTTGCCACCTGTAGGCAAAGTGTTTAAAAAAGGTGTTTTATTTAAATTATGTAGATTAAAATCTTATCAACAATACTTTGGTGAGAAATATCATTTGAGAATTGAGTTCAAAACATTAAAAAATAATCCATGCCGGGAACAGCTAACACTTTGTTCATGCCATTGTCATCTTTGAATTTGTAAGAAAAGAGAGTTTATTACTAGATTTTACATTTTAAACTGGAAAACCCTGAATCTGAATGTCATGATCTTAATTCATCCTTGTTTATATCTTTCCCAAAATGTCATTAAAAGTAGCAAATTTCCAGATGGCTTCCATATATTATCTCATGCACTTTTCATGAGAAGTAATGGAGCACACATGCTTTTCAATCGACCTCGTGGTGCAACGGTAGCGCGTCTGACTCCAGATCAGAAGGTTGCGTGTTTAAATCACGTCGGGGTCAATTAACTCTTTCATCTTTTCATAACTTGATTTATGCTTGGGTTAAGATTGAAACGGAAACTGCGTAATCCTACTGACAATAGAATAACTCAACTTTGTTGCCACCTGTCAGTGCTGGGTTTAAAAATGAGTTTTATTTAAATTATATAGATTAATATCTTATCAACAATCCTTTGACGAGAAATATTATTTGGGAATTGAATTCAAAGCATTAAAAAAATTAATCAATGCCGGCAACACCTAACAGTTTGTTCACGCCATTGTCATTTTTGAATTTGTAAGAGAAGAGGGATTATTACTAGATTTTTAATTTTAAACTGGAAATCAATGAATCCGAATGTGATGATCTTAATTCAGCCCTCTTTTATGTCTTTTCTAAACTGTGATCTAAACTTTCATCTTTTCATAACTTGATTGATGCTTGGGTTAAGTTTGAAACGGAAACTGCGTAATCCTACTAACAGTAGAATAACTCAACTTTGTTGCAACCTGGCAGCACAGGGTTTAACAAAGTGTTTTATTTAAATTATATAGATTAATATCTTATCAACAATACTTTGACAAGAAATATCCTTTGGGAATTGAGTTCCAAGCATTAAAAAAATGAATCCACTGCGGGAACACCTAACAGTTTGTTTACGCCATTGTCATCTTTGAATTTGTAAAAGAAGAGGGATTATTACTAGATTTTTAATTTTAAACTTGAAATCAATGAATCCGAATGTGATGATCTTAATTCAGCCCTCTTTATGTCTTTTCTAAGCTGTGATTAAAAGTAGCAAATTTCCAGATGGGGTCCATATATTATCTCATGCACTTTTCAATTGAAGTATTGCAGCAAACATGCTTTTCAACTGACCTTGTGCACAATGGTAGCACTTCTGACTCAAGGTCATAAGGTTGCATGTTGATATCACATCAGGGTCAAGTAGCTCTTTCGTCTATTCATAACTTGATAGATGATTGTGTTAAGATTGAAAATGGAAACTGCGTAATTCTACTGGCAATAGAATAATTCAACTTTGTTGCCACCTGTAGGCAAAGTGTTTAAAAAAGGTGTTTTATTTAAATTATGTAGATTAAAATCTTATCAGCAATACTTTGGTGAGAAATATCATTTGAGAATTGAGTTCAAAACATAAAAAAAATAATCCATGCCGGGAACAGCTAACACTTTGTTCATGCCATTGTCATCTTTGAATTTGTAAGAAAAGAGAGTTAATTACTAGATTTTACATTTTAAACTGGAAAACCCTGAATCTGAGTGTCATGATCTTAATTCATCCTTGTTTATATCTTTCCCAAAATGTCATTAAAAGTAGCAAATTTCCAGATGGCTTCCATATATTATCTCATGCCCTATTCATAAGAAGTAATGGAGCACACATGCGTTTCAATCGACCTCGTGGCGCAACGGTAGCGCGTCTGACTCCAGATCAGAAGGTTGCGTGTTCAAATCACGTCGGGGTCAATTAACTCTTTCATCTTTTCATAACTTGATTGATGCTTGGGTTAAGATTGAAACGGAAACTGCGTAATCTTACTAACAGTAGAATAACTCAACTTTGTTGCAACTTGGCAGCACAGGGTTTAACAAAGTGTTTTATTTAAATTATATAGATTAATATCTTATCAACAATTCTTTGACGAGAAATATCCTTTGGGAATTGAGTTCAAAGCATTAAAAAAATGAATCCACTGCGGGAACACCTAACAGTTTGCTCACGCCATTGTCATTTTTGAATTTGTAAGAGAAGAGGGATTATTACTAGATTTTTAATTTTAAACTGGAAATCAATTAATCCGAATGTGATGATCTTAATTCAGCCCTCTTTTATGTCTTTTCTAAACTGTGATTGAAAGTAGCAAATTTCCACATGGCTTCCATATATTATCTCATGCACTTTTCTTGAGAAGTACTGGAGCACACGTGCTTTTCAACTGACCTCGTGGTGCAACGGTAGCGCGTCTGACTCCAGATCAGAAGGTTGCATGATCAAATCACGTTGGGGTCAATAAACTCTTTCATCTTTTCATAACTTGATTGATGCTTGGGTTAAGTTTCAAACGGAAACTGCATAATCCTACTAACAGTAGAATAACTCTACTTTGTTTCAACCTGGCAGCACAGGGTTTAACAAAGTGTTTTATTTAAATTATATAGATTAATATCTTATCAACAATACTTTGACGAGAAATATCCTTTGGGAATTGAGTTCCAAGCATTAAAAAAATGAATCCACTGCGGGAACACCTAACAGTTTGTTTACGCCATTGTCATCTTTGAATTTGTAAGAGAAGAGGGATTATTACTAGATTTTTAATTTTAAACTGGAAATCAATGAATCCGAATGTGATGATCTTAATTCAGGCCACTTTATGTCTTTTCTAAGCTGTGATTAAAAGTAGCAAATTTCCAGATGGGGTCCATATATTATCTCATGCACTTTTAATGTGAAGTATTCGAGCAAACATGCTTTTTTAACTGATCTTGTGCACAAAGGTAGCACTTCTGACACAAGGTGATAAGGTTGCGTGTTGATATCACATCAGGGTCAAGTAGCTCTTTCATCTATTCATAACTTGATAGATGATTGTGTTAAGATTGAAAACGGAAACTGCGTAATTCTACTGACAATAGAATAATTCGACTTTGTTGCCACCTGTAGGCAAAGGGTTTAAAAAAGGTGTTTTATTTAAATTATGTAGATTAAAATCTTATCAACAATACTTTGGTGAGAAATATCATTTGAGAATTGAGATCAAAACATAAAAAAATAATCCATGCCGGGAACAGCTAACACTTTGTTCATGCCTTTGTCATCTTTGAATTTGTAAGAGAGTTTATTACTAGATTTTACATTTGCAACTGGAAAACCCTGAATCTGAATGTCATGATCTTAATTCATCCTTGTTTATATCTTTCCCAAAATGTCATTAAAAGTAGCAAATTTCCAGATGGCTTCCATATATTATCTCATGCACTTTTCATGAGAAGTAATGGAGCACACATGCTTTCCAATCGACCTCATGGCACAACGGTAGCGCGTCTGACTCCAGATCAGAAGGTTGCGTGTTCAAATCACGTCGTGGTCAATTAACTCTTTCATCTTTTCATTACTTGATTGATGCTTGGGTTAAGATTGAAACGGAAACTGCGTAATCCTACTAAAAGTAGAATAATAGAATAACTCAACTTTGTTGCAACCTGTCAGCACAGGGTTTAACAAAGTGTTTTTTTTAAATTATATAGAATAATATCTTAACAACAATACTTTGACGAGAAATATCCTTTGGGAATTGAGTTCAAAGCATTAAAAAAATGAATCCACTGCAGGAACACCTAACAGTTTGTTCATGCCATTGTCATCTTTGAATTTGTAAGAGAAGAGGGATTATTACTAGATTTTTAATTTTAAACTGGAAATCAATGAATCCGAATGTGATGATCTTAATTCAGCCCACTTTATGTCTTTTCTAAGCTGTGATTAAAAGTAGCAAATTTCCAGATGGGGTCCATATATTATCTCATGCACTTTTCATGTGAAGTATTGGAGCAAACATGCTTTTCAACTAGCCCAATTATTAAGGGCAAACTCGGCCAATGGCAAGAAAGCCACCCAATCATCCTGATCAGCAGATACAAAGCATCTCAAATACGTTTCCAAAGTCTGATTAGTTCGCTCGGTTTGGCCATTTGTCTGAGGATGAAATGTGGAAGCAAAAGACAAATCAATGCCCAGCCTAGCACAAAAGGCCCGCCAAAACCTAGAGACAAACTGGGAACCTCTATCGGACACAATATTCTCCGGAGTGCCATGCAAACGAACCACATGCTGAAAAAACAACGGAACCAAATCAGAAGAGGAAGGCAACTTAGGCAAAGGTACCAAATGAACCATCTTAGAAAACCGGTCACAAACCACCCAGATAACTGACATCCTCTTGGAAACCGGAAGATCAGAAATAAAATCCATAGAAATATGCGTCCAAGGCCTCTCAGGGACCGGCAAAGGCAAAAGCAACCCACTAGCATGGGAACAGCAAGGCTTGGCCTGCGCACAAGTCCCACAGGACTGCACAAAAGAACGCACATCCCGTGATAAAGAAGGCCACCAAAAGGACCTACCAACCAAATCTCTGGTACCAAAAATCCCAGGATGACCAGCTAACACAGAACAATGAACCTCCGAAATCACTTTATTAGTCCATCTGTCAGGAACAAACAATTTCTCCACTGGACAGCGGTCAGGTTTGTCAGCCTGAAATTCCTGAAGAACCCGTCGTAAATCAGGGGAGATGGCAGAAAGAATCACCCCTTCCTTCAAAATACCGACCGGCTCAAGGACCCCAGGAGAATCAGGCAAAAAGCTCCTAGAGAGGGCATCAGCCTTAACATTCTTAGAACCCGGAAGATACGAGACCACAAAATCAAAACGGGAGAAAAACAGGGACCATCGGGCCAGTCTAGGATTCAGCCGTTTGGCAGACTCGAGATAAATCAGATTCTTATGATCGGTCAAGACCACAATACGGTGCTTGGCCCCTTCAAGCCAATGTCGCCACTCCTCAAGTGCCCACTTCATAGCCAACAACTCACGATTGCCGACATCATAATTGCGTTCCGCAGGCGAAAACTTTCGAGAAAAGAAGGCACACGGTTTCATCAAGGAACCATCAGAATTCCTCTGAGACAAAACGGCCCCTGCCCCAATATCAGAAGCGTCCACCTCAACCTGAAAAGGAAGAGAAACATCCGGCTGACGCAACACAGAGGCAGAAGTAAATCGGCGTTTAAGCTCCTGAAAGGCAGAAACAGCCACAGAGGACCAATTCATCACATCAGCGCCTTTCTTCGTCAAATCGGTCAGGGGTTTAACCACACTGGAGAAGTTGGCAATGAAACGGCGATAAAAATTAGCAAAGCCCAAAAATTTCTGAAGGCTCTTCACGGATGTGGGCTGGATCCAATCATGAATGGCCTGAACCTTAACCGGATCCATTTCTATAGATGAGGGAGAAAATATGAAGCCCAAAAAAGAAATCTTCTGTACTCCAAAGAGGCACTTAGACCCCTTCACAAACAAGGCATTATAACGAAGGATCTGAAATACCATCCTGACTTGTTTCACATGAGACTCCCAATCATCTGAAAAAATCAAAATATCATCCAAATATACAATCATGAATTTATCAAGATAATTCCGAAATATATCATGCATGAAGGACTGAAACACAGATGGAGCATTAGAGAGTCCGAATGGCATCACAAGGTATTCAAAATGGCCTTCGGGCGTATTAAACGCAGTTTTCCATTTGTCACCCTGCTTAATACGAACAAGATTATATGCCCCTCGAAGGTCAATCTTAGTAAACCAACTAGCCCCCTTAATCCTAGCAAACAGATCAGAAAGCAAAGGCAAAGGGTATTGGAATTTGACCGTGATCTTATTCAAAAGGCGATAATCAATACAGGGTCTCAAGGAGCCATCTTTTTTGGCAACAAAAAAAAACCTGCTCCCAATGGTGAAGAAGATGGCCGAATATGCCCCTTCTCCAAGGACTCCTTAACATAGCTCCGCATGGCGGTATGTTCTGGCACAGACAGGTTGAAAAGTCGGCCCTTAGGGAACTTACAGCCTGGAATCAAGTCAATAGCACAATCACAGTCCCTATGCGGTGGAAGGGAACTGGACTTGGGCTCATTGAATAAATCCTGGAAATCTGACAAAAACTCAGGAATTTCAGAAGAGGGGGAGGAGGCAATTGACATCAAAGGAACGTCACCATGAACCCCCTGACAACCCCAACTAGTCACAGACATAGATTTCGAATCTAATACCGGATTATGCACCTGTAACCATGGGAAACCCAGCACAATAGCATCATGCAAATTATGCAACACCAGAAAATGACAATCTTCCTGATGGGCTGTCGCCATGCACATGGTCAGCTGTGTCCAAAACTGAGGTTTATTTTTAGCCAACGGAGTAGCATCAATACCCCTCAAAGGAATAGGACTCTGCAAAGGCTGCAAGGGGAAACCACAACGCCTGGCAAATTCTAAGTCCATTAAGTTTAGAGCGGCGCCTGAATCCACAAATGCCATGACAGAAAATGATGATAATGAGCAGATCAGGGTCACAGATAACAGAAATTTAGGTTGTACAGTACTGATGGTAACAGAACTAGCGATTCTCTTAGTACGCTTAGGGCAATCAGAAATAACATGAGCAGAATCGCCGCAGTAAAAACACAACCTATTCTGACGTCTGAATCCTTGTCGTTCAGCTCTAGACACAATCCTATCACACTGCATAGGCTCAGGACTCCGCTCGGAAGACAATGCCATAGTGCGCACAACTCTGCGCTCGCACAAGCGCCGATCAATCTGAATGGCCAGAGAAAAAGAATCACTCAGACCAGCAGGCGTGGGGAACCCCACCATAACATCTTTAATGGATTCAGAAAGACCCTTTCTGAAGATTGCCGCCAAGGCATCCTCATTCCATTTAGTCAGTACAGACCATTTTCTAAACTTCTGGCAATATGATTCTGCCACTTCTTGACCCTGAGACAGGGCCAACAAGGTCTTCTCAGCATGATCCACTGAATTAGGTTCGTCATACAATAACCCAAGCGCCTGAAAAAAGGCGTCTACATTAAACAACGCCGGATTCCCAGGTTCCAGGGCAAATGCCCAATCCTGGGGGTCACCACGCAGCAGAGATATAACAATTTTAACCTGCTGGATGGGATCACCAGAGGAATGGGGTTTCAGAGCAAAAAACAGTATACAGTTATTTTTAAAGCTCAGAAATTTGGACCTATCCCCAAAAAACAAATCAGGAGTTGGAATTCTAGGCTCTAAAACCGGAGTCTGAACGATATAATCGGAAATACCCTGTACTCTGGCAGCAAGTTGATCCACACGAGAAGCCAATCCCTGAACATCCATACCAGCGCCGAACTTCTGAGCCACCCAGAGGTAAAGAGGGAAGAAAAAAACAAAACACAACAGACTACAGAAAACAAAATGGCTCAGCACTTTCCTTCCCTTCTTCTGAGTTGTGGTTAACTCATTGTTGGCCAGTTGTACTGTTATGATCTGGTGGCCTAAGAGTAGCATGAGACGTACTCTGGAGAAGGTGGTACCTGTACTGACCGCAAACCCTGAACTTAACACCGCAACTAGAAGTAGCCGTGGAATGTACCTAGCGCTCCCTGGACATCTCGACACAGCCGGAGGACTAATTACCCCTAGAGATAGAAAAGGGAAAACTATCTTGCAACAGAGAAAATTTCCCAAAGGATAGACAGCCCCCCACAAATATTGACTGTGAGAGGAGAGGGAAAAAACATACACAGACTGAAATGAGAATTTAGCAAAGGAGGCCACTTCTAGCTAAATAGAAAGGTGAGGACAGAGTACTATGCGGTCAGTATTAAAACACTAGAAAATATCCACCACAGAAAATACAAAAATCTCCACAGCTAACTAAAGATATGGAGGGTATATCTGCATCTCCAGAGATACCAGCTTGGCTAAACAAATCCTTATACAGACCAAGCTGGACAAGACAAAACATAGAAAAGAACTGAACAATAAGGCCACAGCATGTGGACAGCAAAATCAAGGCCAGAACTTATCTTTGTTGAAATGAACTGCAAAGCAGAAGAGACCAGGAAGGGATGTGAATCCTCCAGGAACAATGGACAACTGGCACTGACTAAAGGGTGAAGCAAATCTAAATAGCCCAGTCAAAATTGCAAAAAGTGAACACACCTGATAAATGCTGTGATTCAGAGACAGCAGCGCTACCACTTACAACCACCAGAGGGAGCCCTAGAGCAGAATTCACAACAGTCTGCGTGGCGTTTGCAGTACACGATGCCGGCTACACAGGAGGTGAACAGCTGGCGTTGCTGAACCCCACTGACACATTGGCAGGTGTTTTTCTCTGTGCAGCCAGCACTTCCGGGCACCAACTGGCGGTGCTAGAGCCCAGGGTCTGCAGGAGGAGCAGAGTGTAGGCCGAAGCCTAATTAAACCAATTTTAAAGGTAACCTTTATCCCCCCCTCAGCTTTTACAAACTAGAAGAGCCACACCTTCTGCAGCTGTAATGCTGCACAAGTGAAAGGTTGCTCTTTAAGTTTTGAAACTTGCAGACGCTGAAGGAAACACGTATAAAATTTAGCCCCTTATACAGTCAAAACTATCTTGGAGGCGTGAGTTCCCTTCTTAATGAGACGCAGCCCAGCTGTCAAAAAAACCACCTTGGTGCTTGGCGCGGCCTCCTGAGCGTCGCATTTTGCTGTACAGGAGTCACCACTGTTGTGTTATCCCTTGGCCCTGCGCTGTTAGCGCTGCCCGTCTTCTGACATCATTTCATGTCGGCCGGAGCGGTTCGCGATGCCCATGAATCCCAGCCCCGCAGTGTCTTTTCATTAATTCACACTGCGGGGCTGGTATTCATGGCCTTGCACAGTCAATATGTTCGCCTCTCACTTGTGTCCTTACACCTGCTTCAGACTGTGCGGCGTCAGCTGATCCCTTATCGCATGCCATGGCCATGAAGCCAAACAGTCTGAAGAAGTCGGAAGGAGATGAGTGACAGGCGAAGATATGCACTGCTCATGCCCAGCAATCACACCCTCGCAGTCAAAATAAATAAGACACCGAGGGGCATTGTGTCGGGCAGGGCGGCCGCAGAGGCGCAGCCAGCCAATCAATGATGTCAGAAGAAGGGCAACGCTACCAAGGGGGTTGCAGCATGTCATTACAAAGGAAAGTCACACCTCAGGTACGGTTTAATGGTCTCAGGGGACACATTTTAGATGTGTTGAGTTCGACGTGTGCAAGGAGAATAACTGAATGAGCCACCTTGTACAAATGCAGCATTACTGCTGTACAAGGTCGCTGTTATACATGCCAACGCCTGGGGGGGACAGGTACCCTACAATTTCAGTTCTTGTGTCTGTGTGGTGTTTGCAGTACACGATGCCGGCTACACAGCAGGGGAACAGCTGGCGTTGCTGAACCCCACTGACACATTGGCGGGTGTTTTTCTCTGTGCAGCCAGCACTTCCGGGCGCCAACTGGCGGTGTTAGAGCCCAGGGTCAGCAGGAGGAGCAGAGGGAGCAGAGTGTAGGCCGAAGCCTGCACTGGAGGCAGCTTTGTGTCTGCGTGGCATTTGCAGGACACGATGCCGGCTACACAGCAGGGGAACAGCTGGCGTTGCTGAACCCCACTGACACATTGGCGGGTGTTTTTCTCTGTGCAGCCAGCACTTCCGGGTGCCAACTGGCGGTGTTAGAGCCCAGGGTCTGCAGAAGGAGCAGAGTGTAGGCCGAAGCCTAATTGAGCCAATTTTAAAGGTAACCTTTAACCCCCCTCAGCTTTTACAAACTAGAAGAGCCACACCTTCTGCAGCTGTAATGCTGCACAAGTGAAAGGTTGCTCTTTAAGTTTTGAAACTTGCAGACGCTGAACGAAACACGTATAAAATTTACCCCCTTATACAGCCAAAACTGTCTAGGAGGCGTGAGTTCCCTTCTTAATGAGACGCAGCACAGCTGTCAAAAATCCCACCTTGGTGCTGGGCGCAGCCTCCTGAGCATCGTTATTAGCTGTACAGGAGTCTGCGCTGTTGTGTTATCCCTTGGCCATGCGCTGTTAGCGCTGCCCGTCTTTTGACATCATTTCATGTCGTCCGGTGTGGTTCGTGATGCCCATGAATCCCAGCCCCGCAGTGTCTTTTCATTAATTCACACTGCGGGGCTGGGATTCTTGGCCTTGCGCAGTCAATATGTTCACCTTTCACTCGTGTCCTTACACCTGCTACAGACTGTGCGGCGTCAGCTGATCCCTTATCGCATGCCGCGGCCATGAAACCATACAGTCTGAAGAAGGCGGAAGGAGATGAGTGACAGGCGAAGATATGCACTGCTCATGCCCGTCAATCACACCCTCGCAGTCAAAATAAATAAGACACCGAGGGGCGTTTTGTCGGGCAGGGCGGCCGCAGAGGCGCAGCCAGCCAACCAATGATGTCAGAAGACGGGCAGCGCTACCAAGGGGGTTGCAGCGTGTCATTACAAAGGAAAGTCACACCTCAGGGACGGTTTAATGGTATCAGGGGACACATTTTAAACGTGTTGCGTTTGACGTGTGCAAGGAGAATAACTTAACGAGCCACCTTGTACAAATGCAGCATTACTGCTGTACAAGGTGGCTGTTATACATGCCAACGCCTTGGGGGGGGACAGGTTCCCTTCAATTTCAGTTCTTGTGTCTGCGTGGCGTTTGCAGGACATGATGCCGTCTACACAGCAGGGGAACAGCTGGCGTTACTGAACCCCACTGACACATTGGCGGGTGTTTTTCTCTGTGCAGCCATCACTTCCGGGCACCAACTGTCGGTGTTAGAGCCCAGGGACAGCAGGAGGAGAGGGAGCAGAGTGTAGGCCGAAGCCTGCACTGGCGGCAGCTTTATGTCTTCGTGGCGTTTGCAGGACACGTTGCCGGCTACACAGCAGGGGCACAGCTGGTGTTGCTGAACCCCACTGACACATTGGCGGCTGTTTTTCTCTGTGCATTCAGCACTTCCAGGCGCCAACTGGCGGTGTTAGAGCCCAGGGTCTGCAGGAGGAGCAGAGTGTAGGCCGAAGCCTAATTGAACCAATTTTAAAGGTAACCTTTAACCCCCCCCCTCAGGTGTTACAAACTAGAAGAGCCACACCTTGTGCAGCTGTAATGTTGCACAAGTGAAAGATTGCTCTTTAAGTTTTGAAACTTGCAGACGCTGAAGGAAACACGTATAAAATTTAGCCCCTTATACAGTCAAAACTGTCTTGGAGGCGTGAGTTCCCTTCTTAATGAGACGCAGCACAGCTGTCAAAAATCCAACCTTGGTGCTGTGCGCAGCCTCCTGAGTGTCGTTATTAGTGGTACAGGAGTCAACGCTGTTGTGTTATCCCTTGGCCATGCGCTGTTAGTGCTGCCCGTCTTCTGACATCATTTCATGTCGGCCGGTGCGGTTCGCGATGCCCATGAATCCCAGCCCCGCAGTGTCTTTTCATGAATTCACACTGCGGGGCTGGGATTCTTGGCCTTGCGCAGTCAATATGTTTGCCTCTCACTCGTGTCCTTACACCTGCTACAGACTGTGCGGTGTCAGCTGATCCCTTATCGCATGCTGCGTCCATGAAGCCGTACAGTCTGAAGAAGGCAGAAGGAGATGAGTTACAGGCGAAGATATGCACTGCTCATGCCCGTCAATCACACCCTCGCAGTCAAAATAAATAAGACACCGAGGGGCGTTGTGTCGGGCAGGGCGGCCGCAGAGGCGCTGCCATCCAACTAATGATGTCAGAGGACGGGCAGCGCTACCAAGAGGGTTGCAGCGTGTCATTACAAAGGAAAGTCACACCTCAGGGATGGTTTAATGGTCTCAGGGGACACATTTTAGACGTGATGAGTTTGACGTGTGCAAGGAGAATAACTGAATGAGCCACCTTGTACAAATGCAGCATTACTGCTGTACAAGGTGGCTGTTATACATGCCAATGCCTGGGGGGGGACAGGTTCCCTTCAATTTCAGTTCTTGTGTCTGCATGGCGTTTGCAGGACACGATGCCGGCTACACAGCAGGGGACCAGCTGGCGTTGCTGAACCCCACTGACACATTGGCGGGTGTTTTTCTCTGTGCAGCCAGCACTTCCGGGCGCCAACTGGCAGTGTTAGAGCCCAGGGTCAGCAGGAGGAGCAGAGGGAGCAGAGTGTAGGCCGAAGCCTGCATTGGAGGCAGTTTTAGGTCTGTTGTGTCTGCGTGGCGTTTGCAGGACACGTTGCCGGCTACACAGCGGGTGAACAGCTGGCGTTGCTGAACCCCACTGGCACATTGGCAGGTGTTTTTCTCTGTGCAGCCAGCACTTCTGGGCGCCATCTGACGGTGTTAGAGCCCAGGGTCAGCAGGAGGAGCAGAGGGAGCAGAGTGTAGGCCGAAGCCTGCACTGGAGGCAGCTTTGTGTCTGCATAGCGTTTCCAGGACACGATGCCAGCTACACAGCCGGGGAACAGCTGGCGTTGCTGAACCCCACTGACACATTGGCGGGTGTTTTTCTCTGTGCAGCCAGCACTTCCGGGCGCCAACTGGCGGTGTTAGAGCCCAGGGTCAGCAGGAGGAGCAGAGGGAGTAGAGTGTAGGCCTGAAGCCTGCACTGGAGGCAGTTTTGGGTCTGTTGTGTCTGCGTGGCGTTTGCAGGACACGTTGCAGGCTACACAGCAGGTGAACAGCTGGCGTTGCTGAACCCCACTGACACATTGGCGGATGTTTTTCTCTGTGCAGCCAGCACTTTCGGGCACCAACTGACGGTGTTAGAGCCCAGGGTCAGCAGGAGGAGCAGAGGGAGCAGAGTGTAGGCCAAAGCCTGCACTGGAGGCAGCTTTGGGTCTGCGTGGCGTTTGCAGGGCACGATGCCGGCTACACAGCAGGGGAACAGCTGGCATTGCTGAACCCCATTGACACATTGGCGGGTGTTTTTCTCTGTGCAGCCAGCACTTCCGGGCACCAACTGGCGGTGTTAGAGCCCAGGGTCTGCAGGAGGAGCAGAGTGTAGGCTGAAACCTAATTGAACCAATTTTAAAGGTAACCTTTAACCCCCCTCAGGTGTTACAAACTAGAAGAGCCACACCTTGGGCAACAGTAATGCTGCACAAGTCAAAGGTTGCTCTTTTAATTTTGTTCCTTGCACACGCTGGATGAAACACGTATAAAATTTAGCCCCTTATACAGTCAAAACTGTCTTGGAGGCGTGAGATCCCTTCTTAATGAGACGCAGCCCAGCTGTCAAAATAACAACCTTGGTGCTTGGCGCGGCCTCCTGAGCGTCGCATTTTGCTGTACAGGAGTCACCACTGTTGTGTTATTCCTTGGCCCTGCGCTGTTAGCGCTGTCCGTCTTCTGACATCATTTCATGTCGGCCGGAGCAGTTCGCGGTGCCCATGAATCCTAGCCCCGCAGTGTCTTTTCATTAATTCACACTGCGGGGCTGGGATTCATGGCCTTGCACAGTCAATATGTTCGCCTCTCACTCATGTCCTTACACCTGCTTCAGACTGTGCGGCGTCAGCTGATCCCTTATCGCATGCCATGGCCATGAAGCCGCACAGTCTGAAGAAGGCGGAAGGAGATGAGTGACAGGCGAAGATATGCACTGCTCATGCCCAGCAATCACACCCTCGCAGTCAAAATAAATAAGACACCGAGGGGCGTTGTGTCGGGCAGGGCGGCCGCAGAGGAGCAGCCAGCCAACCAATGATGTCAGAAGACGGGCAGCGCTACCAAGGGGGTTGCAGCGTGTCATTACAAAGGAAAGTCACACCTCAGGGACAGTTTCATGGTCTCTGGGGACACATTTTAGACGTGATGAGTTCGAAGTGTGCAAGAAGAATAACTGAATGAGCCACCTTGTACAAATGCAGCATTACTGCTGTACAAGGTGGCTGTTATACATGCCAATGCCTGGGGGGGGACAGGTTCCCTTCAATTTCAGTTCTTGTGTCTGCGTGGCATTTGCAGGACACGATGCTGGCTACACAGCAGGGGAACAGCTGGCGTTGCTGAACCCCACTGACACATTGGCGGGTGTTTTTCTCTGTGCAGCCAGCACTTCCGGGCGCCAACTGGCGGTGTTAGAGCCCAGGGTCAGCAGGAGGAGCAGAGGGAGCAGAGTGTAGGCCTGAAGCCTGCACTGGAGGCAGATTTAGGTCTGTTGTGTCTGCGTGGCATTTGCAGGACACGTTGCCGGCTACACAGCAGGTGAACAGCTGGCATTGCTGAACCCCACTGACACATTGACGGGTGTTTTTCTCTGTGCAGCCAGCACTTCCGGGCACCAACTGGCGGTGTTAGAGCCCAGGGTCTGCAGGAGGAGCAGAGTGTAGGCCGAAGCCTAATTGAACCAATTTTAAGGGTAACCTTTAACCCCCCCTCAGGTGTTACAAACTAGAAGAGCCACCCCTTGTGCAGCTGTAATGCAGCACAAGTGAAAGGTTGCTCTTTAAGTTTTGAAACTTGCAGACGCTGAAGGAAACACGTATAAAATTTAGCCCCTTATACAGCCAAAACTGTCTTGGAGGCGTGAGTTCCCTTCTTAATGAGACGCAGCACAGCTGTCAAAAATCCCACCTCGGTGCTGGGCGCAGCCTCCTGAGCGTCGTTATTAGCTGTACAGGAGTCTGCGCTGTTGTGTTATCCCTTGGCCATGCGCTGTTAGCGCTGCCCGTCTTCTGACATCATTTCATGTCGGCCGGAGCGGTTCGCAATGCCCATGAATCCCAGCCCCGCAGTGTCTTTTCATTAATTCACACTGCGGGGCTGGGATTCTTGGCCTTGCGCAGTCAATATGTTCGCCTCTCACTCGTGTCCTTACACCTGCTACAGACTGTGCGGCATCAGCTGATCCCTTATCGCATGCCGCGGCCATGAAGCCGTACAGTCTGAAGAAGGCGGAAGGAGATGAGTGACAGGCGAAGATATGCACTGCTCATGCCCGTCAATCACACCCTCGCAGTCAAAATAAATAAGAAACCGAGGGGCGTTGTGTCGGGCAGGGTGGCCGCAGAGGCGCAGTCAGCCAACCAATGATGTCAGAAGATGGGCAGCGCTACCAAGGGGGTTGCAGCGTGTCATTACAAAGGAAAGTCACACCTCAGGGACGGTTTAATGGTATCAGGGGACACATTTTAAACGTGTTGCATTCGACGTGTGCAAGGAGAATAACTTAATGAGCCACCTTGTACAAATGCAGCATTACTGCTGTAGAAGGTGGCTGTTATACATGCCAATGCCTTGAGGGGGGAGACAGGTTCCCTTCAATTTCAGTTCTTGTGTCTGCGTGGCGGTTGCTGGACACGATGCCGGCTACACAGCAGGGGAACAGCTGGTGTTACTGAACCCCACTGACACATTGTCGGGTGTTTTTCTCTGTGCAGCCAGCAATTCCGGGTGCCAACTGTCGGTGTTAGAGCCCTGGGACAGCAGGAGGAAAGGGAGCAGAGTGTAGGCCGAAGCCTGCACTGGCAGCAGCTCTGTGTCTGCGTGGCGTTTGCAGGACACGTTGCCGGCTACACAGCAGGTGAACAGCTGGCATTGCTGAACCCCACTGACACATTGGCGAGTGTTTTTCCCTGTGCAGCCAGCACTTCCGGGCGCCAACTGGCAGTGTTAGAGCCCAGGGTCAGCAGGAGGAGCAGAGGGAGCAGAGTGTAGGCCGAAGCCTGCACTGGAGGCAGCTTTGTGTCTGCGTAGCGTTTGCAGGACACGATGCCGGCTACACAGCAGGGGAACAGCTGGCGTTGATGAACCCCACTGACACATTGGCGGGTGTTTTTCTCTGTGCAGCCAGCACTTCCGGGCACCAACTGGCGGTGTTAGAGCCCAGGGTCTGCAGGAGGAGCAGAGTGTAGGCTGAAACCTAATTGAACCAATTTTAAAGGTAACCTTTAACCCCCCTCAGGTGTTCCAAACTAGAAGAGCCACACCTTTGGCAACAGTAATGCTGCACAAGTCAAAGGGTGCTCTTTTAATTTTGTTCCTTGCACACGCTGAATGAAACACATATAAAATTTAGCCCCTTATACAGTCAAAACTGTCTTGGAGGCGTGAGTTCCCTTCTTAATGAGACACAGCCTAGCTGTCAAAAAAACTACCTTGGTGCTTGGTGCGGCCTCCTGAGCATTGCATTTTGCTATACAGGAGTCACCACTGTTGTGTTATCCCTTGGCCCTGCGCTATTAGCGCTGCCTGTCTTCTGACATCATTTCATGTCGGCCGGAGCGGTTCGCGATGCCCATGAATCCCAGCCCCGCAGAGTCTTTTCATTAATTCACACTGCGGGGCTGGGATTCATGGCCTTGCACAGTCAATATGTTCGCCTCTCACTTGTGTCCTTACACCTGCTTCAGACTGTGCGGTGTCAGCTGATCCCTTATCGCATGCCATGGCCATGAAGCCGCACAGTCTGAAGACGGCGGAAGCAGATGAGTGACAGGCGAAGATATGCACTGCTCATGCCCAGCAATCACACCCTCGCAGTCAAAATAAATAGGACACTGAGGGGCGTTGTGTCGGGCAGGGCGGCCGCAGAGGCGCAGCCAGCCAACCAATGATGTCAGAAGACGGGCAGCGCTACCAAGGGGGTTGCAGCGTGTCATTACAAAGGAAAGTCACACCTCAGGGACAGTTTAATGGTCTCAGGGGACACATTTTAGACGTGTTGAGTTCGACGTGTGCAAGGAGAATAACTGAATGAGCCACCTTGTACAAATGCAGCATTACTGCTGTACAAGGTGGCTGTTATACATGCCAACGCCTGGGGGGGGACAGGTTCCCTTCAATTTCAGTTCTTGTGTCTGCGTGGCGTTTGCAGGACACGATGCCGGCTACACAGCAGGGGAACAGCTGGTGTTACTGAACCCCACTGACACATTGACGGGTGTTTTTCTCTGTGCAGCCAGCACTTCCGGGCACCCACTGGCGGTGTTAGAGCCCAGGGACAGTAGGAGGAGCAGGAGGCAGCTGGCGTTTCTGAACCCCAATAACAGAGGAGCGACTGTTGACTGTGCAGACAGCACTTCTGGGCAGCAACTGGCGGTGTTGAAGCCCAGGGACAGCAGGAGGAGCAGATTTGTTTTGCCAGATACACAGCTGGGAATCAGCTGACGTTACTGAAACCCAATAACATGGCAGCAAGTGTTAACTGTGCAGCCAGTACTTCCAGGCACCAACTGGCGGTGTTAGAGCCCAGGGACAGCAGGAGGAGCAGAGGAACACAGTGTAGGCCAAAGCCTGATTGTAGCAAGTCGAAAGGGAACCTTTAACCCCCCCAAGGCGTTTGTAGCTGAAAGAACCATCTTGTGCAGCCCATGCATTGGGCATTACTGCTGCACAAGGTGGCTCTTTCAGTAACAAACGCCTGGGGGGGGACAGGTTCCCTTTTTGTTGTGCCAGCGTGGCGGTCGCATGACACGTTGCCGCACACACAGCTGGGGAGCAGCTGACGTTACTGAACCCCAATAACAGAGGAGCGACTGTTGACTGTGCGGACAGCACTTCCAGGCACCAACTAGCAGTGTTAGAGCCCAGGGACAGCAGGAGGAGTGTTGTGAACTATACTTCTTGGCTCCCTCTTGTGGTCACTAGTGGTTTGGCACTTGGATTGTCTTTTCCCAGGTTGGTACTCACCTGGTTCGTTAGGCCTGGGGTGTTGCTATTTGAACTTCCTGGATTCTCAGTCCAGTGCCTGGCATCGTTGTAATCAGTTCATTTCTGTTTGCTCCTGTCTTCAGGTCCTGGTTCTTTGCAAGATAAGCTAAGTCCTGCTTTCTTATTTTTGTTTATTTGCATTGTTCATATTTTTGTCCAGCTTGTACAAAATGTGATTCCTGATATCGCTGGAAGCTCTAGGGGGCAGATATTCTCCCCCCTCACCGTTAGTCGGTTCGGGGGTTCTTGGATATTCAGCGTGGATATTTTGCAGGGTTTTTTGCTGACCATATAAGTCATCTTACTATCTTCTGCTATTAGTCAGTGGGCCTCTCTTTGCTAAAATCTAGTTCATTCTTACGTTTGTCTTTTCTTCTTACCTCACCGTTATTATTTGTTGGGGGCTTGTATTATAACTTTGGGGTCTTTTCTCTGGAGGCAAGAGAGGTCTTATTTTCCCTGATAGGGTTAGTTAGTTCTCCGGCTGGGCGAGACGTCTAGAATCAACGTAGGCACGTTCCCCGGCTACTGTTAGTTGTTTGTGCTAGGATCAGGTATATGGTCAGCCTAGTTACCACTTCCCTATGAGCTGGTATTTATGTTTGCAGACTTTGCTGTAATCTCTGAGATCCTCTGCCATTGGGATCATAACAGTATGCCAGGCCAAGTGAATAGTTAATGCATTGCAGAAGCGGGATTAAAAGAAAAGAAGTTCTGAGTTTTGTTTTTTTTTCTTCTCTTTCTTCCTTCCCCTTTTTCTCTGAGTGGCTTGAAGCTTTGCTGCAGACATGAATGTTCAGACCTTGATTACTAGTGTGCATCAGTTTGCTGCACGAGTGCAGGGCATTCAGGATTTTGTTGTTAGCAGTCCTATGTCAGAGCCTAAGATACCTATTCCTGAGCTGTTCTCTGGAGATCGATTTAAATTTAGGAATTTTAGGAATAATTGTAAATTGTTTCTATCTTTGAAACCTCGTTCGTCTGGAGATTCAGCTCAGCAAGTTAAAATTGTTATCTCCTTCTTGCGTGGCGACCCTCAGGATTGGGCTTTCTCGTTGGCGCCAGGAGATCCGGCATTGGCGGATGTTAATGCGTTTTTTCTGGCGCTCGGATTGCTTTATGAGGAGCCTAATCTTGAAATTCAGGCAGAAAAAGCCCTACTGGCTATCTCTCAGGGCCAGGATGAAGCTGAAGTGTATTGCCAGAAATTTCGGAAATGGTCCGTGCTTACTCAATGGAATGAATGTGCTCTGGCCGCAAATTTCAGAAATGGCCTTTCTGAAGCCATTAAGAATGTGATGGTGGGTTTCACAATTCCTACAAATCTGAATGATTCTATGAGAGAAGACTAGCGGCGGATACCGCGTCTGAAGGCTGCACCCTAATCCTGCAATCGGCACTGTCTCGGCCCATAGGTGCCACTGTATACCGGAGGTATTTACATCCACATGTTACACCGCAATTAAGCATATACTACTTCCCTTATTTGTGCCGTATAGGGTTTTCTCTCTGTACCTTCCGTTTTTTTAGCCTACATCTCCTGGCTCTTACCTGGCCCCACAGGCCCACACTGGCACGTGACTGATGAAAGTCCATGATAGGACTGAAACGTTTCGAGTGCTACAAAATAAAAAACGTCTTTTCACGTTTACCGAAGTTGAGTGCTAGACTTTCTTTTTTGAATGATTCTATGGCGCTGGCTATTCAGATTGATCGGCGGTTGCGGGAGCGCAAATCCGCTAATCCTCTGGCGGTGTTGTCTGAACGGACACCTGTCTCAATGCAATGTGATAGAATCCTGACTAGAACCGAACGACAAAATCATAGACGTCAGAATGGGCTGTGTTTTTACTGTGGTGATTCTACACATGTTATATCAGCATGCTCTAAACGCCTAACCAAGGTTGTCAGTCCTGTCACCATTGGTAATTTGCAGCCTAAATTTATTTTGTCTGTGACTTTAATTTGCTCATTGTCTTCCTACCCTGTTATGGCGTTTGTGGATTCAGGTGCTGCCCTGAGTCTTATGGACTTGTCGTTTGCCAAGCGCTGTGGTTTTGTCCTGGAGCCTTTAAAAGTTCCTATTCCTCTCAGAGGAATTGATGCTACGCCACTGGCGGAAAATAAACTGCAGTATTGGACACAAGTGACCATGTGCATGACTCCTGAACATCGGGAGGTGATTCGTTTTCTTGTTTTGCATAAAATGCATGATTTGGTCGTTTTGGGTCTGCCATGGTTACAGACCCATAATCCTGTTTTGGATTGGAAGGCAATGTCTGTGTCGAGTTGGGGTTGTCAGGGAATTCATCGCGATTCTCCGCCGGTGTCTATTGCTTCTTCTACTCCTTCAGAAGTTCCTGAGTATTTGTGTGACTATCAGGATGTATTCAGTGAGTCCAGGTCCAGTGCTCTTCCTCCTCATAGGGACTGTGACTGCGCTATAGATTTGATTCCTGGCAGTAAATTTCCTAAGGGACGATTATTTAATTTGTCTGTACCCGAGCATGCCGCGATGCATTCTTATGTCAAGGAGTCTTTGGAGAAGGGGCATATTCGTCCATCCTCTTCCCCTCTTGGTGCGGGATTCTTTTTTGTGGCCAAGAAAGACGGGTCTTTGAGACCTTGTATAGACTATCGGCTTCTGAATAAAATCACTGTTAAGTTTCAGTATCCTTTGCCACTATTGTCAGACTTGTTTGCTCGGATTAAGGGTGCCAAGTGGTTCACCAAGATAGATCTTCGTGGTGCGTACAACCTTGTGCACATTAGGCAGGGAGATGAATGGAAAACTGCATTTAATACGCCCGAAGCTCATTTTGAGTACTTGTTGATGCCCTTTGGGCTCTCTAATGCTCCTTCAATGTTTCAGTCCTTTATGCATGATATCTTCCGGAAGTATCTAGATAAATTTATGATTGTTTATCTGGATGATATTCTGGTTTTTTCTGATGATTGGGATTCTCATGTAAAGCAGGTCAGGATGGTGTTTCAGGTTTTGCGTGATAATGCTTTGTTTGTGAAGGGCTCAAAGTGTCTCTTTGGAGTGCAGAAGGTTTCCTTTTTGTGTTTTATTTTCTCCCCTTCTGCTGTGGAGATGGACCCAGTCAAGGTCCGAGCTATTCATGATTGGACTCAACCCTCGTCTGTTAAGAGTCTTCAGAAGTTCTTGGGGTTTGCTAATTTCTACCGTCGTTTTATCGCTAACTTTTCTAGCGTTGTTAAACCATTGACGGATATGACCAAGAAAGGTTCTGATGTGGCTAATTGGGCTCCTGCAGCCGTGGAGGCCTTCCAGGAGCTGAAGCGCCGGTTTACTTCGGCGCCTGTTTTGTGCCAGCCTGATGTCGCACTTCCCTTTCAGGTTGAAGTGGATGCTTCTGAGATCGGTGCTGGGGCTGTTTTGTCGCAGAGAGGCTCTGGTTGCTCTGTGATGAGACCATGTGCTTTTTTCTCTAGGAAGTTTTCGCCTGCTGAGCGGAACTATGATTTTGGTAATCGGGAGTTGTTGGCCATGAAGTGGGCATTTGAGGAGTGGCGTCATTGGCTCGAGGGTGCTAAGCATCGTGTGGTGGTCTTGACTGATCACAAAAATCTGATGTATCTCGAGTCTGCTAAGCGCCTGAATCCTAGACAGGCTCGTTGGTCATTGTTTTTCTCTCGTTTTGACTTTGTGGTCTCGTACCTACCTGGTTCGAAGAATGTTAAGGCTGATGCTCTTTCTAGGAGCTTTGTGCCTGACTCTCCTGGAGTCTCGGAGCCAGCTGGTATTCTTAAAGAGGGAGTAATCGTGTCGGCCATATCTCCTGATTTGCGACGTGTGTTGCAGAGATTTCAGGCTGGTAGACCTGACTCTTGTCCACCCGACAGACTGTTTGTTCCTGATAAGTGGACCAGCAGAGTTATTTCCGAGGTTCATTCCTCGGTGTTGGCAGGGCATCCGGGAATTTTTGGTACCCGAGATTTGGTGGCTAGGTCCTTTTGGTGGCCTTCCTTGTCACGGGATGTGCGGTCATTTGTGCAGTCCTGTGGGACTTGTGCTCGGGCTAAGCCTTGTTGTTCTCGTGCTAGCGGGTTGCTTTTGCCCTTGCACGTCCCGAAGAGGCCTTGGACACACATTTCCATGGATTTCATTTCTGATCTTCCGGTGTCTCAAGGAATGTCTGTCATCTGGGTGGTGTGTGATCGTTTTTCCAAGATGGTCCATTTGGTGCCCTTGCCTAAGTTGCCTTCCTCTTCTGATCTGGTTCCTTTGTTTTTTCAGAATGTGGTTCGTTTACACGGCATTCCTGAGAATATCGTGTCCGACAGAGGATCCCAGTTTGTGTCCAGATTCTGGCGATCTTTTTGTGCTAAAATGGGCATTGATTTGTCGTTTTCATCTGCCTTTCATCCTCAGACTAATGGCCAAACGGAGCGAACTAATCAGACACTGGAGGCTTATTTGAGATGTTTTGTTTCTGCGGACCAGGATGATTGGGTGACCTTCTTGCCATTGGCTGAGTTTGCCCTTAATAATCGGGCTAGTTCCGCTACTTTGGTTTCGCCATTCTTCTGCAACTCTGGTTTTCATCCTCGTTTCTCCTCGGGTCATGTTGAGTCTTCTGACTGTCCTGGGGTGGATTCCGTGGTGGATAGGTTGCAGCAGATTTGGAATCATGTGGTGGACAACTTGAAGTTAACACAGGAGAAGGCTCAGCGTTTTGCCAACCGCTGCCGCGGTGTGGGTCCCCGACTTCGTGTTGGGGAATTGGTTTGGTTGTCTTCTCGGTATGTCCCTCTGAAGGTTTCCTCTCCTAAGTTTAAGCCTCGCTTTATTGGTCCTTATAAAATTTTGGAAGTTCTTAACCTGGTTTCTTTTCGTTTGGATCTTCCGGTGTCGTTTGCCATTCACAACGTGTTCCATAGGTCTTTGTTGCGGCGATACGTTGTGCCTGTGGTTCCTGCTGTTGAGCCTCCTGCTCCAGTGTTGGTTGAGGGCGAGTTGGAGTACGTGGTGGAGAAGATCTTGGATTCTCGTCTCTCTAGACGGAGGCTTCAGTATTTGGTCAAATGGAAGGGATATGGTCAGGAGGATAATTCCTGGGTGGTCGCCTCTGATGTTCATGCGGCCGATTTGGTTCGTGCCTTCCACGCTGCTCATCCTGATCGCCCTGGTGGTCTTGGTGAGGGTTCGGTGACCTCTCCTTAAAGGGGGGGTACTGTTGTGAACTATACTTCTTGGCTCCCTCTTGTGGTCACTAGTGGTTTGGCACTTGGATTGTCTTTTCCCAGGTTGGTACTCACCTGGTTCGTTAGGCCTGGGGTGTTGCTATTTGAACTTCCTGGATTCTCAGTCCAGTGCCTGGCATCGTTGTAATCAGTTCATTTCTGTTTGCTCCTGTCTTCAGGTCCTGGTTCTTTGCAAGATAAGCTAAGTCCTGCTTTCTTATTTTTGTTTATTTGCATTGTTCATATTTTTGTCCAGCTTGTACAAAATGTGATTCCTGATATCGCTGGAAGCTCTAGGGGGCTGATATTCTCCCCCCTCACCGTTAGTAGGTTCGGGGGTTCTTGGATATTCAGCGTGGATATTTTGCAGGGTTGTTTGCTGACCATATAAGTCATCTTACTATCTTCTGCTATTAGTCAGTGGGCCTCTCTTTGCTAAAATCTAGTTCATTCTTACGTTTGTCTTTTCTTCTTACCTCACCGTTATTATTTGTTGGGGGCTTGTATTATAACTTTGGGGTCTTTTCTCTGGAGGCAAGAGAGGTCTTATTTTCCCTGATAGGGTTAGTTAGTTCTCCGGCTGGGCGAGACATCTAGAATCAACGTAGGCACGTTCCCCGGCTACTGTTAGTTGTTTGTGCTAGGATCAGGTATATGGTCAGCCTAGTTACCACTTCCCTATGAGCTGGTATTTATGTTTGCAGACTTTGCTGTAATCTCTGAGATCCTCTGCCATTGGGATCATAACAGAGGAGCAGATTGGAGGTATTGCTGCACACACAGCTGGGGAGCAGCTGATGTTACTGAACCCCAATAACAGAGGAGCGACTGTTGACTGTGCAGACAGCACTTCCAGGCACCAACTAGTGGTGTTAGAGCCCAGGGACAGCAGGAGGATCAGATTGGAGGTATTGATGCACACACAGCTGGGGAGCAGCTGACTTTACTGAACCCCAATAACAGAGGAGCGACTGTTGACTGTGTGGACAGCACTTCCAGGCACCAACTAGTGGTGTTAGAGCCCAGGGACAGCAGGAGGAGCAGAGGAACACCGTGTAGGCCGAAGCCTAATTGGAGCAAGTCGAAAGGGAACCTTTAACCCCACCCCGAAGGCGTTTGTAGCTGAAAGAGCCAGCTTGTGCAGCACAAAGGATGCAAAAGGAAAAGGTGGCTCTTTTAATTATGCTCTTTGCAAACACAGTACTAAACACTTATAAAATGTGTCCCCTGATACCGTGAGACCGTCCTGGAGGTGGGACTTTCCTTCGTAATGGGACGCAGCACAGCCGTCATTCCTACCCCCTTGGTGGCGTGCGCCGCCTCCTCAGCGTTGTTTGAATCTGTCCCGGAGCCTGTGCTGTTATGTTATCCCTTGGCCAGGCGCACTTAGCGCTGCCCGTCTTCTGACATCATTTGGTGTCAGGCTGGCTGCACCTGTGCGGCCGCGCTGGCCAAGATCCCGCCTCGCAGTGTCGTCTAATGTAATCCCACTGCGGGCCTGGGATCCGTGGCCATGCGCAGTGCTTATCTTCGCCTCTCACTCCCCTCCCTCCGGCTTCTTCAGACTGTGCGCCGTCACGGCCGTGGCATGCTATTAGGGATCAGCTGACGGCGCACAGTCTAAAGAAGGCGGAGGGAGATGAGTGACAGCCTGAGGTGAAGATATGCAATGCGCATGGCCATGGATCCCAGGCCCGCAGTGTGATTAAATCAGAAGACACTGCGAGGCGGGATCTTGGCCAGCGCGGCCGCACAGGCGCAGTCAGCCTGACACCAAATGATGTCAGAAGACGGGCAGCGCTACGTGTGCCTGCCCAAGGGATAACATAACAGCGCAGGCTCCGGGACAGAATCAAACAACGCTGAGGAGGCGGCGCACGCCACCAAGGGGGTAGGAATGACGGCTGTGCTGCGTCACGTTACGAAGGAAAGTCCCACCTCCGGGACGGTTTTACGGTATCAGTGGACACATTTTATAAGTGTTAAGTTCTGCGTGTGCAAGGAGCTAAACAAAAATAGCTACCTTTTCCTTGTGCAGCATTACTGCTGCACAAGGTATCTCTTTCAGTAACAAACGCCTGGGGGGGGGACAGGTTCCCTTAAATTTAAGTTGTTGTGTCAGCGTGGCGGTTGCAGGACACATTGCCGACTACACAGCTGGGGATCAGCTGACGTTACTGACACCCAATAACACTGGGTCGTATGTTTTGACTGTGCAGACGGCACTTCTGAGCCTCAACTGGCGTTATTGGAGCCCAGGAATTACAGTTCAGGTGGTAGAAAGATGAACACAACAGGAGACCTGGATACTGTAGACAGTCACCCAATTATTTAATCAGGAAGAGGAGTGGCAAATTCCTGCGAGATCCAGGCCTGGTTCATTTTCAGAAAAGTAAGCCGGTCAACGTTATCGGAGGATAGTCGCATGCGACGGTCTGTTAGTACACCACCTGCAACACTAAAGACGCGTTCCGATAATACACTAGCCGCAGGGCAAGCCAGCACCTCCAATGCATACTGGCTTAGCTCTGGCCATGTATCCAGCTTAGAGACCCAAAACTTGAAAGGGGAAGAGCCGTCTGGGAGTACAGTAAAAGGGCAAGACATGTAGTCTGTCACCATCTGACGGAACCGTTGCCTCCTGCTGACTGGAGCCGCCTGCAATGGTGTAGACATTTGTGGCGGGCACACAAAACTGTGCCACAGTTGGGTCATTCTGGTCTTGCCTTGGGCAGAGGCACTGCTTCTGCTCCCTCTTTGTGCAGAGCCTCCTCCACTGCCAGGACGCACTGAGCTGCTTTGTAAAGCACTAGCAGCACTTCTCTCAGTTGGACTGGAGAAGATGATGGAATTCACCAGTGTGTCTTGGTACTCCCGCATTTTACGATCCCAGTTCAACAGTGTGATGAGGCTTTGTACGTTGTCCCGGTAGCGAGGATCGAGGAGAGTGTACACCCAATAATCAGCCATGTTGAGAATGTGGGCAATGCGCCGGTCGTTTCTCAGGCACTGCAGCATGTAATCAACCATGTGCTGCAGACTGCCAACTGGCCAAGAAACACTGTCCCCTGCTTGAGGCGTGAGCTCTGCCCGCTCTTCATCACCCCACCCTCGCTGTACACACTGACTACTGGACAATTGTGTAACTCCCTCCTCTGGATGGATGTCTTCCACCTACATTGACTCCTCCTCATCCTCCTCACAAAGTGTCCCCTGCCTACGCGTTTGTGAGGAACCACGTGGCGCTGACTGTCCAGAAGGTGATGGAAATGGTGAGTCCTCATCCTCCACCTCTTCCACAACATCTGTTATGACCCCAATGGCAGAGGGTCTCAGAAATAATTACTAAGTCTGCAAACACAAAAGACCAGTTCATAGGGCAGTGGTAACTGAGCTGACCATATATCTAATCCTAGCACCACAAATAGCAGCAGCCGGGGAACGTGCCTACGTTGGTTCTAGATGTCTCGCGCCAGCCGGAGAACTAACTAACCCTAGAAGGGAAAAGAAAGACCTTTCTTGCCTCCAGAGAAAAGACCCCAGAAGTTGGATACAAGCCCCCAACAAATAATAACGGTGAGGTAAGAGGAAAAGACAAACGTAAGAATGAGCTAGGTATTTAGCAAAGAGAGGCCCACTAGCTAATAGCAGAATATAGTAAGATGACTTATATGGTCAGCAAAAACCCTATCAAAATATCCACGCTGGATATTCAAGAACCCCCGAACCGTCTAACGGCCCGGGGGGAGAACACCAGCCCCCTAGAGCTTCCAGCAAGGTCAGGAATCACATTTAGTACAAGCTGGACAAAAATGAGAGCAAGCAAATAACCAAAAAACAAAGAAGCAGGACTTAGCTTAATTTTGCACGAACCCGGACCAGCAGACAGGAGCAAACAGAAAGGATCTGATTACAACGATGCCAGGCACTGGACTAAGGATCCAGGAAGCTTATATAGCAACTCCCCTGGACTAACGACCCAGGTGGGAGCCAAACTGAGGAAGGACAATCCCAGAGTCATATCACTAGTAACCACAAGAGGGAGCCAAAAAGTCTAATTCACAACAGTACCCCCCCTTAAGGAGGGGTCACCGAACCCTCACCAAGACCACCAGGGCGATCAGGATGAGCAGCGTGAAAGGCACGAACTAAATCAGCCGCATGCACATCAGAGGCAACCACCCAGGAATTATCCTCCTGACCATAGCCCTTCCACTTGACCAGATACTGAAGCCTCTGTCTGGAGAGATGAGAATCCAAGATCTTCTCCACCACGTACTCCAACTCGCCCTCAACCAACACCGGAGCAGGAGGCTCAACAGAAGGAACCACAGGTACAACGTACCGCCGCAACAAAGACCTATGGAACACGTTGTGAATGGCAAACGACACCGGAAGATCCAAGCAAAAGGACACAGGATTAAGGATTTCCAATATCTTGTAAGGACCGATGAAGCAAGGCTTAAATTTAGGAGAGGAGACCTTCATCGGAACAAATCGAGAAGACAGCCATACCAAATCCCCAACACGAAGTCGGGGACCCACACCGCGGCGGCGGTTGGCAAAACGCTGAGCCTTCTCCTGTGACAACTTTAAGTTGTCCACCACATGATTCCAGATCTGCTGCAACCTATCCACCACAGAATCTACCCCAGGACAGTCAGAAGGCTCCACATGTCCCGAGGAAAAACGAGGGTGGAAACCAGAGTTGCAGAAAAATGGCGAAACCAAAGTAGCGGAACTAGCCCGATTATTAAGGGCAAACTCAGCCAATGGCAAGAAGGTCACCCAATCATCCTGATCTGCCAAAACAAAACACCTCAAATAAGCCTCCAGAGTCTGATTAGTTCGCTCCGTTTGTCCATTAGTCTGAGGATGAAAGGCAGACGAAAACGACAAATCAATGCCCATCCTAGCACAAAAGGATCGCCAGAACCTGGAAACAAACTGGGATCCTCTGTCAGACACAATATTCTCAGGAATGCCATGTAAACGAACCACATTCTGAAAGAACACAGGAACCAGATCGGAAGAGGAAGGCAGCTTAGGCAAAGGCACCAAATGGACCATTTTAGAAAAGCGATCACACACCACCCAGATGACAGACATGCCCTGAGACACCGGGAGATCTGAAATGAAATCCATGGAAATGTGTGTCCAAGGCCTCTTCGGGACAGGCAAGGGCAAGAGCAACCCGCTGGCACGAGAACAGCAAGGCTTAGCTCGAGCACAAGTCCCACAGGACTGCACAAATGACCGCACATCCCGTGACAAGGAAGGCCACCAAAAGGACCTAGCCACCAGATCTCTGGTGCCAAAATTTCCCGGATGCCCTGCCAACACCGAGGAATGAACCTCAGAAATGACTCTGCTGGTCCACTTATCAGGAACAAACAGTCTGTCAGGTGGACAAGAGTCAGGTCTACCAGCCTGAAATCTCTGCAACACACGTCGCAAATCAGGAGAAATGGCCGACAAGATAACTCCCTCTTTAAGAATACCAACTGGTTCTGTGACTCCAGGAGAGTCAGGCACAAAGCTCCTTGAAAGAGCATCAGCCTTCACATTCTTTGAACCTGGTAAATACGAGACCACAAAGTCAAAACGGGAGAAAAACAATGACCAGCGGGCCTGTCTAGGATTCAGGCGTTTAGCAGACTCGAGATACATCAAATTTTTGTGATCAGTCAAGACCACCACACGATGCTTAGCACCCTCGAGCCAATGATGCCACTCCTCAAATGCCCACTTCATGGCCAGCAACTCCCGATTGCCAACATCATAATTCCGCTCAGCAGGCGAAAACTTCCTAGAGAAGAAAGCACATGGTCTCATTACCGAGCAACCAGGGCCTCTCTGCGACAAAACGGCCCCTGCCCCAATCTCAGAAGCATCCACTTCGACCTGAAAGGGAAGTGAGACATCAGGCTGGCACAAAACAGGCGCCGAAGTAAACCGGCGCTTCAACTCTTGGAACGCCTCCACGGCTGCAGGAGCCCAGTTAGCAACATAAGAACCTTTCTTGGTCATATCCGTCAAAGGTTTAACAACGCTAGAAAAATTAGCGATAAAACGACGGTAGAAGTTAGCAAAACCCAAGAACTTCTGAAGACTCTTAACTGACGTGGGTTGAGTCCAATCATGAATAGCTCGGACCTTGACTGGGTCCATCTCCACAGCAGAAGGGGAAAAAATAAACCCCAAAAAGGGAACCTTCTGTACTCCAAAGAGACACTTTGAGCCCTTAACAAACAAAACATTCTCACGCAAAACCTGAAACACCATCCTGACCTGCTCCACATGTGAGTCCCAATCTTCAGAGAAAACCAGAATATCATCCAGATAAACAATCATAAATTTATCCAGATACTTCCGGAAAATATCATGCATAAAGGACTGAAACACTGAGGGAGCATTAGAGAGCCCAAAAGGCATCACCAAGTACTCAAAATGACCTTCAGGCGTATTAAATGCTGTCTTCCATTCATCTCCTTGCTTAATGCGCACAAGGTTGTACGCACCACGAAGATCTATCTTGGTGAACCACTTGGCACCTTTAATCCGGGCAAACAAGTCCGACAACAGAGGCAAAGGATACTGAAATTTAACAGTGATTTTATTCAGAAGCCGATAGTCAATACAAGGCTCAAAGATCCATCCTTCTTGGCCACAAAAAAGAATCCCGCACCAAGAGGGGAAGAGGATGGACGGATATGCCCCTTCTCCAGAGACTCCTTGATATACGAACGCATTGCGGCATGCTCAGGTACAGACAGATTAAATAGTCTTCCCTTAGGAAATTTACTACCTGGAATCAAATTTATGGTGCAGTCACAGTCCCTATGAGGAGGCAGAGCACTGGACCTGGACTCGCTGAATACATCCTGATAATCAGACAAATACTCAGGAACTTCCGAAGGAGTAGAGGAAGCAATAGACACCGGCGGGGAATCAGCATGAATTCCCTGACAGCCCCAACTTGACACAGACATTGCCTTCCAATCCAAGACTGGATTGTGGGTCTGTAACCATGGCAGACCCAAAACGACCAAATCATGCATTTTATGCAGAACAAGAAAACGAATCACCTCCCGATGTTCAGGAGTCATGCACATGGTTACCTGCGTCCAAAACTGTGGTTTATTTTCCGCCAATGGCGTAGCATCAATACCTCTAAGAGGAATAGGATTTACCAACGGTTCAAGAACAAAACCACAGCGCTTGGCATATGACAGATCCATAAGACTCAGGGCAGCACCTGAATCCACAAACGCCATAACAGGGTAAGAAGACAATGAGCAAATTAAAGTCACAGACAAAATAAATTTAGGTTGCAAATTACCAATGGCGACAGGACTAACAACCCTTGTTAGGCGTTTAGAGCATGCTGATATAACATGTGTAGAATCACCACAGTAAAAACACAACCCATTCTGACGTCTATGATTTTTCCGCTCATTTCTAGTCGGAATTCTATCACATTTCATTAAATCAGGTGTTTGTTCAGACAACACCACCAGAGGATTAGTGGTTTTGCGCTCCCGCAAACGCCGGTCAATTTGAATAGCCAGCGCCATGGAATCATTCAGACTTGTAGGAATGGGGAAACCCACCATCACATTCTTAATGGCTTCAGAAAGGCCATTTCTGAAATTTGCAGCCAGAGCACACTCATTCCACTGAGTAAGCACGGACCATTTCCGAAATTTTTGGCAATACACTTCAGCTTCATCCTGGCCCTGAGAAATAGCCAGCAAGGCTTTTTCTGCCTGAACTTCAAGATTGGGTTCCTCGTAAAGCAATCCGAGCGCCAGAAAAAACGCATCAATATTTGCCAATGCCGGATCTCCTGGCGCTAGCGAGAAAGCCCAATCCTGAGGGTCGCCCCGTAAAAAAGAGATAACAATTTTAACTTGCTGAGCTGAATCTCCAGATGAACGGGGTCTCAGAGATAGAAACAATTTACAATTATTCCTGAAATTCCTAAACTTAAATCGGTCTCCAGAAAACAGTTCAGGAATAGGTATTTTAGGTTCAGACATTGGACTACTGGTAACAAAATCTTGTATGCCCTGCACACGAGCAGCAAGCTGGTCTACACTTATAATCAAGGTCTGGACATTCATGTCTGCAGCAAGCACAAGCCACTCAGAGGTAAAGGGGAGGAAGAGAGGAAAAAAAAAAAAAAAACCTCAGAATTTCCTTTCTTATAATCCCACTTCAGCAATGCATTAAACATTCGATGTTTGCCTGGCATACTGTTATGACCCCAATGGCAGAGGGTCTCAGAAATAATTACTAAGTCTGCAAACACAAAAAACCAGCTCATAGGGCAGTGGTAACTGAGCTGACCATATATCTAATCCTAGCACCACAAATAGCAGCAGCCGGGGAACGTGCCTACGTTGGTTCTAGACGTCTCGCGCCAGCCGGAGAACTAACTAACCCTAGAAGGGAAAAGAAAGACCTTTCTTGCCTCCAGAGAAAAGACCCCAAAAGTTGGATACAAGCCCCCAACAAATAAAAACGGTGAGGTAAGAGGAAGACAAACGTAAGAATGAGCTAGGTATTTAGCAAAGAGAGGCCCACTAGCTAATAGCAGAATATAGTAAGATGACTTATATGGTCAGCAAAAACCCTATCAAAATATCCACGCTGGATATTCAAGAACCCCCGAACCATCTAACGGCCCGGGGGGAGAACACCAGCCCCCTAGAGCTTCCAGCAAGGTCAGGAATCACATTTAGTACAAGCTGGACAAAAATGAGAGCAAGCAAATAACCAAAAAACAAAGAAGCAGGACTTAGCTTAATTTTGCACGAACCCGGACCAGCAGACAGGAGCAAACAGAAAGGATCTGATTACAATGATGCCAGGCAATGGACTAAGGATCCAGGAAGCTTATATAGCAACTCCCCTGGACTAACAACCCAGGTGGGAGCCAAACTGAGGAAGGACAATCCCAGAGTCATATCACTAGTAACCACAAGAGGGAGCCAAAAAGTCTAATTCACAACAAACATCATCCATTAGCGCTTGCAGTGTTTGTTGAAGCAAGCTGATAAGGGGGACAGTCATGCTGACTAGTGCATCATCTGCACTCGCCATCCGCGTGGAATAATCGAAGGGACGCAAAACCTGGCAGACGTCCTTCATAGTGGCCCACTCTGTGGTTGTGAAGTCTGAACGGCGCGGAGTGCGACTTCTTTGCGCCTGATGCAGCTGGTACTCCATTACTGCTTGCTGCTGCTCACACAATCGCTCCAACATATGTAACGTGGAATTCCACCTGGTAGGTAGGTCACATATGATGTGATGTTCTGGAAGGCGGAATCGGCGCTGCAGAGCTGCAATGCGCTATCTTGCCATGCTGGAACGCCGCAAGTGAGCACACTCTAGGCGGACCTTGTGCAGCAGTGCATCAAGATCCGGATAGTCCCTCAAAAAACTCTGCACGACCAAGTTGAGCACATGTGCCAGACATGGGATGTGAGTGAGGTTGCCGAGGCCCAGAGCAGCCACCAGATATCGGCCATTGTCACACACTACCATGCCTGGCTGGAGATTCGCTGGCACAAACCACACATCGCTCTCCTGCTTGATGGCATTCCAGAGCTCCTGCGCTGTGTGGCTTCGATTCCCCAAAGAAATTAATTTCAAGACGGCCTGTTGACGTTTAGCCACGGCTGTGCTCATGTCGGTCGTAACAGGTAAACGTTCACGGGTCCATGTGGAGGTGGACTGTGATGGCTCCTGCAGCAATATTTCTGAGGAACTTGTGTATGAGGGGGAGTCAATGCGTACAGACTGGATTCCTGCAATCCTTGGAGTGGGCAGGACACGTCCTGCGCCACTCGCACGATCTGTACCCGGCTCAACAACATTAACCCAATGGGCAGTGAGGGAAAGGTATCGCCCCTGTCCATGGTGACTGGTCCACGCATCTGTGGTGAGGTGGACCTTGCTACTGAGGGCGTTCAGTAGCGCGTGTTTTATGTGTCCCTCCACATGCTTGTGCAGGGCAGGGACGGCTTGCCTGCTGAAATAAAAGCGGCTGGGCACATTGTACTGTGGGACTGCCAATGCCATCAAGTCAACGAAGCTGTCAGTCTCCACCAGCCTGAATGACAGCATTTCCAGTGACAGAAGTTTGGCAATGCCTGCATTCAGAGCCTGTGCTCGTGGGTGGTTTGACGAGAATGGCCGCCTTTTCTCCCATGCCTGTACTACCGATGGCTGTAGACTGGCCTGGGAGTGTGAGGATGACTGGGAACGTGCTGCTGCGGGTGGAATTACAGTGGGTCTCTGGACAACAGTGCCAGAGATTCTTCCATGGCGATCCTGGGAGGAAGCCGAACCAGCTGTGTGTGAGCTGGAGGAAGAGGCAACACGAGCTGAAGAGGTGGTAGCTGCCGCTGTTGGTTGGCCTAGCTCTTCAGTGTGTTTTTGTAACTCCGCCGTGTGCCTGGTCCGCACATGTTTCCACATATTTGACGTATTGAGGCTGCTGACATTTCACCCTCTTTTGATTTTCTGATGACACACCTTGCATTTGACAAAGCAAATGTCATCTGCAACTGTGTCAAAAAAGGCCCAGGCACTGCAAGTCTTGGGAGCGCCCTTTTTGGCTGTTGGAATAGGCATGCTCCTAACGGGTGCCGAAGTGGAGGCTACAGGCTCCGCAGTCTTCCCCCTCCCTCTCCCTCTTTGGCCCGTTCGGGGAATCTCTTCCTCAGAGCTGCTCCCACCACCTTCCTGTCCCTCACGCCACGATGGGTCAAGGACCTCGTCATCTACACTACCCTCTGCCACCAACTGCTCCTCCTGGGTAGTCTCAGCAGCACAGCATGCACGCAGAAAGTGGCACCTGAGTGTCATCATCAGCGGTTGCGTACTGCGGTGTGGTGACCGGAGGCACTGGCCCACCTGCCTCTTCAGACTCAGAGAGAAAAAGCTGTTGGGCATCACTGCACACTGCCTCTTCTTCCATTTCTCCAATGCTGCTTGGCTGGCCCCCTGTTTCCAAGCCAAGAGATTCAGAGAACAGAAGTAGAGACGGCTCCTGTCCTGGGCTCTCTGACTGCCTGTGCAATTTGGCAGGTGGTGAAGAGACAGATGGGTGCTCTCCAGTGCTCTGTGCCTGAGAGGATGTGGCACTAATTGAAGTCGATGCGTTAGCTGCCATCCATCCGACAACGGCTTCAATTTGGTCTTCACGCAGCAGCGGTGTACGGCGCTCTCCGACAAAGCTGCGCATGAAGGACTGTTCCCTGCTGAGTTATGATGAGTCACTGGTGCCAGCAGCAGGCACAGAATCCCCAAGTCCTCTCCCTGCTCCGCGCCCACGCCCACGTGCCTTACTAACTGCCTTCTTCATCTTGGTTGACTGATAAAGATAAGCAGAAAAGTACTAACGGCTTAGTGTGCTTATTCCTGAACAGCTCCTAACAGGTATAAGAAACACTAATTTTCTAAAGTGTGGACTAGACTTTAATATGAGCTAATGTGGCCTACACAACTGTAAAGTGGTGTTTGGTGAACTTTATTAGTTATTTATTTTTGGGGGGCTGAACTGACTACAGGGCGAGCTGCACTCACACGGAGACCGTGCAGACAGCCGTAAATGGCGCTGCAAGGCCCAAAAAACCTCCTCTACGTTATCCTATGTAGTGTTTTTCCACAATTTAGCTGGATACGGGTGGAAAGCCACTAATAGGAATTATTTGAAAAAATGTGAAGCGGGCTGCACTATTTGCTAAAAAGGACAATGTATTTTACGCTATGAGGAAGTGACGCACCCTGAGCTGGATACAACCAGCTGTGGCTGCACACAGACTACAGGGTGAGCTGCACTCACACAGAGACCGTGCAGACAGCCGTAAATGGCGCTGCGAGGCCCAAAAAACCTCCTCTACGTTATCCTATGTAGTGTTTTTCCACAATTTAGCTGGATACGGGTGAAAGCCACTAATAGGAATTATTTGAAAAAAAGTGCAGCGGGCTGCACTATTTGCAAAAAAGGACAATGGAATGGATAGAACAGTATGAGACAGTGAACCACCCTGAGCTGAATACAACCGGCTATGGCTGCACACAGACTAGAGAGTGGGCTGCACTCACACACACACACAGAGACCTTGCAGATCGCTGTGAAAACAGCACTGCAAGGCAAAAGCAAGGTGAACACACAGCGGTTGCTAAATTAGCCTGGGAAAAGCAAAAAGAAGCAAATCGCTATCTCAACTGGCCCTCAGTCAGAACACAGCGTCCTATGTCTAACTGAATTCACAGCAGAGTGAGCCAGAAAGGGTGGCAGCGTTTTTTATAGTGCATCATGACATCATTTCAGCAGCCAATCACAGCCTTGCCAGTGGTTACATGCCCACCATGCTGAACAGGATGTGCCCACACTTGTAATCATTCCTCATTGGCGGAATTTGTGCTGTTTGAATTATGGGAACTTCCGATTCCGGTATCCGATATGCGGTAAGTATCGGATCTCGGTATTGGAATTCCGATACCGCTAGTATCGGCCGATACCCGATACTTGCGGTATCGGAATGCTCAACACTAGTCGCGGTATAGCATTAAAGGGCATGATGTACTATCCCGTCAAGGGTCAGATAGGCCCAGGTCACCTCGATAGGATAGTACATCTAAGGTCAGAGAGGGGTTAAAAGTAGCAAATTTCCAGATGGTGTTCATATATTATCTCATGCACTTTTCATATGAAGTATTGTAGCAAACATGCTTTGCCACTGACCTTGTGGCGTAATGGTAGCGCGTCTGACTCCTTATCAGAAGGTTGCATGTTAAAATCACATCTGGATCAACTAACTCTTTCATCTTTTCATAACTTGATCGATGCTTGCATTAAGATTAAAAACGGAAACTGCGTAATCCTAGTGACAATAGAATAACTGGACTTTGTTGCCACCTGTCGGCACAGGGTTTAAAAAAAGGGTTTTATTTAAATTATAGATTTTAATGTCTTATCAGCAATACTTTGATGAGAAATATCATTTGGCAATCGAGTTCAAAACATCAAAAAAATTAATCTATGCCGGGAACAACTAACACTTTGTTCATGAATTTGTCATCGTTGAATTTGTAAGAAAAGAGGGTTTATGTCTAGATTTTAAATTTTAATCTTTAAAGCCCTGAATCCGAATGTGACAATCTTAATTCATGCTTGTTTATATCTTTTCCAGAATGTGATTAAAAGTAGAAAATTTCCAGATGGCGTCCATAAGTTATCTTAATCACTTTTCATGTGAATTATTGGAGTAAAAATGATTTTTCAACTGACCTCGTGGCGCAACTGTAGCACATCTGACTCTAGATCAGAAGGTTGGGTGTTAAAATCACATCGCGGTCAAGTAACTTTTTCATAACTTGATCGATGTTTGGGTTAAGGTTGAAAACGGAAACTGCGTAATCCTACTGACAATAGAATAACTTGACTTTTCTGCCACCTGTCAGCACAGTGTTTAAAAAAGTTTTTTATTTAAATTATATAGATTAATATCCTATCATCAATACTTTGATGTGAAATATCATTTGGGAATTGAGTTCAAAACATTAAAAAAATTATCACTAACTAACACTTTGTTCATGCCATTGTCATCTTTGAATTTATACAAAAAGAGGGTTTATTACTAGATTTTACATTTTAAACTGGAAATCCCTGAATCTGAATGTCATGATCTTAATTTATCCTTGTTTATATCATTTTCCAAAATGTGATTAACAGTAGCAAATTTCCAGATGGGGTCCATATATTATTTCATGCAGTTTTCATGAGAAGTACTGGAGCACACATGTTTTTCAATTGACCTCGTGGTGCAACGGTAGCGCGTCTGACTCCAGATCAGAAGGTTGTGTGTTCAAATCACATCGGGGTCAAGTATCTCTTTCATCTTTTCATAACTTGATTGATGCTTGGGTTAAGATTGAAAATGGAAATCTAATCCTACTGACAATAGAATAGAACCTGTCGGCACATGGTTTAAAAAAAAGTGTTTTATTTAATTTCTGTAGATTAATATCTTATCCATTGTCATCTTTGAATTTGTAAGAAAAGAGGGTTTAATACTAGATTTTAAATTTTAAACTGAAAATTCCTAAATAAGAATCTGAATATCTTAATTCATCCCTGTTTTTCATCATTATCACTTTTGTATGAGAAATCAAGTAAAAGTTTAATTAAAAAATAAAATAAGCATAATCAGTAACACTACATTTGTAAAAGTCTGATGAAAAAGTAAAATTGTTTATCCAGTGCCATAAATGCAGTAAAGAAAAAAAATGAAATGCCATAAGCTGTTTTTTGGTTAATGGACCTCCAACATAAATGCAATAAAAAAATTATCAAAATATCATATATGCCCAAAAAGTGTAACATCATGAACTGCAGCTCTTCTTTAGAGCTATGTGAATTTTCTTGGGTCCCTGCTTATTCGGCAAGCTATAGCACTAAGGCCTCTTTCACACATCCGTCGTTTGGCCAACGTCGCAATGCGTCGTTTTGGAGAAAAAACGCATCCTGCAAAGTTGCCCGCAGGATGCATTTTTTCTCCATAGACCTGCATTAGCGATGCATTGCGACGTATGGCCAAACTTCGCAACCGTCGTGCAACGGTTGCATCGTGATTTTGCTGCCCGTCGTGGCGAAAAAACGTTCAATGTAATGTTTTTTCATCCATTGGTACTGCCATTTCCGACCGTGCATGCGCGGCTGGAACTCCGCCCCCTCCTCCCCGGAACTCATAATGGGCAGCGGATGCATCTGAAAACTGCATCCGCTGCCCACATTGTGCACTATTTACACAACGTCCGTCGGTACGTCGGGCCGACGGTTTGCGACGGCCCCGTACCAATGGATGTGTGAAAGAGGCCTTACTGAATAAGCTGCAGAGGGAACCTAGCTTCCTGGATGGATCTGGCTCCTCAACTGTTCGACTCCGCAGCTGCATGTATCGCAGCCCAACAAACAGGCTCTCCATGCATATGTCATGTCACACAGCAACAGCACATGCAGCTGTGGAGTCATACAGCTGATTGGACAGAGCGATCCAGGAAGCCAGGTTCTCTCTGCAGCTTATTCGGTTAGGCTACTTTCACACTTCCGTTGCTTGGCCATCGTCGCAATGCATCGTTTTGGAGAAAAAACGCATCCTGCAAAGTTGCCCGCAGGATGCATTTTTTCCCCATAGACTTGCATTAGCGACTCACTGCGATGAATGGCCATACGTTGCATGCGTCGTCCACTGGATGCGTCGGGTTTTAGCGGCCCATCGTTTCGAATGGGAATGTTTTTTTCTAAGTTGCATCCTGCAATTTGGGCTGTTCATGCCCGGGCGGAGATTGCTATCTCCTCCCCAGGACTTTAGAATGAGCAGTGGACGCGTTTAAAAACTGTGTCCGCTGCTCACGTTTGGCACAATTTCATCAACGTCCGTCGGTACGTCGCACCGACGCTTTCTGACGGCCGGGTACTGACGGAAGTGTGAAAGAAGCCTAAGCGCTATAGCTTGCTGAATAAGCAGGGACCCACGCAAATTCTCTCAACTCTACTCTTCATCCAAAAAACAAGCACTCTTAGAGCCCAATAAATAAAATAATATAAACTTCATTTTCAGTACACTCCATGGTAATTGAGCGTCTTTTAAAACTACAACTACTTGTTCCATAAAAAAGTAATATTTCGTACCATCATGTTGACAGAAAAATAAAAAAATGTCTTTGGATGAGCAGGAGCAAAAAAGTAATGTGCAAAATGAAAAAATACCCTGTCCTTACAGGGTTAATGTATGAGCAGAACACACTTTTATGATGTACAATATCTTTTAATAGTGAAGCCTTATGTTACATAATAATTCATGAACATAAAAAAGCATAAGTTTGTCAGGCTTGTGTCTAGTGGTCCTTTTCCAAGAGTTTAGTAAAATGGAAAATCTGCAAAAAAGTTATTAACCCCTTAAGCCCCGAGGGTGGTTTGCACGTTAATGACCAGGCCAATTTTTACAATTCTGACCACTGTCCCTTTATGAGGTTATAACTCTGGAACGCTTCAACGGATCTTGGCGATTCTGACATTGTTTTCTCGTGACATATTGTACTTCATGTTAGTGGTAAAATTTGTTCGATATAACTTGCGTTTATTTGTGAAAAAAACGAATATTTGGCGAAAATTTGGAAAATTTCGCAATTTTCCAACTTTGAATTTTTATGCCCTTAAATCACAGACATATGTCACACAAAATACTTAATAAATAACATTTTCCACATGTCTACTTTACATCAGCACAATTTTGGAACCAAAATTTTTTTTTGTGACGGAGTTATAAGGGTTAAAAGTTGACCAGCAATTTCTCATTTTTACAACACCATTTTTTTTTAGGGACCACATCTCATTTGAAGTCATTTTGACGGGTCTATATGATAGAAAATACCCAAGTGTGACACCATTCTAAAAACTGCACCCCTCAAGGTACTCAAAACCACTTTCAAGAAGTTTATTAACCCTTCAGGTGTTTCACAGGAATTTTTGGAATGTTTAAATAAAAATGAACATTTAACTTTTTTTCACACAAAATTTATTTCAGCTCCAATTTGTTTTATTTTACCAAGGGTAACAGGAGAAAATAGACCCCAAAAGTTGTTGTACAATTTGTCCTGAGTACGCTGATACCCCATATGTGGGGGTAAACCACAGTTTTGGCGCATGGCAGAGCTTGGAAGCAAAGGAGCGCCATTTGACTTTTCAATGCAAAATTGACTGGAATTGAGATGGGACGCCATGTTGCATTTGGAGAGCCCCTGATGTGCCTAAACATTGAAACCCCTAACAAGTGACACCATTTTGGAAAGTAGACCCCCTAAGGAACTTATCTAGATGTGTGGTGAGCACTTTGACCCAACAAGTGCTTTACAGAAGTTTATAATGCAAAGCCGTAAAAATAAAAAATCATATTTTTTCACAAAAATGATCTTTTCACCCCCAATTTTTTATTTTCCCAAGGGTGAGAGAAGAAATTGGACCCCAAAAATTGTTGTGCAATTTGTCCTGAGTACGCTGATACCCCATATGTGGGTGTAAACCATTGTTTGGGCGCAGGGCAGAGCTCGGAAGGGAAGGAGCGCCATTTGACTTTTCAATGCAAAATTGACTGGAATTGAGATGGGACGCCATGTTGCATTTAGAGAGCCCTTGATGTGCCTAAACATTGAAACCCCTAACAAGTGACACCATTTTGGAAAGTAGACCCCCTAAGGAACTTATCTAGATGTGTGGTGAGCACTTTGACCCAACAAGTGCTTTACAGAAGTTTATAATGCAGAGCCGTAAAAATAAAAAATCATATTTTTTCACAAAAATGATCTTTTCACCCCCAATTTTTTATTTTCCCAAGGGTAAGAGAAGAAATTGGACCCCAAAAATTGTTGTGCAATTTGTCCTGAGTACACTGATACCCCATATGTGGGTGTAAACCATTGTTTGGGCGCAGGGCAGAGCTCAGAAGGGAAGGAGCGCCATTTGACTTTTCAATGCAAAATTGACTGGAATTGAGATGGGACGCCATGTTGCATTTGGAGAGCCCCTGATGTGCCTAAACATTGAAACCCCTAACAAGTGACACCATTTTGGAAAGTAGACCCCTTAAGGAACTTATCTAGATGTGTGTTGAGCACTTTGACCCAACAAGTGCTTCACAGAAGTTTATAATGCAGAGCCGTAAAAATAAAAAATCATATTTTTTCACAAAAATGATCTTTTCACCCCCATTTTTTTATTTCCCCAAGGGTAAGAGAAGAAATTAGACCACAAAAGTTGTTGTACAATTTGTCCTGAGTACGCTGATACCCAATATGTGGGTGTAAACCATTGTTTGGGTGCATAGCAGAGCTCAGAAGGGAAGAAGCGCTATTTTACTTTTCAATGCAAAATTGACTGGAATTAAGATGGGATGCCATGTTGCGTTTGGAGAGCCCCTGATGTGCCTAAACATTAAACCCCCCCACAAGTGACACCATTTTGGAAAGTAGACCCCCTAAGGAACTTATCTAGATGTGTTTTGAGAACTTTGAACCCCCAAGTGTTTCACTACAGTTTATAACGCAGAGCCGTGAAAATAAAAATATTTTTTTTTTTCACAAAAATGATTTTTTAGCCCCCAAGTTTTGTATTTTCACAAGGGTATCAGGATAAATTGGACCCCAAAAGTTGTTGTCCAATTTGTCCTGAGTACGCTGATACCCCCTATGTGGGGGGGAACCACTGTTTGGGCGCATGACAGAGCTCGGAAGGGAAGGAGCGCCATTTGGAATGCAGACTTAAATGGATTGGTCTGCAGGCATCACGTTGCATTTGCAGAGCCCCTGATGTACCCAAACAGTACAAACCCCCCACAAGTGACCCCATATTGGAAACTAGACCCCCCAAGGAACTTATCTAGATGTGTTGTGAGAACTTTGAACCCCCAAGTGTTTCACTACAGTTTATAACGCAGAGCCGTGAAAATATTATTTATTTTTTTTTTCACAAAAATGAAATTTAGCCCCCAGTTTTGTATTTTCACAAGGGTATCAGGATAAATTGGACCCTAAAAGTTGTTGTCCAATTTGTCCTGAGTACGCTGATACCCCCTATGTGGGGGGGAACCACTGTTTGGGCGCATGACAGAGCTCGGAAGGGAAGGAGCGCCATTTGGAATGCAGACTTAAATGGATTGGTCTGCAGGCGTCACGTTGCATTTGCAGAGCCCCTGATGTACCCAAACAGTACAAACCCCCCACAAGTGACCCCATATTGGAAAGTAGACCTCCCAAGGAACTTATCTAGATGTGTTGTGAGAACTTTGAACCCCCAAGTGTTTCACTACAGTTTACAACGCAGAGCCGTGAAAATAAAACATATTTTTTTTCCCACAAAAATGATTTTTAGCCCCCCAAATTTTTATTTTCCCAAGGATAACAAGAGAACTTGGACCCCAGAAGTTGTTGTTCAATTTGTCCCTAGTACGCTGATACCCCATATGTTGGGGTAAACCCCTTTTTGGACGCACGGGAGAGCTCGGAAGGGAAGGAGCACTGTTTTACTTTTTCAACGCAGAATTGGCTGGAATTGAGATTGGACGCCATGTCGCGTTTGGAGAGCCCCTGATGTGCCTGAACAGTGGAAGCTCCCCAATTCTACCTGAAACCCTACCCCTAACCTCACCCCTAACCGTTTACTGAACATTTTCTGACAGTCATAAGTGCCACGTATATAAGTGCCACGTATTTAAGAGCCACGTATTTAAGTGCCACGTATTTCAGTGCCACGTATTTCAGTGCCACGTATTTCAGTGCCACGATATTTCAGTGCCACGTATTTCAGTGCCACGTATTTCAGTGCCACGTATTTCAGGCACTGAAAAATACGTGGCACGTAAATACTTCAGTGCCACGATATTTCAGTGCCACGATATTTCAGTGCCACGAATTTCAGTGCCACGAATTTCAGTGCCACGTATTTCAGGCACTGAAAAATACGTGGCACGTAAATACGTGGCACGTAAATACGTGGCACTGAAATACGTGGCACTGAAATACGTGGCACTGAAATACGTGGCACTGAAATACGTGGCACTGAAATAAGTGGCACTGAAATACGTGGAACTGAAATACGTGGCACTGAAATACGTGGCACTGAAATACGTGGCACTTAAATACGTGGCACTTATATACGTGGCCACTGAAATATCGTGGCACTTATATACGTATATACGTATATAAACGTATATTTCAGTGCCACGTATTTCAGTGCCACGTATTTCAGGTTAGGGGTAGGGTTAGGGGTAGGGTTAGGGTTTTTTGTTTTTTTCTTGTTTTCTTGTGTTTTTCTATAAAAACGCATGCGTTTTACCGCGTTTACATGCATTTTTTCACACATGCGGTTTTTTTAAAAAACGCATGCAGATAAAAACGCAAGTGTGAAACCAGACTAAAAGACGCTTTTTATAGCAAAAAAGTTTTTGCGTCTCCACATTTTGAGACCTATAATTTTTCCACATTTTGGTCCACAGAGTCATGTGAGGTCTTGTTTTTTGCGGGACGAGTTGACGTTTTTATTGGTAACATTTTCGGACACGTGACAGTTTTTGATCGCTTTTTATTCCGATTTTTGTGAGGCAGAAAGACCAAAAACCAGCTATTCATGAATTTCTTTTGGGGGAGGCGTTTATACCGTTCCGCGTTTGGTAAAATTGATAAAGCAGTTTTATTCTTCGGGTCAGTACGATTACAGCGATACCTCATTTATATCATTTTTTTATGTTTTGACGCTTTTATACGATAAAAACTATTTTATAGAAAAAATAATTATTTTGGCATCGCTTTATTCTGAGGACTATAACTTTTTAATTTTTTTGCTGATGATGCTGTATGGCGGCTCGTTTTTTGCGGGACAAGATGACGTTTTCAGTGGTACCATGGTTATTTATATCCGTCTTTTTGATCGCGTGTTATTCCACTTTTTGTTCGGCGGTATGGTAATAAAGCGTTGTTTTTTGCCTCGTTTTTTTTTTTTTTTTTCTTACGGTGTTTACTGAAGGGGTTAACTAGTGGGCCAGTTTTATAGGTTGGGTCGTTACGGACGCGGCGATACTAAATATGTGTACTTTTATTGTTTTTGTTTGTTTTTTTTAGATAAAGAAATGTATTTATGGGAATAATATTTTTTTTTTTATTATTATTTATTTAGGAATTTTTTTTTTTTTTTTTTTTTTACACATGTGGAAATTTTTTTTTTTACTTTTTTACTTTGTCCCAGGGGGGGACATCACAGATCGCAGATCTGATAGTGTGCACAGCACTCTATCAGATCCGCGATCATACTTTCATCGGAGCAGGCTGCAGCTTTCATCTGCAGCCTGCTCCGACCCGGAAGTGCTCCCTGCAGGACCCGGATACAGCCCCTCGGCCATTTTGGATCCGGGGCCTGCAGGGAGAAGACGTTCGGTACGAGGTGAGTACATCACCTTGTACCGATCGTCTCAGGGAAGCCCGCAGGGAGCCCCCTCCCTGCGCGATGCTTCCCTGTACCGCCGGTACACCGCGATCATGTTTGATCGCGGTGTGCCGGGGGTTAATGTGCCGGGGGCGGTCCGTGACCGCTCCTGGCACATAGTGCTGGATGTCAGCTGCGATATGCAGCCGACACCCGGCCGCGATCGGCCGCGCTCCCCCCGTGAGCGCGGCCGATCGCGTATGACGTACTATCCCGTCACCGGGAATTAAGGCCCACCCCACCTCGACGGGATAGTACGTCATACGGGCTTAAGGGGTTAAAAAGTCAAATCACATGTGAATCCAACTTGAGATGTCATTTGTGAAAGATAGCATCTGGATTTGCAAGTAGACGAGGTGGCCGAGTGGTTAAGGCGATGGACTGCTAATCCATTGTGCTCTGCACGCGTGGGTTCAAATCCCATCCTCGTCGATACTTTTTTTCAACATCCATGTTATTTTTAAACACCTTTAATATAAGGTCTGTACTGTCGACAATTATCAAATCACTTAAAATGCTATGGTATATGAATATTTTACATGCAAGAAAACTGAATGATGGCTGTCATATTCTTTTCAAAAGTCTTCAAGAAGTTTGACAAATTTCATTCAATATAACTTTTTTGTGAAACTTTTGATAATATTCTTAATAGGAACCCTTGGTACTAATTCAAATATGTTACAAGTAATAGAGATCATAAGCAAAATAAAATTGAAAATTGTAATTATTGCAGTACATTGATATATCTTCCATAGAGGACTGGATGTACCACAGGCTTACTGTAAGACAAAATGGTGGTTAAATCATTGCTATCATAACGTGGCATGAACCCAGACCCCATAGCGGTTCCTAATGAGATTATAGAGATTATACTAAAAAATAAGTAGAGTTAAAATTAATAATATTCAACTCACATTTTAATTACCTTGCTTACATATTAAAAATAAAATCCTAAAATTTACACAACTATTTTTTTCAATCTTTAAAGGGGTTTTACCATGAACAAGGATAATTTTAAAGATAATTTTAATCAATACATCTTGAAATAATAATCATTTCCACAACTGCATGTGTTTACAAATAAAGATTTCCTGCACTGAGATAATAAGCAAGGAAAAAAGCTTTGATTCAGCAAAGAAGCAATTGGTTTTCTATATATATATACATATATATACATATATATATATATATATATATATATATATATATATATATATATATATAAAGTGTCTTATTTTATGTATTTAAAAAGATTAAATTCATAGTGTGTAAGGCACTTGTACACATAAAAGACTTAGAGGAAAGAGTTTCGACATGCGTCATAGTCATGATCTGACCTAGTGAGTGAGTAACAAAATTATATATTATATATATCTGCTTTGGTGTTACCTCCTATGCAATTAATTGGTTACTCATAGAGATGAGCAAACTTATTAAAAAAAGTTCATCAGTCTCAAATTCAGCACGAACGTAGCACATTCGGATTCGTGTTTGATTTCACAAGCATTTTTCACAAAGTCAGCAAAATTTAGTCACAGTTCGGTAAATCATCACGTTTCCACTAATGCTTTTATTTTTAATTACTTTGGCTAGGATAGTGCTGCTGTATGATGAGCGAGGGAGACGGGGTATAACAACTCTGCTGGCATCCCTACATGGCCTTCCTTCCCTCACACACCATCTTACTCAATGCTTCTTGTCATGTTGCGTTCTGTCTGTTGCCAGCTCCATATTCTGTGCCTCTGCTCTCTGCATGCTTCCTGGCTCTGTGCATAGGGGGCGGCCCCAGAACTCTCTGGTTCTTATTGGAATCAGGTGCATCTGTCTAATCTGTTCCTGACCAATTACCAAGAGGTCTCCAGTATTTAGGACAGCTCCACCCTGTGGACTGGGCCTGTTCAATGTGTAAACTCAGTGTTTAGCTCCTGAGCTGCCAGGCCTTGCTCTGTGTTCCTCTTTCTCTGGAGGCTCTACTCTTAGCTTTGCCTGGTTCTTGTTGGTCTGCCCTCCAGGAGGATGTATATCCTGGTCTTAGTGTCTGTGTCCTTGCTTTGCCTTGTTTTTGTCTGTCAGAATATCCTGGTCCCTGTATCTTTGTTCTTGTACCTTGTCTCGTTCATTATCTTGTCTGAACTTAGTCCAACCTCTGTCTCCTTGTCTGTGGCTTCTTTCCCTGCTTTGTCTTTCCTTGTGTCCTCTGTCTGTTTATGCTCCGCACTCTTTTGGCTCTTGTGACTTTGCCTGGCTCCGCTCTCTTGAAGCTTTACCTCTGCTTCACACTCCTGCGGTTCTGCTCCGTTCTACTCTGCTCCGCTCCTGCTGCTGCAGAGATCTCTTGCTGCAGCTCCTCTTTGCCTTCCTTGCTGTTCTGCTCTGCTTAGCTTCTGCTGCTGCAGAAATCTCTTGCTGCAGCTCCTCTCTGCATTCCTTGCGGTTCAACTCTGCTTACCTTCTGTTGCTGCTCTACCGCTCCTATCCTCAGCCTTGCAGTTCTCTTCCTGTGTGAACAGGTCCCAACCTGTTCCTTCATACTCCTTTCCTTCTGGCTTGTTTTTGTACCTGCATCTTCTGTGTGAACAGGCCCCAACCTGTTCCTTCATACTTCATTCCTTCCTGCTTGTTTTCTTACCTGCACCTCCTGTGTGAACAGGTCCCTACCTGTTCCTTCATATACCACACCAACCTGCCCTGTGTCTCAGCCATGCTTGCCTGACCTGTGTCTCAGCTGTGCCTGCCTGCCCTGTGTCTCAGCCATGCCTGTCTGCCCTGTGTCTCTGCCGTGCCTGCCTGCCCTGTGTCTCCGCCGTTCCTGCCAGCCCTGTGTCTCTGCCGTTCCTGCCAGCCCTGTGTCTCTGCCGTTCCTGCCAGCCCTGTGTCAGTCAGGGCGTGAGCGTGACACGGGGGTACATGTTTGTTGAGGGAAGGAGGTGTGGAGAGGTTAGAGGAGCGGTACATTCTTTTTTTTTCTTTTCCCTTAACTTTATGTGAGTTGATTCCGGCAGTCAATCAGGGCACATAAACCATTTGCAATGTATAACACAAGGTCATCTATGATTGGCTGCCAAAGTCACATGCCCCTGTCCATATAAAACGTGGACATCTTGTTTTGCTGGTGCCATTTTCTCAGTGTCACAGTGCAGCGTTGCTTCTCCTGTTAATGCTGTAAGTGAACCTGTTATGGTGACCTGGTGGTTAGGAGCACTAGGAATGACCTGATGAGCAAACTAGTAATACAGGACCAGCTCTGGGAAGTGGGAGCTCTGCTGACCGCAACCCCTAATCGTATCACAACAACTAGAAATAGCCGTGGAGCGTACCTGACTCTGCCTAGACGCCTCTTCACAGCCTAAGAGCTAACTACCCCTAAAGATAGAAAATAAAGCCTACCTTGCCTCAGAGAAATTCCCCAAAGAAAACAGGCAGCCCCCCACAAATATTAACTGTGAGTTAAGATGGAAGTCACAAACACAGGAATGAAATAGGTTTCAGCAAAGGAGGCCAGACTTAACTAAAAAGACTGAGGATAGAAAAGGCAACTTTGCGGTCAGCACAAAAAACTATAAAAACCACGCAGAGTGTGCAAAAGAGACCCCCGCACCGACTCACAGTGCGGAGGTGCCACTCTGCATCCCAGAGCTTCCAGCTAGCTTGGCAAAATCATGATAGAAAGCTGGACAGAAAACAGAGATAAACAATTTAACTAGCAGGGACTTAGCTTTTGCTGGAGTAGACAGGTCATCTGCAAGATCCAAGAGAGAACTGAACCAGTACTAGAACATTGACAGCTGGCATCAAGTAACGATCTGAGTGGAGTTAAATAGAGCAGCCAGCCTAGAACTAAATGAGGACAGCTGGAAAAGGAACCTCAGAACCAGCAGCTCCACTCACAGCCACCAGAGGGAGTCCATGGACAGAACTCGCCGAAGTACCATTCATGACCACAGGAGGGAGTTTGAGAACAGAATTCACAACAGTACCCCCGCTTGAGGAGGGGTCACCGAACCCTCACCAGAGCCCCCAGGCCGATCAGGACAAGCCAAATGAAAGGCACGAACCAGATCGGCAGCATGAACATCAGAGGCAACAACCCAGGAATTATCCTCCTGACCATAACCTTTCCACTTGACCAGGTACTGAAGTTTCCGTCTCGAAATACGAGAATCCAAAATCTTCTCCACCACATACTCCAACTCCCCCACAACCAACACCGGGGCAGGAGGGTCAACGGAGGGAAACATAGGAGCCACATATCTCCGCAATAACGACCTATGGAACACATTATGGATGGCGAAAGAAGCTGGAAGGTCCAAATGAAATGACACAGGATTAAGAATTTCAGAAATCTTATAAGGACCAATGAACCGAGGCTTAAACTTAGGAGACGAAACCTTCATAGGAACATAACGAGACGACAACCAAACCAATTCCCCAACACGAAGTCGGGGACCAACACAGCGACGGCGGTTAGCGAAACGTTGAGCCTTCTCCTGGGACAATGTCAAATTGTCCACCACGTGAGTCCAAATTTGCTGCAACCTGTCCACCACAGAATCCACACCAGGACAGTCCGAAGGCTCAACCTGCCCTGAAGAAAAACGAGGAAGGAAACCAGAATTACAGAAAAAGGGCGAAACCAAAGTGGCCGAGCTGGCCCGATTATTAAGGGCGAACTCAGCCAAAGGCAAGAAGGACACCCAATCATCCTGATCAGCAGAAACAAAGCATCTCAGATATGCTTCCAAAGTCTGATTGGTTCGTTCGGTTTGGCCATTTGTCTGAGGATGGAAAGCTGAAGAAAAAGACAAATCAATGCCCATCTTAGCACAAAAGGACCGCCAAAACCTTGAAACAAACTGGGAACCTCTGTCCGACACGATGTTCTCCGGAATACCATGCAAACGAACCACATGCTGGAAAAATAATGGAACCAAATCAGAGGAGGAAGGCAATTTAGGCAAAGGTACCAAATGGACCATCTTAGAGAAGCGATCACAAACTACCCAGATGAACGACATCCTTTGAGAGACAGGGAGATCCGAAATAAAATCCATGGAAATATGCGTCCAGGGCCTTTTCGGGACCGGCAAGGGCAAAAGCAACCCACTGGCACAAGAACAGCAGGGCTTAGCCCGAGCACAAATCCCACAGGACTGCACAAAAGAACGCACATCCCGTGACAAGGAAGGCCACCAAAAGGATCTAGCCACCAAATCTCTGGTACCAAAGATTCCAGGATGACCAGCCAACACCGAACAATGAACCTCAGAGATAACTCTGCTAGTCCATCTATCAGGGACAAACAGTTTCTCCGCTGGACAACGGTCAGGTCTATCAGCCTGAAACTCCTGCAGCACCCGCCGCAAATCAGGGGAGATGGCAGACAAAATTACCTCCTCTTTGAGAATACCAGCCGGCTCAGGAACTCCCGGAGAATCAGGCACAAAACTCCTTGAAAGGGTATCAGCCTTCACATTCTTAGAACCCAGAAGGTATGAAACCACAAAATCGAAGCGGGAGAAAAACAGCGACCATCGAGCCTGTCTAGGATTCAACCGCTTGGCAGACTCGAGATAAGTCAGATTCTTGTGATCCGTCAAGACCACCACGCGATGCTTGGCTCCTTCAAGCCAATGTCGCCACTCCTCGAACGCCCACTTCATAGCCAACAACTCTCGATTGCCGACATCATAATTGCGCTCAGCAGGCGAAATTTTTCTAGAAAAGAAAGCACATGGTTTCATCACCGAGCCATCAGAACTTCTTTGAGATAAAACAGCCCCTGCTCCAATCTCAGAAGCATCCACCTCGACCTGAAACGGGAGCGAAACATCTGGCTGACACAAAACAGGGGCAGAAGAAAAACGACGCTTCAACTCCTGAAAAGCCTCAACGGCCGCAGAGGACCAATTGACCACATCAGCACCTTTCTTGGTCAAATCAGTCATTGGTTTAACAACACTAGAAAAATTAGCGATGAAGCGATGGTAAAAATTAGCAAAGCCCAGAAATTTCTGAAGGCTCTTCACAGAAGTAGGCTGAGTCCAATCATAAATGGCCTGAACTTTAACAGGGTCCATCTCGATAGTAGAAGGGGAAAAAATGAAGCCCAAAAATGAAACCTTCTGAACTCCAAAGAGACATTTAGATCCCTTCACAAACAACGAATTAGCACGAAGGATCTGGAACACCATTCTGACCTGCTTCACATGAGACTCCCAATCGTCCGAAAAGACCAAAATATCATCCAAATATACAATCATGAATCTATCCAGGTACTTTTGGAACATGTCATGCATAAAGGACTGAAACACAGATGGAGCATTAGAAAGCCCGAATGGCATCACCAGGTACTCAAAATGGCCCTCGGGCATATTAAATGCTGTTTTCCATTCATCGCCCTGTTTAATACGCACAAGGTTATACGCCCCTCGAAGATCTATCTTAGTGAACCAACTAGCCCCCTTAATCCGAGCAAACAAATCAGACAGCAGAGGCAAAGGGTACTGAAATTTGATGGTGATTTTATTGAGAAGGCAGTAATCTATACAAGGTCTCAGAGAACCATCCTTCTTGGCCACAAAAAAGAACCCTGCTCCCAACGGCGACGACGACGGGCGAATATGCCCTTTCTCCAAGGACTCCTTTATGTAACTCCGCATAGCGGCGTGTTCTGGCACAGACAAATTGAACAGTCGGCCCTTCGGAAACTTACTACCAGGAATCAAATTAATTGCACAATCGCAATCCCTATGAGGAGGTAGGGCACTGGATTTGGGCTCATCAAATACATCCCGGTAATCCGACAAGAACTCAGGGACTTCAGAAGGATGGGAAGACGAAATTGACAACAATGGGACATCACCATGTACCCCTTGACAACCCCAACTAGATACAGACATTGATTTCCAATCCAATACTGGATTATGGACCTGTAGCCATGGCAAACCCAAAACGACCACATCATGCAAATTATGCAACACCAAAAAGCGAATATCCTCCTGATGTGCAGGAGCCATGCACATGGTCAATTGAGTACAGTACTGAGGCTTATTCTTGGCCAAAGGCGTAGCATCAATTCCTCTCAATGGAATAGGATACTGTAAAGGCTCCAAGAAAAAACCACAGCGCCTGGCAAACTCCAAGTACATCAAATTCAGAGCAGCGCCTGAATCCACAAATGCCATAACAGAATAGGATGACAGAGAGCAAATCAGAGTAACGGACAAAAGAAATTTTGGCTGTACAGTACCAATGGTGGCAGACCTAGCGAACCGCTTAGTGCGCTTTGGACAATCAGAGATAGCATGAGTGGAGTCACCACAGTAAAAACACAGCCCATTCTGACGTCTGTATTCTTGCCGGTCAGCTCTGGTCAAGGTCCTATCACATTGCATAGGCTCAGGCCTCTGCTCAGAAGATACCGCCAAATGGTGCACAGTTTTGCGCTCACGTAAGCGTCGATCGATCTGAATGGCCAAGGACATAGACTCATTCAGACCAGCAGGCGTGGGGAATCCCACCATAACATCCTTAAGGGCTTCAGAAAGACCCTTTCTGAAAATTGCCGCCAGGGCACACTCATTCCACTGAGTAAGCACAGACCACTTTCTAAACTTCTGACAATATACCTCCGCTTCATCCTGACCCTGACACAAAGCCAGCAAGATTTTCTCTGCCTGATCCACTGAATCTGGTTCATCATAAAGCAATCCAAGCGCCAGAAAAAACGCATCTACATTACGCAATGCAGGATCTCCTGGCGCAAGGGAAAATGCCCAGTCTTGAGGGTCGCCACGCAGCAAAGAAATAATGATTTTTACTTGCTGAATGGGGTCACCAGAGGAGCGGGGTTTCAAAGCAAGAAACAGTCTACAATTATTTTTGAAATTCAGGAACTTAGATCTATCCCCAGAAAACAAATCAGGAATTGGAATTCTGGGTTCTAACATCGGATTCTGAACTACATAATCTTGAATGCCTTGTACCCTTGCAGTGAGTTGATCCACACAAGAGGACAGACCTTGAATGTCCATATCTACACCTGTGTCTGAACCACCCAGAGATTTAGGGGAAAGGAAAAACAAAACACGCTGCAGAGGAAAAAAAAAATGGTCTGAGAACTTCTCTTATCCCTCTATTGAGATGCATTAACACTTTACTGGCCAGCTGTACTGTTATGGTGACCTGGGGGTTAGGAGCACTAGGAATGACCTGATGAGCAAACTAGTAATACAGGACCAGCTCTGGGAAGTGGGAGCTCTGCTGACCGCAACCCCTAATCCTATCACAACAACTAGAAATAGCCGTGGAGCGTACCTGACTCTGCCTAGACGCCTCTTCACAGCCTAAGAGCTAACTACCCCTAAAGATAGAAAATAAAGCCTACCTTGCCTCAGAGAAATTCCCCAAAGAAAACAGGCAGCCCCCCACAAATATTAACTGTGAGTTAAGATGGAAGTCACAAACACAGGAATGAAATAGGTTTCAGCAAAGAAGGCCAGACTTAACTAAAAAGACTGAGGATAAAAAGGCAACTTTGCGGTCAGCACAAAAAACTATAAAAACCACGCAGAGTGTGCAAAAGAGACCCCCGCACCGACTCTTGGTGCGGAGGTGCCACTCTGCATCCCAGAGCTTCCAGCTAGCTTGGCAAAATCATGATAGCAAGCTGGACAGAAAACAGAGATAAACAATTCAACTAGCAGGGACTTAGCTTTTGCTGGAGTAGACAGGTCATCTGCAAGATCCAAGAGAGAACTGAACCAGTACTAGAACATTGACAGCTGGCATCAAGTAACGATCTGAGTGGAGTTAAATAGAGCAGCCAGCCTAGAACTAAATGAGGTCAGCTGGAGAAGGAACCTCAGAACCAGCAGCTCCACTCACAGCCACCAGAGGGAGTCCATGGACAGAACTCGCCGAAGTACCATTCATGACCACAGGAGGGAGTTTGAGAACAGAATTCACAACATGAACCTATCAGTTAAATAGATAGGTTCCTGTCCTGTGTGAAATTGATCTTGCAGCATCAAAGTAGATTGTGAGGTCACATTTGCTAATCCAAATCGTTTGTGATAAACTGTGTTTCAGTGAGAAATCAGAAGGCCACATTTCATCTTAAAAATTGTTAGGTATAACAGTGTTGTTCACTCACATTATCTAAGATAATAAAAAGTGATTGTTCATTTAGTGACAGGTGAGTGACAGCTGTGGGCCTAAGGTTGTGATACAGCAGGTTACCAGAGGGGAAGGCTACATACAACATGAGTGGGGAAAAAGCAAGGTCATGGTGGAAGGGGGAATAGGCTTGTTGTTTGACATGTACGTGGGTTAGGTGTTAATGTTAATAAAAGCTCAAGTGAACAAACATTGTTTAGTCCTATCCAAACACCACTGACAACATCTGTTACTGGACAGGCTACTCCATTCCCTTTCTTTGGTAGCCACACAGCGGTGTACCTTGTAGATGAGGGCCAGAAAGAGCATGTCCTCCAATGGATGGCAAGCGCTGCATCAATGGCCTCTTCTCCTCTTCCTCCACTTCAACATCACACACAGTACAATCCTCAGAGTTGGTACCCCAATCATCCTTGTTTCTTTCTACATTGCACATTTCCAAAAGCCCAACTGACTGTGGGGAACCACAAATAGGCCATTCTGCAGAGCTGTTCACATGTTCTTTTCCATGGGTATCAGAGGTCTGTTCTGAAGATTGACAGAATCCAGAGGAGGTACTCATCTGCAATGATGCCCAAATTTTTTTTATTGTAGATCCGGGGCTGGGCGAAGTAGAGTCAGAACAGAATCCAGACCATCATCAGACGTTAACCACCGGGGGTGGAGGTGATCCTGATGAGACTCAGATACAAGAGGTGCGCACGGACTATTGTGGCATCAGAGCAGGAAGAGGAGGGTGACTCTCAGGGTAAGGAGTGTGAGAACAGAGAGGGTGATAATGAGGTTGTAGATCCCACTTGGTACAAACCCAGAGGTATGCAGCTCAGTAGCTCAGCAGATGAAGTGGAGGAGGATGAAGACAGGGAGGTTATGTTGCAGCTTCCCACATAGACATGAAGTTATGCAACCATGACAAGCACCGGTCGTGAGTGTGCCGTTTGCAGGGGCGGCAAGGGCTGAATAGCCTGGGCCTTTTTTGAGACCACAAAGGATGACCAAACTCACGTTTATGTGCAAATTTTCAAAAACCCACTAGAGGCGAAAATTGCAATAATGTGAGAACTACATGCATGAACTGGCACATGTGCGATCAACATGCCTTAGTGTGGGAATGTTACTGCTCTAAAATGTGGACTAGCAGGCCTCGCCAACCACTGGCAGTCCCATCAATCACATCTGCTGCTTTTTCCTCCTCTGTCACTGTGCCATGTCTTCTCACACTGGTCTCCAGCAGCAGAAACTCCAATTGTTTACAAGCAGTAAAGCAACAAGCAGTTTTTTGTGCTCACCCTACTCCTAATCCTACTCCCTACTCTCTCAGCACAGCAGCCAGCCCTCAGTCCCTCAGTTGTGGTCACGTAAAAGAAGGTTTCCTCTTACACATGCAAAGCTAAGAGCTTGAACTCCACCATCTCCAATCTGATGGCCACGGAAATGCTGCCTTTCCCGGTTTCAGAAAAATGATGGCTGTCGCAGTCCCCCAGTACCAGTTGCCCAGTTGCCATTACTTCTCTAAGAAAGCCATGCTTGCACTACGCCAGCATGTTGCAGACAACATCACCAGTTCCTTGAAAAAATCTTTGTCTGCCAGAGTGCATTTCACCACTGACAACTAGAGGAGAAAACATTAATGAGATATTAATGTTCCAACAATGCAGATAGAATCCCCCCACCTCTGTACTGCGCAGCCATGGCTCACCGCAATCGGACAGTGTTTAAATTAATATGCCTTGGAGATCACAGTCACACAGGCTGAGTTAAAGCAATGGCTGTCTCCACTGAACCTGGAGCCAGGGAAGACCGTGTGCGATAGCAGTGCAAACCTGATGGGGGCCCTATGCTGGGGCAACCTCATACACGTGCCTTGCATGGTTCACAGCCTCAACCTAGTGGTACAGCAATTTCTCCACTACTACCTTGGCCTGGATGCTCTGCTCTGCTTCAGAAAGCATGGTCACTGTGTGCTCACTTCCGATGATTGCAACCCGCAGGTCATCAACTTGCATTGCTGCAGAGGTCTCTCAGTCTACCAGTTAACATTTTGATTTGTGATATTCCGACATGGTGGAATTCCACTCTGCACATGTTGCAGCGACTGTGGCAGCAGTGACGAGCCCTGGTGCATATTGTCCTATTGCATTGCCTGGAGCAAGGCAGTACGGACGTGGTGCAAATGTCGCTTGGGGAATGTGCACAGATCAAGGAACTCTGCACCATTATACAGTTTTGAAATGACTACTATTATGATGATTAGCACAGACAATGCCATCATCAGCATCACTATTCCGGTCATTTACATGCTGGAGCACATGTTGAATAGTCTGCTGGAGGAGGTGGTGCTCCCAGAGGAAAAAATGGAAGCAGAGGAGGATGCAAAGTGATAACAATATCTGAAATTTCTGGATTGTCATCACACAGGCGGGTGCCATAGGATCTTACAGCGATCAATGGGGGCTCATGGTACCAGACAAACTGCTGGTGAAGGTGCAGGAGCCCAAGGAGCAAATGAAGGACGAGGCGATGGACACGCAACAGTCAGGAGATGAAGAGGATAATCATCCCATCTCTGTTGTCCGTGGTTGGCGGGAGGGGACAGAGGAAGCAACTTGAGTGTTACCCGCCACCAACACACTGGACTTGGACCTCATGTAAGTGCCCGGCACATAAGCACTTTTTGTTGCACTATCTTTAACATGATGCCCATATTCTTACTGTTAGAAATAGTGCTGTTTACTGGGTTGCCACTCTGTCAGATTCATCGTACAAGAGTAAATTTAGCCAGATGCTTCCCCCCTGGGAAAGGCACTCGTGCTTGGTGGAGTATCGAAACACACTTGTAAACATTTTTAAGAGTGTTTGTTTTTTCCAAAACAGCAGTGAGACACACAGCACGCATCCCAGTTCTAGAGGTGCATCCATAGAACATTAAGGTGTTATCGCAAAAGCATTAGCAGTAGCAGTGTAACTGGCATAGGCAATTTCTGTGAGTTGTTTCACACATTCTGCACCAGCAGAAAAGAGTACAAGTCTGACACGTTGTGAATGACTGGAGAGGATGGTGCAGGAGTATCTGGAGCTCAATATCAATGCCATCAGGAGGGGTTTAGACTCTGTTGCATTTTGATCTTAAAAATGGAAGTGTGGTCTGAGCTCACCTGTCATGCCTTGGAGCTTTTGTCAAGCCCGGCAGCTAGCGTTCTCTCAGAATGTATCTTCAGCGCTCCTCGTGGTGTCCTGACGGACAAGCGCATCCGGCTATCCCCTGAAAGTATAGACCACCTTTCTTTCTTCAGGCTTGGCACACTAGGCTATGCTGATGTTTTTAGTGTCATGTTTTGATCTCGAGTAATTGCAGTCTGTGCCACCTTTGTGGTGTCTTCTGTGCCTGCTGTTGCTACTGCTGCTGATGTTACAAACAGTTTTTTGAAATGTGGAGACTCCAACATGGGTCTCCATCTGGTGGGTTGCCTGTAGTGGAAGGTGTATAAGAGGCCAATTACACTGTTTCTACTCAGTGTAAATTGATGCCACTTTAGTGATGTGTCACAATAATTTTTGAAATGGTGAGACTCCAAGTTAGGTCTCCATATGATGGATTGCCTGTGCTGGAAGGTGTGTCAAGAGCCTATTATACTGTTTCTACTCTCTGGAAATTGATGCCACTATAATAATTTTTTGAAATGTGGAGACTCCAAGTTGGGTCTCCTTCATGTGTGTTGCCTGTGTACGTAGGGCTCCCAGACAGGCAGGCCTGCACTTACTTTCAGTCAACTACCTGTGTTACTTTCCTTAAATTTTTCTACCAATAGTACTGTATGAAACTAATGTTTGTGCCATCTGAGTGTGGCTGGAAAAAAAATTGGAGGTATCAGGGCTCCCAGATAAGAAGGCTTACACTGCTCCCTTAACCACCAGGTATTCATTATAACTTCAATTCCAAGCTGTTAATGCTGGGCCAGGCCCTGATACCTCATGCATGGCCCATGGCTGACTGCTGCTGTACCATTTGCAAATTTCTACTGTGGGTCAATTGCTGTCTTTTCATGGTGTCTGCTCCTAATTTTAGCTGTTTGGGAAGCTGTTTATCACCCCCTAAGGTGTTGTGTATATATTTGGTTTGGTCTCCCATTGAATTTAATGGGATTCGGGTACATTCGTTGAAAGTCTAAACATTTGGGGAACTGAACCGAACCTTGAAAGGTTCACTCATCGCCAATTACAGAGTAGTAGAGATTAATATATATGTAAAGCAAGCAGAAGAATTTAGTTAAAAATGTGTAATATAACAGCTGAAATAAATCTAAAGCTAGCAAATAAATGTAATATTGTAAGATTAAGTACAGTCTTGTTTAAGCCTGGTATCTCACATGAATATTCAGTAGGATTCTCTGTTTAGTAACTTACTTTTGTAGTCACTCCCATGGTAAGATCTGTAAACTTTTTCTATGCCTGAGAATTTAAAGCCGATTGCATCTCCTTTATGGACGTTGCAAAATGTTTAGAGACTGCGAATGTTGATATTGCCATGGGGTTAATTGCATCAGAACGATGCCATCTTATTCAAACTTTCACTGCATCTGTAGTGCAGCCAACATATTGAATTTTGCACTTAGCGCACTATATTAAGTAAATGACATTTTTTGTATTCCAATTAATAAAATCATGTATTAGAAAACTCAAAGAATTATATTTTGATTGGAAACTGTCACGCTGAAGCTCCGAAGGTAAGTGCAGACTCCATTGGATGGCAGCAGAGTGGAGAGAGGGCTGAAATCCTGCTCAGAGCAGACCAGCAGAACTACAGCAAGGCTACCACCAGGTGGCAGCAGAATGGTCAGACAAGCCGGGTAGATACCAGAGAGTAGCATAGTACCAAGGGAAATTCCAAACACAGAGTAAGAGGAGCAACAAAAGGTCAGTACCGGTCCATAGCAGAAGTATCAGAAGGAAGAGACAGAATCAGGTCAGAGCCAAAGCAGAGGTGAGTACCAGGGGATCCAAACACACAGGAACACACAGAGTCAGGGTGGGAAGAGAGGAATGAACAGACATGGGCAAGGACAGCTAAATGCAGCATGACAAATCAGGGTTTCACCAGAGCCAGCTACACACGCCAAAAGCAGAAAATGTAAGTGACACTGCCTGCAGGATGCAGCGTAGATAAATAGCAGACCCAACACCGGAAAGAGGCAGAGAATATTAACCCCTGACATGACCAGACCAGGAAAGGAGAGACAAAACCCAAAACCTGGTCTGGATCATGACAGAAACTATCTGTTTTTTTATACTAAATCGCATGCCTTGCAATGACTGGCTCCACATTTAAAACAACTTCGTATATTCAGCCATGTTTTCTGTTTGTGAAAATGATTATAATTGCTACTAAAAAGGCTAGGAGATAATATGGAGCCTTTTGATTCAGTTTATTGTCCTGGTTAAGCATGGGTGCATACTTTTTTATAATGAAAACACTGTTGTTGTATTGTGGGCTATATTCCATTGTAAATGTAACAATGGAGTTATTGTTTTTTGTTTCAATGTTTTTCCTTTTTGTATCCAATAGGTTTTTACGATCTATATTAGATACAATTTTGGCCGCTTTTGTCAAGGACCATTTAGGGTACCCTCTTTGATATAGTCTTTGACATGCTTTTTCTGACTTTTCCATAAATGTGTTTTCATCAGAATAATTTAGTTTATTTTAGATCACTTCTCCAAATGCCATTTTTTTTTTTAGTATGTGGAAGGATGGCATAATAGTGCTGTCAAAATGGAGTTGCTGGCTGTAGGTTTTCTAAAAGGTGATATTTTTTACTCCTTATATTATCCAAAAAATGTATACTATTTTTCTGGAAGGAATATGTAGATGTAAGATTAAAATTGTTGTTATTAATATATTTTAAAAATGCTTCTGCCTCCTCCTGTGTGTCTCTCCACACCAGGAGGAGATCATCAATGAAACGCCCGTACTAGACTATTTTGTGACTATGAGCGTTTTAATCATTGTATAAAAATAATTCCTCCCATCTTGACATGACAATATTTGCCAAAGAGGGAGAGAATCTGGCAACCATGCTTACTCCAGTTTTCTGTAGGAAATACAGATTTTGATTTTCAAAACTAAAATAGTTGTGATTACAAAGGTAATTCACAGCAGACAGCAAAAAATATTTGGTTTCAATATTATAGGAGCTAAAAGTGTCCAGATGGTAAGATAGACAAAGACAATGGAATGTGGGATAGAAGGATAAAGCCCTACCATGTCGCATGAAAGCCATGTGTATTCTTCTAACCATGGAAAGTTGTTCAACAGTGGTGACATGTTTTGTATCTTTAATGTAGCTGGGAGTGTCTTGAATTAAAGGCTGTAAGTAGTGATCCACCCATGCTCCTATTCTTTCTTCCAATGATCCTATACTCACCACTATAGGCCTTAAGGGTGGTGGCAAGGTATTTTTGTGGATTTTGGGGAGCGAATGATATATGGGTATGACATGGTGGTCAGTATGAAGATATTCAGTCAGTTTTTTGTTGATAGATCCTATATGTACTCCTTCTTGTATTAAATTAAAGTGACCAATTAAGTATATAGGAGATAACAGCCAACTTTATTGTGTTACTCAATCACTAGGTCAGATCATGACTGATACGCACATAGAAACGCGTTGATTTTTCCTTCAAGTCTTTTATGTGTACAAGTGCCTGGCACAGTATGAATTTATTCTTTTTAGATAACTAATATAAAAGATACTTTTTATATATAGATAACCCATAGCTTCTTCACTGGATCGTACGGTTTTTCCTTGCTTTTTCTGCTGAGGCTGTTCTGCCCTGATCCGTGTGTGACATTGCATCGGGAAGAACACACCTATGCTGGTAAGCTGACAAGTCCTTTTTTCTTACGTGTTGAGATAATCTTATAAATGTGCCCCTGCTGTGTACTGTGTAATGGTTGTGTCTGACTGTGTAGGGACATGGTCTGATCATACCCCAGCTCATGGGAAGGGAAGGACACAAAAGAGAGTATATAGATAGCACAGAATGGGATCACAGCTGATTCTTTCTGTGAGATAAAACATTTCCTTGCCTGTTTTTAAAAATGTTCTACCTCAAAGAAAGAATCAGCTGTGATCCAGAGCTGCACTATATGTATACTGTCATTTCCATCCTCCCCTGTCCAGGAAATGTGGTATAATCAGGCCATTCAAAATCACAGAGGAAAATCCAGCTCACCACCTGCAATTCCACATTTCTGGAGCACGGATAACACCTTGGCAGGGTGCAACATCCAATGGAGAAAGCAGAAGAATCCAGCACACAGATGAAATCCAAAAAAGTGCATTTTATTATCCAAGGTACATGAAGCAAGGATTAAAATTGTGCGTTCACAAAAAAAAGAATACAGGCATCTTTTGATGCGTTTCGCATGCGCTCTTTCCCCATAATCAGACCATGTTCCTGCATGGTGTGATGCAGTGACCCCTGTTACAGGTAGGGGGAGCTGCATGGTCTTCCCGGAATACGCATGGAGGCATATTGAGACCATAGGAAGCCATGGCAATCGCAGGCATAACTGTGGTGATGAGTCAAAGTCCAGCATTATTGAGAACGGCCAGTATGTGTGTCGCAGAAGAAGATACTATGCACTGTCAGCCTGAGGTAAGGATGTGCTGGGACCTGTAGACCCACAAGTAATGGTGTTGTGTTTGTAAAACTATGAAGGGAGGCTGGCAGGGCTAGTTATGAGAGATGGGCGGGTCAAACCAGCCACACACCCACACACCCATCTAGGGGAGTGGCTACAGCTTGATAATGTGACCAGGGTGAGGGTCACATGTTCCTGTATGGTCTCTGAGCATGGATCTGAATCGTCTGTGCTGAAGGTCCTGGAGAGCCTATGTGTTGGGAGTGCTATCTCCCTGAATAGCACATGGTGGGGCTTTGGACCTGGTGGCCTGGGGTGTTGGACTAATGTCCCGAATAGTACCTGGACAGGCCACACGCCTGTGTGTTGGACGGTCCCAGTTTGGGATGGACGTCCTGAATAGCGCACTGGTGGCCTGGGGTGTTGGACGAAGTCCTGAATAGCACCTGGACAGGCCACATGTCTCTGAGTTGGACGGTCCCGGGTGGGATGGATGTCCTGAAGAGCACAGTGTGATCATGGTCCTGGACCGTCTGTGTTGGAAGCTCCTGTAAGTGGAGTCTTCATAGAGCACCTGAGACCGTGGACCTGGACGATCTGTGTTGGGGAAGCTATGTCCTTCGGTGGGTCTGGACTGACTGAGGTATGCCTGCCAGGCAAGTTGGTGATTCCCGTGAGGCAGCTTTCCCCAGGAGAGAGGACTGACAAGGAGTCAGCAGGTGGAGCAGGAGCTCCGAAAGCTACCTCAATAGACTGTTGGTGCTTATGATGTTCTTTGAACTGTGTGGCAACCCACGGCAACTGGTCATGAGAGGACCAGCGCGTTTAGTTGCCGCAGATTAATGATGCAAGCTAATGATGAAGTAACGGACTATGTGTAAGCCAATGATATGTAACCTGGCTTACGGTGCAGTTTATGCTGTATAAAATAAATTATATGGACTGTTTTTGTGTTTAGAAACCATGCTTGAGTGTTTGAATCCCGTGCCAAGCGAGTATTCCCCCTAGGCGTTAGTGAGCGCTATCTTACAATGGACACAGCCATTACACAGTACACAGCAGTGGCACATTTATAAGATTATCTCAGCACAGGAACATTTTTATAAACGCATCTGTAGAGATCAGCTGGTGACCTAGTCCCTTTGAGGACAGGTGTCTTTCATAACGATAACAAGTTCAATCAGGAGCCATTACTACAGGTAATGAGTGTAGGACAGAGGAGCCTCTTAAAGAAGAAGTTACAGGTCTGTGAGAGCCAGAAATCTGGCATGTTTTTAGGTGACCAAATACTTATTTTCCATCATAATTTGCCAAATAAGTCTTGCAAAATCAGACAAGGTGATTTTCTGGATTTGTTTTCTCATTTTGACTCTCATAGTTGTGGTCTACCTATGATGTCAATTACAGGCCTCTCATCTTTTTAAGTGGGAGAACTTGCACAATTGGTGGCTGACTAAATACTTTTTTTCCCAACTGTAAAAAAAATTTGGTTTTACAAAACGTGATACAGCAGGCTAAATCTGATTTTGAAATAGTTTGGAGCATATCTTCTAAGTTATACAGGCGTCACCCACACTAAAAAAAATTGGTCAGTTACTAGCGTTGTACACTAGGGGACATCTCACTTTGAAATTGTTTGAATCATTTAGTCTTTGTTATAGAGGAATCATCCAAAGTCCCAAAAATATTCCTCGTGTTACTAAAGTCATGCACTAGGGGATTTCTCGCTTTTAAATTGTTTGAGGCCTCATCAAACATCTGCATGGTACCCGGCGGGTGTTTTGTGTTATGCACTGATGTGCCTGTGGGGTAACCATTAAAGTGTGAGCAGCTCAAGCTAATGGAGTAGATAGAAAGTTACGCCCCATCAGGGCTGGATGAGCAGCTCAGACTTCCCCCAAAGAGGTACAAGATGATGGTAGGATGTGGAAGCATGGTGGGGTTTCAAAGTAGGAATGTCCAAGCAGGGAATCTTGGGAGATATAGTTTATGCTAATACACCAGTGGAGATGGAGCATCCAGTTTCTGGAACCTTTGCATGAAAACAAAGACAACATGAGTACGTCTCCCAAAATGAAGGAAAGAAACTGCAAGAAATGAGAGAGAAGGCTTATTTGAATTGTATGGCAGTGACTCATGTTAGATGTAGGGGCGCTGTGTCTTCTCCCCAGGTTGTACATGCAAACGGATGAAGTCCATAGGTATGCATGGGAGTCACGGATTTCCGATCCTGGTTTTCCATGTGGCTGAAGGCCACAGGTTTGTGTGTGGTAAAAGCCCTGCAGTAAGAGGTATGGGTGTGTCAGGTGCACGTCAGTGTCAGTCTGTTGTGTTCTGGTGTGCAGAGCAGAGTCCTGCAGAGCGCTGGCTGAGTGCATGGAGGCACAGGCCAGCAGAGCCAGCACCCAGGGCAGCTGATTGGCCTGGCACCCGCAGCGTACACAGCGATTCAAGTCATCCATGATACTGGTCTCAGATGTGGACAGTCCTGTTCCCGGAGGTGGATATCCTGTGCCCGAAGGAGTCAGATGTGGACACTCCTGTTCCTGGAGGTGGTTGTCCTGTGCCCAAAAGAGACCGATGTGGACAGTCCTGTGCCCGGAGGTGGATGTCCTGTGCCCGAAAGAGGACTAGCATGTGTAACGATTGCAAATAGGTGGATATGGTGCCCGGCTGCTTTCCGGAGGATATCCTGGACTGTACGGCTGTGTGAGTAAAGAGACTATAAAAGATTGTGATACAGCGATGCAGGACACCCACGAGAACTAGTCAGAGGAGGGCTGGCATGTGTAGTGCCTCCAACATATGAGGCTGTGTATATGGAGTCTGTAATATGGCGTGCGGTCGCCCAGGGAAACTGGGCAAGGGAAGTCTGACCCATCTGAAGCCATATGATATGTATTGCTATAAACTGGTGTGAACTGAACACTGATAATATACACTGGAGTTATATGCATTTGTGTGAATTGGACTTTAATGCTGTGAGGAAACACATTAAAGAGACTTTTGTGTTGGAACTTTGTGGGTCACTGCCACTTCACTGCGTACGATGCTACTACAATCTTACAGAATATACATTCAAGCGATCCATGTTTTTTTTTGTAAGTCAGGTAACTCCTTTAATTCTTCATTTATTTTCGGGATTATTTTTTGCATGCATGCAGAAGGTCCCGGTGCATATTGTGACTTCATGACATCCTTAGAGACCCCACATTATAATATGGGGACATTAAATTAGACGATGAAAATCTTCTACGAGAATCAAATTTTCCAGGAAAATCCACAAGAACGGACTAAGTAAAATTTAGCCTGATCCGCTCATTTCTCAAGGTGAGCATTTATTATACATTTCTTAACCTTTTAACCTGACTCTCCATAGTTTAGTAAACTGGTGACCAGATGGCTGCTATTTTGCTGAATTTGTCAATTGCAAAAAAATTGTATTCTGGAGAATTCAATTTTTTGCACAATTGAAGGAAAATTCAATGTCCCAGGAATGTATTCAGTCATCTCTATTGTTGGCCAAATGAAGGTCCATCTCCTTCTGGTATATTGGGAGTTTACAGGCTCTGAGTCTATATGTATGGGCTCCATCTCACATGTGCGAGACTCGGATGAGTCTCGCACGGCAATACCCCGGCGCTGATGCCGGCACAGAGGAGCGGAGTGTGCGGCTGCATGTATTCCTATGTGGCCGCATGCTCCGATCTGAGTGCCGGGTGCAGAGCCGGGTTTTAACCATGCGAGACTCATCCAAGTTGCCCACAAGTGAGAAGGAGCCCTAAGGAGGAGATGCAGAATCCAAAGTAACATGCCAAGAATCTTTTTCTGACAGCTTCAGGTAGAGGCATTTATCTGGAAATGTCCATTAGGTCTACTAATAATCATTGATAAGCCACTCATTAGCTGGGATGTAGCTCAGGTGGTTCAGGATCTCAGGGTAGATGCCCAAGTTCCAGGTTCTTTAACTATGTGACCTCCAGATGAACCTGCAGCTGCTCTCCAGGATTGTGCAGATCCCAGCAATTCATCAGTAAAGGTAAATAAACCATTAACAGGTAACTGATACATTGGAAATAAACCCCAGAAAAAAACCTTACCTTAAAGGGCACCTGTCACCCCGTTTTTTGAAGATGAGCTAAAAATACCGTTAAATAGGGGCAGAGCTGGGCCTTACATTAGTGTCTTTGTGTGCCTTTATAACCTACCTAAGCTGCCGAAATACCTTTGTAAAGTCGCCGTTTTCTGCTGTCACTCTGGTCTGGTCCTATGGGCGTGGTGACAGCGCTGTTTCTCCCCCAGAATCCTGCTCATCATTACGTTGGTGGCGTAGTGGTGTGCGCATGTCCAAAGCGAAGATCCACTGCCCAGGAGATTCAAAACAGCGCGGTCTTCGCTATTCGCCGTTTACCGGTGGGCGCGGCCATCTTTCCTGTGGCCGCGCGTGCGCAGATGGAGCGCTCTGCTGCCCGGGGCTTCAGGAAAATGGCCGCCGCGATCTCCATCTGCTCACGCGCAGAATCCGGAAGAAAACGGCGACTTTACAAAGGTATTTCGGCAGCTTAGGTAGGTTATAAAGGCACACAAAGACACTAATGTAACGCCCAGCTCTGCCCCTATTTAACGGTATTTTTAGCTCATCTTCAAAAAACGGGGTGACAGGTGCCCTTTAACTATTTGAGTTACAGATCCAAAAACTGACATCCAAATGAAGCCTCATTTAGAGAGTCGTAGTTTAGTCACATTTCCACATCTGTATCATGGACACAAATACTATAAACTATGCTGTCTGAACAAGGCCCTACGCAGAAAAACACGTTCAGCTTCTTAGAGAGGATCCTCTCCAAAATCTCCATAAAAACTGCTTCAAAAACTCTTGTAGGCCATGATTTTGTTTGGAGAGGAAACTCAACGTTTTTAAAGAGTTTTGAGATTTGAAGGAGGATTTTGAGAGTTTCGACCCAGTTTCAGCACCAAAAACTTCTTAAAAAACATAAGGATAAAGGCACACAACATTCTGAGTTTTAGTAAGGAAGCTGTTTCAGTAATTGATGGTCTTTTTCCTGAAGTACCTTTGCTGGAGGCTTTACGATCGTTTGCTGCTTTTTTTTTTTACTATAGCGGTGAGCATCTTCCTACCAGAAGTTGCCCGAAAAATGACGATGTTATTTCTTTAAACCACTTTACGGTTTTCGAACCCTGAAGCACGGAAAAGAAGTAACACAAGACTGAAAATTTATTTTTTACATGACTGTGTATTATTTTTTACTGTTTACTATGGGTTTTGCAGGGCTTTTTCATGGGTGTTCCCTTTAAAATACATCATGTGCACATTATTATTATTATTATTATTATTATTATTCATTTTTATAGCGCCATTTATTCCATGGCGCTTTACATGTGAAATACGGGGCAAATATAGACAAATACATTAAACATGAGCAAAAAACAAGGCACACGGGTACATAAGGAGGGAGGAACCTGCCCGCGAGGGCTCACAATCTGCAGGGGATGGGTGATGATACACTATGGCTTTTGTGCACACAGAGAAGATTTGCATTTTTCTTTCAGAGCAGAAACTGTCAAGAAGCTCTCCAAATCCTCCTGAAAAATGCAAAACTTCTCAAAAACTTGGAGTTTCTGCTGACTTTCCTCTGATAAAAACTCAGCAAAGTGACTGTGTGCACATATTGTTTCTGCTCCAAAAACTCCTTGAAAAGATCTATACACATAACCTTACAATAGAAATTAATAGGAAATCATTTATGCATTTTTGATAGCAATCTTTTTTCTTCTCAGATATTTTAGGATTGAACCTGCTACTAAATAACTCCTTAAAAATCTCTTGTGTGCACATGGCCTAAGTCTGTGAATTCTGTGTGGTTATACTGCCACCTACTGGAGGACCGGTGCATAAACTGGAAAAATACTTCATTGAATGTAAATACAGATTGTAGATATCTGACCACTTTCGTGTGATAGGTAAAAATTGTGTAAGTTATATTGTAATAATAACTAAGTTTGTAGTTATTAACTAAGATTGTAGACTGAAATATGATCAGTTACAGTAATCATTGCTATAAAATAATTCTGGCAGCGGTGGGATTCGAACCCACGCCCCCGAAGAGACTGGAGCCTTAATCCAGCGCCTTAGACCGCTCGGCCACGCTACCTGCTGTCAGACTTATGTTGTGGGTGTTTTGCTGTAAAAAAAGAAAAATTGCTGATGTTGAATCTGTATTCACTGAACTCATTAAAAGACACAGGACACCTGAAACTATCCCCAAAAAATTAATATATATCAGTGATATAAAATAAAATAAAATAAAACATACAATGTGAGGGTTGTCAGTGGGAACCACTGCAGAGAAGAGACCAAAACCAAAGTAATACAGAACAAAAGACTACCAGAAAGTACACAGGCAAGAAAATAATTAAAATATGCCTTTATTTATAAAAATGGCAATAGGTTACATAAAATAGAAAAAGACAAAAGTGTGCAAGAGCAGGACTAGACAGAGTATAATTATTCACAGCAACCCCAGAATACCTCAATAAAGGGATTATTTTTTATATATTGCTCGGCTGTGCATACCATATGGTGCAAAGAATTATTAAAACATGATATAAAATGTGTAAAAAAATCAATCAATCAATCAAAAAATCAATCACCACAATAAGGTGCTGGTGTGCATCAAAAAAACAAAGCCTAAAAAGTACTATGTGTACCAAGAATTCAATCAATGATTAATCATAAAATAGATTAATAAAGTGCTAGAGGGCAAAGACCATCAATAAGGGTCAAACATTGTGCAAAATAAACAAAAACACAAGTGTGAAACAATTGCGGAAAAATTATGTAAGATAAAGGAAAGTTTTCCGAAACGCGCGTCGGGTGTGCGCAGGCACGGGACCCAGCTTACTCCCCAGGTATATAGTATATATTGCTGTGCTATCTTAGGAGACAAGGTGTAGTAACTGTTTTACTTCTCCAAGTGCGATAAAAACTGATGACCAGGGGCGTAATGAATGTGGTCGCAGAAGTCGCTACAGGCCCATGCGGATGGGGGGACACCGACACAGCTCAAACTTCAACTGGATGTGCTTATTTTGATGCACATTCAGCTGAAGTGTATGGTGGTGCAGACACTGACACTGACAGGTTAGAATTGAATAGATGGAATAGATATATATACATAGAATGCATATATATATGATGTCAGTGACACACGCATACTGTATATATATATAATATGTGTGTGTGTGTCACTGACATCTATATTTACCATATATGAATTCTATGTGTATATATCTATTCTATCTATTCTAAAGCTGTGAAATTTCTGTACACGGCACATGAATTGCCACCTTTTGTTCTATTTATCTAATCTATCGCTATTATATAGAGAGAGTATTATATATACCGTATTTTCCGGCGTATAAGACGACTGGGCGTATAAGACGACCCCCCAACTTTTCCAGTTAAAATGTAAAATCTCCTTAAAAGTCGGGGGTCTTCTTATAAACCGTGTCGTCTTATAGGACCGGTAACTAATGTGCCTTTTGGGGGGGGGGGAGTGGGCCTGATGATGACGAGGGGGCGTCTCACAGGAAAGTGAGTATCCCCCATTACCTCATTGTATCGCTGCAGCGTGGGGTCTCTGCTGGGAGCGGCGGCTGCTGCTCCTCATTGTGCAGCGTGGGTGCTGTGCTGTGGCGGCTCCTCTTCTTCAGTGTGGGGCCTCTGTGCAGCTGGGCGGCGGCGGCGGCGGCTTATCTTCAGGCAGTCGGGGCTCCTCCGGTATCTCCTTAAAGCCCGGAGGCCCTGCCGGCAACTCCATCGGTGCAATGCAGTGGCCTTCAGGAACATGGCCGCTGCTCAGATTCAGATCTCGTCCCGAGATCTCGGGAGACGAGATCTGAATCTGAGCAGCGGCCATTTTCCCGGAGACAGCTCCATTGCTGCTATGCGGTGGCCCGGCCGCTGGGGGCTGCGCATGCTCAGATTCAGATCTCTGAATCTGAGCAGCGGCCATGTTCCCGGAGGCCACTGCATTGCACCGATGGAGTTGCCGGCAGGGCCTCCGGGCTTTAAGGAGATACCGGAGGAGCCCCGACTGCCTGAAGATAAGCCGCCGCCGCCGCCCAGCAGCATTGAGGCCCCACACTGAAGAAGAGGAGCCGCCGCCCCACGCACAGCACAGCAGCCGCCGCCGCTCCCAGCAGAGACCCCACGCTGCAATGATACAATGAGGTAATGGGGGATACTCACTTTCCTGTGAGACGCCCCCTCGTCGTCATCAGGCCCACTCCCCCCCCACCCACCATATACACCCGGCAATGCGATACCCGGCGTATAAGACGACCCCCGACTTTTAAGATGATTTTCAGGGGTTAAAAAGTCGTCTTATACGCCGGAAAATACGGTATATATAATGTTTTGAAGAATATTTCCTTTGAAAATGATGTGTAAATGGCATAGAGCAATTCTTTACGTATAAGCTCATGTTAAAATCTCATTGCAGTCGCATAGCAATCCCACTGCACTCGGATGTAGATCGGATGATAGGTGTCAAAAATCAGATTGTACTTGCATGACGCTCGCATTAAACTCGTGCGACTCTCAGCAGGGAGACTCGGACCACTTTCTCGTATGTTTAGTGTGACTCCGGCCTAAGAGATTTGACCCTACTGACAGATAACCTGTAAGGCTCGTGAAACACAAATATTAACGAATAGAGCTCAGCAAAGAGGCACACACATTACCAGCTTAGATACATGGCAGTGTACCTCTAGGGATAAAGAAAAATATCACGGACTCTTGAAATCTCTCTTAAGCTTCTCCCATAACCTTCCTATGATTAAGGAAGATTTCTTCTTTTGAGGAGGTGGTAAACTGGATGTGGTGTGAGTAAGTCCTTGAACATGGCCCATGACTAGTGTTGAGCGATACCGTCCGATACTTGAAAGTATCGGTATCGGATAGTATCGGCCCATACCCGAAAAGTATCGGATATCGCCGATACCGATACCCGATACCAATACAAGTCAATGGGACACCAAGTATCGGAAGGTATCCGGATGGTTCCTAGGGTCTGAAGGAGAGGAAACTCTCCTTCAGGCCCTGGGATCCATATTACTGTGTAAAATAAAGAATTAAAATAAAAAATATTGATATACTCACCTCTCCAGAGGCCCCTGGACATCACTGCTGGTAACCGGCAGCCTTCTTTGCTTAAAATGAGCGCGTTTAGGGCCTTCCATGACGTCACGGCTTCTGATTGGTCGCGTGCCGCTCATGTGACTACCACGTGACCAATCACAAGCCGCGACGTCATTCTCAGGTCCTAAATTCCTAGAATGAGGAGTTTAGGGCCTGAGAATGACGTCACGGCTTGTGATTGGTCGCGTGGCGGTCACATGAGCGGCACGCGACCAATCAGAAGCCGTGATGTCATGGAAGGCCCTAAACACGCTCATTTTAAGCAAAGAAGGCTGCCGGTTACCAGTGGTGATGTCCAGGGGCCTCTGGAGAGGTGAGTATATCAATATTTTTTATTTTAATTCTTTATTTTACACAGTAATATGGATCGGATACCGATTCCCGATACCACAAAAGTATCGGATCTCGGTATCGGAATTCCGATACCGCAAGTATCGGCCGATACCCGATACTTGCGGTATCGGAATGCTCAACACTACCCATGACTCCAGATGAAAACTGTAACCTCATTATAGTCAGTGAGGTGCATCAGGTGTCATAAGTGTCCTGTGTATGAGAAATCCGTGACTGATTGTGAGTACTAAGGTAAAAGCTCATGACATGTCAGGACAAGAACAGGTGACTGACAGCTGTGCAAATACAGTAACAAGATCTCAGCAGCTGAGACCAGTTGGCTCGTTGGTCTAGGGGTATGATTCTCGCTTTGGGTGCGAGAGGTCCCGGGTTCAAATCCCGGACGAGCCCAATTTTTCTTCAGTTGCAGGGAAAATCAAAGCTTTTCTTCATTCAAGTGACTTACTTCTACGTAAAAATCAGTATTATTATAGTACTAGATGGTGGCCCGATTCTAACGCATCGGGTATTCTAGAATTTGCATGTCCACGTAGTATATTGCCCAGCAACGTAGTATATTGCACAGGCCACTTAGTACATTGCACAGGCCACATAGTATATTGCACAGCCACATAGTATATAGCACAGGCCACATAGTATATAGCACAGCCACGTAGTATATTGCATAGCGACGTAGTACATAGCACAGGCCACGTAGTATATTGCCCAGGCACGTACTATATTGCCCAGCCACGTACTATATTGCCCAGCCACATACTATATTGCCCAGCCACATACTATATTGCCCAGCCACGTAGTATGTTGCCCAGCCACGTACTATATTGCCCAGACATGTAGTATATTGCACAGGCCACGTAGTATATTGCACAGGCCATGTAGTATATTGCACAGGCCACATAGTATATTGCACAGCCGCGTAGTATATATCACAGGCCATGTAGTATATTGCACAGGCCACATAGTATATAGCACAGGCCACGTAGTATATACTCACCTTCCGTCCGCAGCTGTCACCGCCGCATGTGCTGCACTGTTTTTTGCTGTCGCAGCCATCATCACTGACAGCGGCCGCTAATTTAGTCTCCGGCTTTTGGCCGTGGTAGGCCCAACAGCGCCCATGGTCCTGGCCGGCCTCCTCATGGCGACTCCGCCCCCTTAGATTGGTATCGACCAGCCAGTGGGCGGAGACAAAAGGGCAGGGAGGTCAGGAAGTATGCAGAGTGAGTCCCCGCCCACTTCGTACAGGTCCGGCCAGAAGCGCTGCAAAGGGGCGGAGTCACCGTGAGGAGGGCGAAGCCGGCCGGGACCATGGGCGCTGTTGGGCCTACCGCGGCCAAAAGCCAGGGACTAAATTAGAGACCGCGGTCAGTGATGATGGCCGCGACAGCAGGAAACAGCACAGCACATGCGGCGGTGACAGCCGGGGACTAAATTAGCGGCCGCGGTCAGTGATGACGGCCGCAACAGCAGAAAACAGCACAGCACATGCGGCGGTGACAGCCGCGGATGGAAGGTGAGTATATATCCATTGGTCACGGCCCCTTTGCAGCGCTTCTGGCCGGACCTGTACGGAGTGGGCGGGGACTCGCTCTGCATACTTCCTGGCCTCCCTGCCCTTTTGTCTACTCTACGCCCACTGGCTGGCCGCGACCAATGAATATCCGAGACAGACAGACGGAAGTGACCCTTAGACAATTATATATATAGATTCTTGTACAAAAGAGCACTATAGTGTTTTTTTTCTTGTACATAGAGGCAGTATTAGGCTATGTGCACATGTTGAGGATATAGATGCATTTCTGCAGAGTTTTTGGATGCACAGAATTGCATCAAATCCGCAGTGTAGTGCAGCACCAATGTTAGTCAACTGGAAATTTAGAATTAGTGTGCACATGCTGCGGAAAAATATGCGTGGATTTGAAGCATTTTATTATCCGCAGCATTTCAATTCTTTTTGCGGATCTGCAGCGTTTCTGCACCCATTGACTATTGAGTCAGGCAAATCCACAGAAAAACCGCAGGTTTAAAAAGATCTACAATTTTGCTGCGGAGTTGCATGCGAGAAATGCTGCAGATCGGGAGGAGGAAGAGTGTGTGGGCAGAGACTGTGTGTGTGCGGTGAATATGTGCGGGTATCTGTGTGTATCTGTGTGTATGTGTGCGGGGGTCTGAGGGGCTGTGTGTGTGTGGGGGGGTCTGTATGTAGGCACGCATCGTCCAATGGGACTACTAGTCCCATCCAGCTATGCCTGCTACAGTGACAGTTAACCAATGATGGGACAGTAGTAGTCCCATTATCCAGCTACTGTGTTCAAGAGTAAAAAAAAACAAAAAAACACATACACATATACAGTACATACTCACCGGACCAGAGTGTGTGGCTGCATGTATTTCTATGCAGCTGAACAATCTGTTTTGAGTGCTGACTCGTGCGAGTTTCTCGCAAGTGTGACCCTGGCCTAAAGCAGATTTTGTGTGAGTGTGTGTCTTTATTTAATTATTTATGTACCATTATATTATTTTCATTACTAAACATCGGCTTTGGTATTATCTATCTATTGTCTATCTATCTGTGTGTGTAAACATTATTCTTCAATCGAGTATGTAAATGAAGAGGTTGTACAAAAAATTACATCACAATTCTTTTTTTGTTGTTGTTAAATAATACACTGCTCAAAAAATAAAGGGAACACTTAAACAACACAATGTATCTCCAAGTGAATCACACTTCTGTGAAATCAACCTGTACAGTTATGAAGCAAAACCAATTGTGAATCAATTTCTTCTGCTGTTGTGCAGTCACGGGGAGACTAGGTAAGCTAAGGCTGGTTACCCAGGCCCCTGCGATATCCCTCAGACTAGGGAAAACCCTGTCTGTCCCTCTCCCAGAATTTACACTAATGGTGTGCTTGTCTGGGCCACCAGGCCTGGCCCTGACACCTGTTTCAGCCCTATGCTGAAACCAGCACCCGCCACCCAGTGAATAGACCTCACACCAACCCCCACAGAAAGCACAGAACAGGGAAAACTAAAAAATGCACCAGGCCGTAGACACACAGGAAAACACAATAATGTGCCCAGGGCAAAACAAACACAAATATAGGAAGGAGAAATATAACAAAGGATAATACACCACCAGATACGATATTACTTCTCCAAGACCACCACTCCAGACCGGAATCACTAGGCACGAGGCACAAGCTATAATCGGTGACGCCCAAAGTCCAGCAATACTATTTAAATGCCGTGGGCGTGACCCAGCCTCCAACCCGAGTACCAGCTAGATTAACCCTGGGCAAACTGGATAAAGATCTAGCCAGCGCCACTGATCGTATAGTGGACGAATGTGGAATTACAGCTGTCTGTCGGACGCCCTAGTGTGAATAGCGTCCGACATGACAGTATCCCACTTTCTACGAGGGACCCCAGGACCCTCATGACTTATATGACCTGGCTTGTCTGGATGGCGGTGGTGAAACATACTGACCAGCCGGTCCGCATGTATGTCCGAGGCTGGTACCCAAGACCTCTCATCCGGCCCATAACCCCGCCAGTGTATCAGGTACTGTAAAGTGCGGCGCACTACTCGAGAGTCAACCACCTTGGAGACTTCAAATTCCAAATTGCCATCCACCAAGACCGGAGGTGGCATAGGCGCCGCGTCCACAGAACCCACCACCTTTTTTAATAAAGATCTGTGGAACACGTTGTGTGTCTTATATAATGTAGGGAGCTCCAATCGGTAGGCTACCGGGCTAATGATGGCGGCAACCCTAAATGGACCAATAAACCTTGGACCTAACTTCAGGGATGGTATTTTGAGTCTTATGTTTTTTGTGGACAACCACACCCAGTCACCCACACTCGGGTCCGGACCTGGCACACGTCTACTGTCAGCCACATGTTTGTACCTAGCACCCACGCTCAACAAGCTCTGTTTCACTCTCCTCCAGACAGATGACAGTTGTGCTCCTAGCTGGTCTTCCTCCGGGACGCCAGCAGAGCCCCCCTGACGCAGAGTACAAAATTGAGAATGGTGCCCATAAACACAAAAGAACGGGGACTCCCCAGACGATTCCTGACGGTGATTATTTATGGCAAACTCCGCCAAAGGAAGGAACATCGACCACTCCTCCTGATTGTCAGAAACAAAGCAGAGTACGAGACCACGTCCTGTCGGATTTTGGGCCACCAAAACCGACGCAACACCAACTCCAAGGTACCCCTAACCCCTGGGTGGCTAGCCAGGACAGCATCATGATGCTCACCCAATACCTTTAAGCGAAGATGGAGCGGTACAAACGATTTGTTAATGGGAAGCTCTGGTGGTACCTCCTCCTGAGCCTCGGCAATCTCAGCCTCAACCTCGGTCGTGAGAGCCAAGACCACTACACCCTTTTGGAGGATGGGTGTTATGGTTCTCAATGGCAAGAGAACATAGCCCAGCAAACATAAGTACTAGCTCTTGGAAGGATGGAAACTAAACTGTCCATGAACTAAACCTGCCGCACAACTAACAGTAGCTGGGTAGCGTTGCCTACGTTTTTATCCCTAGACGCCCAGCGCCGGCCGGAGGACTAACTAATCCTGGCAGAGGAAAATATAGTCCTGGCTCACCTCTAGAGAAATTTCCCCGATAGGCAGACAGAGGCCCCCACATATATTGGCGGTGATTTTAGATGAAATGACAAACGTAGTATGAAAATAGGTTTAGCAAAATTGAGGTCCGCTTACTAGATAGCAGGAAGACAGAAAGGGCACTTTCATGGTCAGCTGAAAACCCTATCAAAATACCATCCTGAAATTACTTTAAGACTCTAGTATTAACTCATAACATCAGAGTGGCAATTTCAGATCACAAGAGCTTTCCAGACACAGAAACGAAACTACAGCTGTGAACTGGAACAAAATGCAAAAACAAACGAGGACTAAAGTCCAACTTAGCTGGGAGTTGTCTAGCAGCAGGAACATGCACAGAAAGGCTTCTGATTACAATGTTGACCGGCATGGAAGTGACAGAGGAGCAAGGTTAAATAGCGACTCCCACATCCTGATGGAAACAGGTGAACAGAGGGGATGATGCACACCAGTTCAATTCCACCAGTGGCCACCGGGGGAGCCCAAAATCCAATTTCACAACAGTACCCCCCCCTCAAGGAGGGGGCACCGAACCCTCACCAGAACCACCAGGGCGATCAGGATGAGCCCTATGAAAGGCACGGACCAGATCGGAGGCATGAACATCAGAGGCAGTCACCCAAGAATTATCCTCCTGACCGTATCCCTTCCATTTGACCAGATACTGGAGTTTCCGTCTGGAAACACGGGAGTCCAAGATTTTTTCCACAACGTACTCCAACTCGCCCTCAACCAACACCGGAGCAGGAGGCTCAACGGAAGGCACAACCGGTACCTCATACCTGCGCAACAATGACCGATGAAAAACATTATGAATAGAAAAAGATGCAGGGAGGTCCAAACGGAAGGACACAGGGTTAAGAATCTCCAATATCTTGTACGGGCCGATGAACCGAGGCTTAAACTTAGGAGAAGAAACCCTCATAGGGACAAAACGAGAAGACAACCACACCAAGTCCCCAACACAAAGCCGAGGACCAACCCGACGCCGGCGGTTGGCAAAAAGCTGAGTCTTCTCCTGGGACAACTTCAAATTGTCCACTACCTGCCCCCAAATCTGATGCAACCTCTCCACCACAGCATCCACTCCAGGACAATCCGAAGATTCCACCTGACCAGAAGAAAATCGAGGATGAAACCCCGAATTACAGAAAAAAGGAGACACCAAGGTGGCAGAGCTGGCCCGATTATTGAGGGCAAACTCCGCTAAAGGCAAAAAAGCAACCCAATCATCCTGATCTGCAGACACAAAACACCTCAAATATGTCTCCAAGGTCTGATTCGTCCGCTCGGTCTGGCCATTTGTCTGAGGATGGAAAGCAGACGAGAAAGACAAATCTATGCCCATCCTAGCACAGAATGCTCGCCAAAATCTAGACACGAATTGGATTCCTCTGTCAGAAACGATATTCTCCAGAATACCATGCAAACGGACCACATTTTGAAAAAACAGAGGAACCAACTCGGAAGAAGAAGGCAACTTAGGCAGGGGAACCAAATGGACCATCTTAGAGAAACAGTCACACACCACCCAGATGACAGACATCTTCTGAGAAACAGGAAGATCCGAAATAAAATCCATCGAGATGTGCGTCCAGGGCCTCTTCGGGATAGGCAAGGGCAACAACAATCCACTAGCCTGAGAACAACAAGGCTTGGCCCGAGCACAAACGTCACAAGACTGCACAAAGCCTCGCACATCTCGAGACAGGGAAGGCCACCAGAAGGACCTTGCCACCAAATCCCTGGTACCAAAGATTCCAGGATGACCTGTCAACGCAGAAGAATGAACCTCAGAAATGACTTTACTGGTCCAATCATCAGGAACAAACAGTCTACCAGGTGGGCAACGATCAGGTCTATCCGCCTGAAACTCCTGCAAGGCTCGCCGCAGGTCTGGAGAAACGGCAGACAATATCACTCCATCCTTAAGGATACCTGTAGGTTCAGAGTTACCAGGGGAGTCAGGCTCAAAACTCCTAGAAAGGGCATCCGCCTTAACATTCTTAGAACCCGGCAGGTAGGACACCACAAAATTAAACCGAGAGAAAAACAACGACCAGCGCGCCTGTCTAGGATTCAGGCGTCTGGCGGACTCAAGATAAATTAGATTTTTGTGGTCAGTCAATACCACCACCTGATGTCTAGCCCCCTCAAGCCAATGACGCCACTCCTCAAAAGCCCACTTCATGGCCAAAAGCTCCCGATTCCCAACATCATAATTCCGCTCGGCGGGCGAAAATTTACGCGAGAAAAAGGCACAAGGTCTCATCACGGAACAATCGGAACTTCTCTGCGACAAAACTGCCCCAGCTCCGATTTCAGAAGCATCGACCTCAACCTGAAAAGGAAGAGCAACATCAGGCTGACGCAACACAGGGGCGGAAGAAAAGCGGCGCTTAAGCTCCCGAAAGGCCTCCACAGCAGCAGGGGACCAATCAGTAACATCAGCACCCTTCTTAGTCAAATCAGTCAATGGTTTAACAACATCAGAAAAACCAGCAATAAATCGACGATAAAAGTTAGCAAAGCCCAAAAATTTCTGAAGACTTTTAAGAGAAGAGGGTTGCGTCCAATCACAAATAGCCTGAACCTTGACAGGATCCATCTCGATGGAAGAGGGGGAAAAAATATATCCCAAAAAGGAAATCTTTTGAACCCCAAAAACGCACTTAGAACCCTTCACACACAAGGAATTAGACCGCAAAACCTGAAAAACCCTCCTGACCTGCTGGACATGAGAGTCCCAGTCATCCGAAAAAATCAAAATATCATCCAGATACACAATCATAAATTTATCCAAATAATCACGGAAAATGTCATGCATAAAGGACTGAAAGACTGAAGGGGCATTTGAAAGACCAAAAGGCATCACCAAATACTCAAAGTGGCCCTCGGGCGTATTAAATGCGGTCTTCCACTCATCCCCCTGCTTAATTCGCACCAAATTATACGCCCCACGGAGATCTATCTTAGAGAACCACTTGGCCCCCTTTATGCGAGCAAACAAATCAGTCAGCAGTGGCAACGGATATTGATATTTAACCGTGATTTTATTCAAAAGCCGATAATCAATACACGGTCTCAAAGAGCCATCTTTCTTAGCCACAAAGAAAAAACCGGCTCCTAAGGGAGATGATGAAGGACGAATATGTCCCTTTTCCAAGGACTCCTTTATATATTCTCGCATAGCAGCATGTTCAGGCACAGACAAATTAAATAAACGACCCTTAGGGTATTTACTACCCGGAATCAAATCTATGGCACAATCGCACTCCCGGTGCGGAGGTAATGAACCAAGCTTAGGTTCTTCAAAAACGTCACGATATTCAGTCAAGAATTCAGGAATCTCAGAGGGAATAGATGATGAAATGGAAACCACAGGTACGTCCCCATGCGTCCCCTTACATCCCCAGCTTAACACAGACATAGCTTTCCAGTCAAGGACTGGGTTATGAGATTGCAGCCATGGCAATCCAAGCACCAACACATCATGTAGGTTATACAGCACAAGAAAGCGAATAATCTCCTGATGATCCGGATTAATCCGCATAGTTACTTGTGTCCAGTATTGTGGTTTATTACTAGCCAATGGGGTGGAGTCAATCCCCTTCAGGGGTATAGGTGTTTCAAGAGGCTCCAAATCATACCCACAGCGTTTGGCAAAGGACCAATCCATAAGACTCAAAGCGGCGCCAGAGTCGACATAGGCATCCGCGGTAATAGATGATAAAGAACAAATCAGGGTCACAGATAGAATAAACTTAGACTGTAAAGTGCCAATTGAAACAGACTTATCAAGCTTCTTAGTACGCTTAGAGCATGCTGATATAACATGAGTTGAATCACCGCAATAGAAGCACAACCCATTTTTTCGTCTTAAATTCTGCCGTTCACTTCTGGACAGAATTCTATCACACTGCATATTCTCTGGCGTCTTCTCAGTAGACACCGCCAAATGGTGCACAGGTTTGCGCTCCCGCAGACGCCTATCGATCTGGATAGCCATTGTCATGGACTCATTCAGACCCGCAGGCACAGGGAACCCCACCATAACATCCTTAATGGCATCAGAGAGACCCTCTCTGAAATTCGCCGCCAGGGCGCACTCATTCCACTGAGTAAGCACAGCCCATTTACGGAATTTCTGGCAGTATATTTCAGCTTCGTCTTGCCCCTGAGATAGGGACATCAAGGCCTTTTCCGCCTGAAGCTCTAACTGAGGTTCCTCATAAAGCAACCCCAAGGCCAGAAAAAACGCATCCACATTGAGCAACGCAGGATCCCCTGGAGCCAATGCAAAAGCCCAATCCTGAGGGTCGCCCCGGAGCAAGGAAATCACAATCCTGACCTGCTGAGCAGGATCTCCAGCAGAGCGAGATTTCAGGGACAAAAACAACTTGCAATTATTTTTGAAATTTTGAAAGCAAGATCTATTCCCCGAGAAAAATTCAGGCAAAGGAATTCTAGGTTCAGATATAGGAACATGAACAACAAAATCTTGTAAATTTTGAACTTTCGTGGTGAGATTATTCAAACCTGCAGCTAAACTCTGAATATCCATTTTAAACAGGTGAACACAGAGCCATTCCAGGATTAGAAGGAGAGAGAGAGAGAGAAAGGCTGCAATATAGGCAGACTTGCAAGAGATTCAATTACAAGCACACTCAGAACTGAAGGGAAGGGAAAAAAAAAAAATCTTCAGCAGACTTCTCTTTTCTCTCCTTTCTCTGTCAATTAATTTAACCCTTTTAGTCCGGTCAAACTGTTATGGTTCTCAATGGCAAGAGAACATAGCCCAGCAAACATAAGTACTAGCTCTTGGAAGGATGGAAACTAAACTGTCCATGAACTAAACCTGCCGCACAACTAACAGTAGCCGGGTAGCGTTGCCTACGTTTTTATCCCTAGACGCCCAGCGCCGGCCGGAGGACTAACTAATCCTGGCAGAGGAAAATATAGTCCTGGCTCACCTCTAGAGAAATTTCCCCGATAGGCAGACAGAGGCCCCCACATATATTGGCGGTGATTTTAGATGAAATGACAAACGTAGTATGAAAATAGGTTTAGCAAAATTGAGGTCCGCTTACTAGATAGCAGGAAGACAGAAAGGGCACTTTCATGGTCAGCTGAAAACCCTATCAAAATACCATCCTGAAATTACTTTAAGACTCTAGTATTAACTCATAACATCAGAGTGGCAATTTCAGATCACAAGAGCTTTCCAGACACAGAAACGAAACTACAGCTGTGAACTGGAACAAAATGCAAAAACAAACGAGGACTAAAGTCCAACTTAGCTGGGAGTTGTCTAGCAGCAGGAACATGCACAGAAAGGCTTCTGATTACAATGTTGACCGGCATGGAAGTGACAGAGGAGCAAGGTTAAATAGCGACTCCCACATCCTGATGGAAACAGGTGAACAGAGGGGATGATGCACACCAGTTCAATTCCACCAGTGGCCACCGGGGGAGCCCAAAATCCAATTTCACAACAGATGGGTACCTGATCTTCCCGAGGTTCTCCCCCGGAAAACACCTGGACAAAGCATCCGCCTTAGTGTTCTTAGACACCGGTCGGTAAGTATCAAAAAAGTTGAATCGCGTGAAAAACAATGCCCAGCGAGCCTGCCTGGGGGACAGACGCTTGACTGACTCTAAATAAAGCAGATTTTTATGATCGGTGATAACTGTAACCTGGTGGACCGACCCCTCCAAGAAGTGTCGCCAATCCTCAAATGCCAACTTGATAGCCAACAACTCCCTGTTGCCGATATCATAGTTACGTTCGGCGGGCGACAGCTTCTTGGAAAAGTAAGCGCATGGACGCAACTCGCCCAAGGATGAGCCTTGAGACAGCACCGCCCCCACTCCAACCTCAGACGCATCGACTTCCATGATAAATGGTTTTGATACGTCCGGTTGCACCAGAATGGGGGCCGAAGCAAAACTGTTCTTCAGGAAATCGAATGTTCGCACAGCAGCCTCAGACCAGGCGGAGAAATTGGTACCATTTTTCGTCATGTCAGTGAGCGGTTTAGCAATGATGGAAAAATTTTTGATAAACTTTCTATAATAATTAGAAAACCCAAGGAACCGCTGGAGCGCTTTTAGGTTATCAGGCCATTCCCAATGCAGCACCGCTTGCACCTTAGCGGCGTCCATTTTAAAACCTGAAGCAGACACAATATAACCCAAGAAAGGCAACTCCTGAACCGAAAATACACATTTCTCAAGTTTTGCATAGAGCTTATTCTCTCTGAGTAGCTATAACATCTGCCTAACATGCTCTAAATGAGTATCACGGTCGCATGAATAAATGAGAATGTCATTTAGGTACACAATAACGAACTTCCCCAGGACATGCGAGAACACATCATTTATGAAATGTTGAAATACAGCAGGCGCGTTTGTCAACCCAAATGGCATCACCAAATTTTCAAAATGACCCTCAGGAGTATTAAAAGCCGTCTTCCACTCATCCCCTTGACGGACTCTTATGAGGTTGTACACCCCCCTGAGGTCAAACTTGGAGAACCACTTAGCACCAGCCACCTGGTTAAACAAATCAGGTATCAGCGGCATAGGGTATGGATCACGAACCGTAATCTGGTTTAACTCCCTGAAATCCAGACACGGGCGTAACCCGACATCTTTCTTCTTAAAGGGCCACTGTCACCCCCTCCAGGCGTTATAAACTAAAAGAGCCACCTTGTGCATCAGTAATGCTGCAGTCTAAAAAGGTGGCTCTTTTAGTTTTTGTTTCTGTTATTCCCACAATAAATGTATTTATAATTTTGCTGAAATACCTCTCTTTGTACCTGGAGGCGGGTCTGAAGCCTCCTCTTAGAAGCGCCCAACTGCCGTCAGTCATCTCTTGTGTTGATTTTCACCGCCCCCTCAGCGCTGTTATTGTGTGAAATCCGGCGCCTGCGCTCTGCTCTTCTGCCTTGTGCAGGTGCATAGAGCATTTGCCGTCCTAGCGCTGGTGCCGGGTTCCGTTCTGCGCCTGTGCGGGCAGTGCGGCCACCCTGTTACTGAATCCCCACCCCGCACTGTGTTATGCATTATGCACAGTGCAGGGCTGGGATTCCTGGGCATGCGCACTGCGCTTGTGAGATGCTCCCCAGGTTCCCCGACTTTCAGCGTTGCCGGAATATACAGGTATCCTTGCCGGCGTTTGGAACAGCCGCACAGAACAACGCTGGAAGGCGGGGAACCTGGGGAGCGTCTGACAAGTGCAGTGCGCATGCCCAGGAATCTCAGCCCATGCATAATGCATAACACAGTGCGGGGCGGGGATTCAGTAACAGGGTGGCCGCACTGCCCGCACAGGCGCACAACGGAACCCGGCACCAGCGCTAGGACGGCAATTGCTCTATGCGCCTGCGCAAGGCAGAAGAGCAGAACGCAGGTGCCAGATTTCACACAATAACAGCGCTAAGGGGGTGGCAAAAATCAACACAAGAGATGACTGACGGCAGTTGGGCGCTTCTAAGAGGAGGCTTCAGACCCGCCTCCAGGTACAAAGAGAGGTATTTCAGCAAAATTATAAATACATTTATTGTGGGAATAACAGAAACAAAAACTAAAAGAGCCACCTCGTTAGACTGCAGCATTACTGATGCACAAGGTGGCTCTTTTAGTTTATAACGCCTGGAGGGTGTGACAGTGGCCCTTTAATGAAGAAGAACCCCGCTGCAACAGGCAAGGACGAAGGCCTGATGTGCCCTTTGCTCAGACTCTCAGCAATGCAGTCTTTTAAAGCTTGCCTCTCAGGACCAGAAATGTTAAACATCCTTGCTTTCGGCAATTTGGCCCCTGGTTTTAACCTAATAGTACAGTCATAGGATCGATGTGGAGGCAACTCTGAGCAACCCTTCTCAGAGAACACATCCGCGAAATCCAGCAGTGACTCAGGAATGCTAGGAGTCACAGCGGACACACATGTGGCCAGACAATTCTCCTGGCAGAATCTGCTCCACTGGATTATGTCCTGGGTTTTCCAGTCAATCACTGGGTTGTGCATAGATAACCATGGAAAACCCAGAACCATTTGTGCAGGAAGATTACTGAGCACCCTACATGTAACCTGCTCAAAATGTAAGACACCAATGTGGAGTTTCACCTCAGCCACAAACTCAGTAATCTCCCCCTGTGGGAGAGGAGCGGCATTGATGGATAGGATGAGGCAGTTTTTCGATCGTGAACCCGGCTGTGCGCGCAAACTCCTCATCAATGAGATTAGTGGCAGAACCACTATCCACAAAAACAGTGATTGGCAGCTCTCTCCCAGCGACCATAACTCTGGCAGGGAGCATACATTGAGAGACCACCATGGAAGATATGCATAAGCTCAGATTGGCCTCTTCCACACCCTCTGAGCTTAGTAGTTTTCCGCCATTGCACTTTTCTTAGATAACAGAGGACAAGCATTTACATAATGCCCATTTTTACCACAGCAAAAACAGACTCCCTGCTTCCTGAGCGAGGGGGCTCGATGAGGTGACACCCCTGCGATTTGCATAGGCTCTGTGGGGTCACCTGCAGCAACCTCACATGCACCTACGCCCTCCCCCATAGGCGACGTCTCTTGCGCCCCCTTACGCAAACGGCGATCAATGCGGATAACAAGACTCATAGCAGACTCTAGAGAAGCAGGAGTCTCATACATCAGAAGGGCTTATTTAACCCTTCTCGAAACCCCATGAACAAACTGACTCTGCAGCGCGGGGTCATTCCATTGTGTGTCCACCGCCCAGCGGCAAAATTCAGAACAGTAATCCTCTGCCATTCGCTCCCCCTGGCAGAGAGCGTGTATTTTAGATTCTGCTAGAGCTATTCTGTCAGGATCATCATAAATGAGCCCAAGAGCAGAAAAAAAACTCTCCACTGAGTTAAATGCAGCTGAATCAGATGGTAAAGGAAATATCCATGCTTGGGGGTCCCTGTTCAGTAATGAAAACACCAGACCCACAAGCTGAGCCTCATTACCTGAGGAGATCGGGTGCATACGAAAATATAATTTACAAGCTTCACGAAAAAAAACAAATTTACTGCGTTCCCCAGCAAGCCTCTCAGGTAAAGGTATCTTTGGCTCTGCAACTCTACCTGCAGTTTCAGCTTGCACATTAGATACTACTAGACCCTGTTGTTGAACCGCCCCCTTCAACTCAGTGACCTGTAAGGACAGCGCCTCCAACTGGCGGGTTATGGAAGTCATGGGATCAATGGAATACAAAATTTTGGGGCCGATTATAATGTCACGGGGAGACTAGGTAAGCTAAGGCTGGTTACCCGGGCCCCTGCGATATCCCTCAGACTAGGGAAAACTCTGTCTGCCCCTCTCCCAGAATTTACACTAATGGTATGCTTGTCTGGGCCACCAGGCCTGGCCCTGACTCCTGTTTCAGCCCTATGCTGAAACCACCACCCGCCACCCAGTGAATAGACCTCACACCAACCCCCACAGAAAGCACAGACAGGGAAAACTAAAAAACGCACCACGCCGCAGACACACAGGAAAACACAATAATGTGCCCAGGGCAAAACAAATACAAATATAGGAAGGAGAAATGTAACAAAGGATAATACACTACCAGATACGATATACTTCTCCAAGACCACCACTCCAAACCGGAATCACTAGGCACGAGGCACAAGCTATAATCGGCAATGCCCAAAGTCCAGCAATACTATTTAAAGGCCGTGGGCGTGACCCAGCCTCCAACCCGAGTACCAGCTAGATTAACCCTGGGCAACCTGGATAAAGATCTAGACAGTGCCACTGAGCATATAGTGGACGAATGTGGAATTACCGCTGTCTGTCGGACGCCCTAGTGTGAATAGCGTCCGACATGACATGTGCAAATAGAACAGAAAACAGGTAGAAATGATAGGCAATTATCTGGATACCCCCATAAAAGAGTGGTTCTGCAGGGGGTGACCACAGACCATTTCTCTGTTCTCATCCATTTTGGCTGTTGTTTAGGTCACTGTGAAGAGGGAGCAGCCGCCACCTTGGTTATGGGGCATAATGCTGGCCTCCTATCAGAGACTAGCCTGACTCCATTTTGTCTCATATCAGAATTCACCTGGTCACACGTCTGCAGGGGCATGAGCGCTCCTGGCCCCCACCTTTTCCCTACTTGAATGAAGACCCTTTAGTATGGTATTAGACTGAGACCAGTGTAGCAGGCAGATGGCACTTCAAAGCTTGAATGAGGAAGCCATGCCAGCAGGGGACATGGAGGCGCCTGGGGGCTCAATTAAAGCATACGTGTCAGATGGCTACAGGAGGACACGTCTATTGTCTTCCCAGCCTTACCGTCTACAACATGAAATTATGAATTATGGACGTATCGTCCGAGGTACAGGCTCATAAAAAATATCCTCACAGCCCTGAAGAAATTGCGCATCTAACAGTACAACTCCCAGGTCAGTGAGAGTTCTGGAACCTGAGATATAGAGATCAGCCTCCCACAGCGATCGAATGGGTCCAGGTTTGATCCCTGTGCAACCGGCAGAACAAACCACATGCGCTGGTACTGCCCATGTACTGATCTGATCATCCTGAGAGAAGTTATTCCATTTATTAGGTATTGGGAATAGATTCTGCAGGGAAGCTGAAGGGTGGAGATTGTTAGCTCACCCATGTACAGGGGGGAGGGACACAGAAGGATTAAGAGCTGAGGACACATGGAGAGTCAGACACAACAGAAGAAGATGATGATGAAATAAGGAACAGGGCATATGCCAGCCAGAGGGGAGCAAGCACATGCTTTTTGGGGGCTGCCCGGCAACTAGAAGTCTTGTACCTGTTGAACACAGAGCTCCCCAGCCTCCACAAGCAACCTTCAACCTGGTAAATTGACCTCCAGCTTTATACCTCTAAGACTTGTACTATTATTGTTATATTTTACTCTGCCTGTAACTCTTGGTATATTTTTACTGTATATTTCTTGTAATTATCTAGTGCGCCCTTAAGGCAATTAAACCATAAATTAATTTTGGGCTGATCCTTTTATTCTGATTGCGAATCTTAGAATACCCAGCGTGGGTAACAACGCAGTCTCCCTGGCAACCATTTGCTCTAAGTGCAGTTCCCTTATTGACCTGAGAGACAAAGGGGGAGCCGGAGAGCTGTGCCTGTGTAGTTACGTCACGGATTAGTGACGTGGGAGGAACCAGCTTTTTTCACATTGGTGGCAGCAAGGTGGGATCAGAGTAATAGTGTGCGTGGGAACCCTACTCCCAGACACTAAAGACTACCAGTGGTAACTTTCTCTGCTGGGGTCTTAAGGTCAGCCCAGCACTAAACGGTCAGAGTGTAGATATAATACGTGGTGTGCAAGGTCAGAGTTACAGCTGTGTCAGTAACCAGAGGTTCCAAAGATGGCACCAGGAGTGCAGTGAGGGCGCAGGCCAGTGCTATGGTCTATGAGGAGGTGGTGGTGGACGGCACCAAGGGGGGCTCAGCCATGACTCCCCAAGGAGCCAGCCACCCATGCTTAGTCCTGCAGGGGACTACCCACCACCTACCCGCCCCAGCCTGTCCACAGCCTTTGTTGCAGCGGCAGTGGCACGTCTCGAGGCGGGTAACGAAGACACGTATGTGAAACTCATGGCAGCTGCAGAGAAAGCAGCGGAGGCAGAGCGTGCAGAACGCCATGAAGCAGTGGAGCGGGCAGAGAAAGCAGTGGAGCGAGAGCATGCAGAACACCATGAAGCTGCAGAGAGAGCAGCGGAGCGCCAGCACCAGCTGGCGATGGCTCAACACGGGTTCCTGCTGGACACCCCAGCACCACCTGAGTCCAAGGCTTCCAAAGTCCAGGCCGAGGACTTCCCTCTGCTTGAGAAGGATGGAGATCTGGATTCCTTCCTGCTGGCCTTTGAAAGGACCTGCCTCCAACACCATCTGGCCCCAGATGAGTGGGCAAGATACCTGACTGTTGTGAATTCTGTTTTTGGGCTCCCTCTGGTGGCTGCAGATGGTACTGGGTGACTTGCGTTCCCTACGGTCTCTGGCATCCACCTGTTCCATCAGGAAGTGGGAGTTCCTATTTAACCTGGCTTCTCTTTCATTCCCTCGCCGGCTATCAATGTATCAGTGTGTCTCTGTTACCTTTGCTACCTGCTCCTAAAGCCTACAGGACAAGCTAAGTCTGGATTTCCCTGTTTCATGTTTGCTTTCATGTTTTTAGTCCAGCTTGCAGATATGTAAATCTCTGCTGCTGGTTGCTCTAGTGGGCTGAAATTACCACTCATGTACCATGAGTTGGCACATGAGTTCAAGTAATTTCAGGATGGTATTTTGAAGGGTTTTAAGCTGACCGTGCAGTTCACCTTTTGTATCCTCTGCTATCTAGCTTTAGCGGGCCTCATTTTGCTGAATCTGTTTTCATAACTACGTTTGTGCCTTCCTCTCATTTCACCGTCATTACATGTGGGGGGCTGCCATTTCTGTGGGAATATTTCTTTGGAGGCAAGAGAGGTCTGTGATTCTTCTGATAGGGGAAGCTAGATCTCCGGCTGGCGCGAGACGTCTAGAGCCCCACCAGGAACGTTCCCCGGCTGCTGCTAGTTGTGTGTTGAGGTTCAGGATCGCGGTCAGCTCAGGTTCCATCACCCTAGAGCTCGTCCTGTTTTTGCCCGTGTTCTTTTGTTAATTCCCTGCCATTGGGAACATGACAGTATAGCCGGCCCACAAAGTGTTAATTGTATTGGCTGAAGTAGGAGGAAAAGAAGTCTAAGGAACCTTTTTTTTTTTTTTTTCCTCTCTCTTACTCAGAGTGTGCTGCCTAGCCATAATTGCAGCCTGCTGCTTCTTTCCTCCTCTTAATCCTTGAATGGCTCTGACCTCAGCTGTTTAACATGGACGTCCAGAGTTTGGCTTCCAGCCTGAATAATCTTGCTGCTAAGGTGCAAAATATACAAGATTTTGTTGTACATGCTCCTGTGTCTGAACCTAGAATTCCTACCCCAGAGTTTTTTTCTGGGGATAGATCTAGTTTCCTGAATTTCAGGAACAATTGCAAATTGTTTCTTTCTTTGAAATCTCGCTCCTCTGGAGACCCTGCTCAGCAGGTTAAGATTGTTATATCTTTCCTGCGGGGCGACCCTCAGAATTGGGCATTTGCATTGGCACCAGGGGATCCTGCGTTGCTCAGTGTGGATGCGTTTTTTCTGGCATTGGGTTTGCTCTATGAGGAACCTAACTTAGAGATTCAGGCTGAAAAAGCTTTATTAGCTCTCTCTCAGGGGCAAGATGAAGCAGAAATATATTGTCAGAAATTTCGGAAATGGTCAGTACTTACTCAGTGGAATGAGTGCGCCTTGGCTGCCAATTTCAGAGAGGGCCTTTCTGAGGCAGTAAAAGATGTTATGGTGGGGTTTCCTGCGCCTACAGGTCTGAATGAGTCTATGACAATGGCTATTCAGATTGATCGGCGTTTACGGGAACGCAAACCTGTACACCAGTTGGCAGTGTCTACTGAACAGCCACCTGAGACTATGCAATGTAATAGAATTCTGTCCAGAAGCGAACGGCAAAACTATAGACGGAAAAATGGGTTGTGTTTTTATTGTGGTGATTCAGCTCATGTTATATCAGCATGCTCTAAACGCACAAAAAAGGTTGATAAGTCTTTTGCCATTGGCACTTTGCAGTCTAGGTTCATTTTGTCTGTGACTCTGATTTGTTCATTGTCATCCATTTCCGTAGATGCCTATGTAGATTCGGGCGCTGCCCTGAGTCTTATGGATTGGTCATTTGCCAAGCGCTGTGGTTTTTGTCTGGAGCCTCTGGAGGTCCCTATCCCCTTGAAGGGAATTGACTCTACACCATTGGCTAGGAATAAACCACAATATTGGACACATGTGACTATGCGTATGACTCCCGTTCATCAGGAGGTGATTCGCTTCCTTGTACTGTATAATCTACATGATGTCCTAGTGCTTGGTCTGCCATGGTTACAAGCTCATAATCCAGTCCTTGACTGGAAAACAATGTCTGTGTTAAGCTGGGTATGTCAGGGGGTTCATGATGATGCTCCTCCGATTTCCATCGCTTCGTCTACTCCCTCTGAGGTCCCTGCGTTTTTTGTCTGACTATCGAGATGTTTTTGAGGAGCCTAAGCTCAATTCGCTCCCTCCTCATAGGGATTGCGATTGCGCTATAGATTTAATTCCTGGCAGTAAATTTCCTAAAGGTCGTTTGTTTAATCTGTCTGTGCCAGAGCATACTGCTATGCGGGATTATATTAAGGAGTCCTTGGAAAAGGGACATATCCGTCCATCTTCATCCCCTTTAGGAGCAGGTTTTTTTTTTGTGGCCAAAAAAGATGGTTCCCTGAGGCCTTGTATAGATTATCGTCTTTTGAATAAAATTACAGTCAAATATCAGTACCCTTTGCCATTATTGACTGATTTGTTTGCTCGCATTAAGGGGGCTAAATGGTTTACTAAGATAGATCTTCGGGGTGCGTATAATCTTGTGCGAATAAAGCAAGGGGATGAGTGGAAAACCGCATTTAATACGCCTGAGGGCCATTTTGAGTATTTGGTAATGCCTTTTGGACTTTCTAATGCTCCTTCAGTCTTCCAGTCCTTTATGCACAATATTTTCCGTGAATATCTGGATAAATTTATGATTGTGTATTTGGATGATGTTTTGATTTTTTCTGATGATTGGGAGTCCCATGTCCAACAGGTCAGGAAGGTATTTCAGATTTTGCGGGCCAATTCTTTGTTTGTAAAGGGTTCAAAATGTCTTTTTGGGGTCCAGAAGATTTCTTTTTTGGGGTACATCTTTTCCCCTTCTACTATTGAGATGGATCCTGTCAAGGTTCAGGCTATTTGTGACTGGACGCAACCTACTTCTCTTAAGAGTCTTCAGAAATTCTTGGGCTTTGCTAATTTCTACCGTCGCTTCATAACTAATTTTTCTAGTGTGGTTAAACCTTTGACTGATTTGACTAAGAAGGGTGCTGATGTTGCTGATTGGTCTCCTGCGGCTGCGGAGGCCTTTCGGGAACTTAAGCGCCGGTTTTCTTCTGCTCCTGTGTTGCGCCAGCCAGATGTTTCACTTCCTTTTCAGGTTGAGGTTGATGCTTCCGAGATTGGTGCGGGGGCGGTTTTGTCGCAGAGAAGTTCCGATGGCTCGGTGATGAGGCCATGTGCGTACTTTTCTAGAAAATTTTCGCCCGCCAAGCGGAATTATGATGTTGGTAATCGGGAGCTTTTGGCCATGAAGTGGGCATTTGAGGAGTGGCGTCATTGGCTGGAGGGTGCTAAACATCGTGTGGTGGTCTTGACTGATCACGAGAATCTGATTTACCTTGAGTCTGCCAGGCGTCTGAATCCTAGACAGGCTCGTTGGGCGTTGTTTTTCTCCCGTTTCAATTTTGTGGTCTCATACCTGCCAGGTTCAAAGAATGTTAAGGCGGATGCTCTTTCTAGGAGTTTTGCGCCTGACTCCCCTGGAGATTCTGAGCCCACTGGTATCCTTAAGGATGGGGTGATATTATCTGCTGTCTCCCCAGACTTGCGTCGTGCTTTGCAGGAGTTTCAGGCGGATAGACCTGATCGTTGTCCGCCTGAAAGACTGTTTGTTCCGGATGATTGGACCAGTAAAGTCATCTCTGAGGTCCATTCTTCTGCGTTGGCGGGCCACCCTGGAATATTTGGTACTAGAGACTTGGTGGCCAGGTCCTTTTGGTGGCCTTCTTTGTCAAGGGATGTGCGTTCTTTTGTGCAGTCTTGTGAGGTTTGTGCTCGGGCTAAGCCTTGCTGTTCTCGGGCCAGTGGACTGTTGTTATCTTTGCCTATCCCGAAGAGGCCTTAGACACACATTTCCATGGACTTTATTTCAGATCTCCTTGTCTCTCAGAAAATGTCCGTTATCTGGGTTGTGTGTGACCGTTTTTCTAAAATGGTTCATCTGGTACCCTTTCCTAAGTTGCCTTCCTCCTCTGAGTTGGTCCCTCTGTTTTTTCAGAACGTGGTTCGTTTGCATGGGATTCCGGAAAACATCGTTTCTGACAGGGGATCCCAGTTTGTGTCTAGATTTTGGCGGGCGTTCTGTGCTAGGATGGGCATTGAATTGTCTTTTTCGTCTGCATTCCATCCTCAGACGAATGGCCAGACGGAACGAACTAATCAGACCTTGGAAACTTATTTAAGGTGTTTTGTGTCTGCTGATCAGGACGACTGGGTTGCCTTTTTGCCCCTGGCTGAATTTGCCCTCAATAATCGGGCTAGCTCTGCTACCTTGGTTTCTCCTTTCTTTTGTAATTCGGGGTTTCATCCTCGTTTTTCCTCTGGTCAGGTTGAGACTTCTGATTGTCCTGGAGTGGACATGGTGGTGGATAGGCTGCACCAGATTTGGAGTCATGTGGTGGACAATTTGAAGTTGTCCCAGGAGAAGACTCAGCAGTTCGCTAATCGCCGTCGTCGTGCGGGTCCTCGACTTCGTGTTGGGGACTTGGTATGGTTGTCTTCTCGTTTTGTTCCTATGAAGGTCTCCTCTCCTAAGTTTAAGCCTCGGTTTATCGGTCCTTATAAGATCTTGGAGATTCTTAACCCTGTATCTTTTCGTTTGGACCTCCCAGCATCGTTTGCTATCCATAACGTCTTCCATCGGTCGTTATTGCGGAGGTATGAGGTACCGGTTGTTCCTTCGGTGGAGCCTCCTGCTCCGGTGCTGGTGGAGGGTGAATTGGAGTATGTTGTTGAGAAGATCTTGGATTCTCGTGTTTCCAGATGGAGACTCCAATATTTGGTTAAGTGGAAGGGTTATGGTCAGGAGGATAATTCTTGGGTAGTCGCCTCTGATGTTCATGCCACTGATTTAGTCCGTGCCTTCCATAGGACTCATCCTGATCGCCCTGGTGGTTCTCGTGAGGGTTCGGTGACCCCTCCTCAAGGGGGGGGTACTGTTGTGAATTCTGTTTTTGGGCTCCCTCTGGTGGCTGCAGATGGTACTGGGTGACTTGCGTTCCCTACGGTCTCTGGCATCCACCTGTTCCATCAGGAAGTGGGAGTTCCTATTTAACCTGGCTTCTCTGTCATTCCCTCGCCGGCTATCAATGTATCAGTGTGTCTCTGTTACCTTTGCTACCTGCTCCTAAAGCCTACAGGACAAGCTAAGTCTGGATTTCCCTGTTTCATGTTTGCTTTCATGTTTTTAGTCCAGCTTGCAGATATGTAAATCTCTGCTGCTGGTTGCTCTAGTGGGCTGAAATTACCACTCATGTACCATGAGTTGGCACATGAGTTCAAGTAATTTCAGGATGGTATTTTGAAGGGTTTTAAGCTGACCGCGCAGTTCACCTTTTGTATCCTCTGCTATCTAGCTTTAGCGGGCCTCATTTTGCTGAATCTGTTTTCATAACTACGTTTGTGCCTTCCTCTCATTTCACCGTCATTACATGTGGGGGGCTGCTATTTCTGTGGGAATATTTCTCTGGAGGCAAGAGAGGTCTGTGATTCTTCTGATAGGGGAAGCTAGATCTCCGGCTGGCGCGAGACGTCTAGAGCCCCCCCAGGAACGTTCCCCGGCTGCTGCTAGTTGTGTGTTGAGGTTCAGGATCGCGGTCAGCTCAGGTTCCATCACCCTAGAGCTCGTCCTGTTTTTGCCCGTGTTCTTTTGTTAATTCCCTGCCATTGGGAACATGACACCTGACCCCCCAATTGAGAGGTAAGTCCCGAGAAGTTTTGGGGGACTTACCTGCCGGGCGAAGCAGGACTACAACAGCATCAAGCGGGCCCTGATCCAGCACTACAACCTCACACCGGAGTCCTACCACAAGAAGTTCTGGAGCCTGCAGAGGGGCCCAAAGGACACCTGGACCGACCACATGCAAGCGTTGCTGAGAGCTGCAGAGCACTGGACCTCGGGTCTAGCGCTCACCACCCGCCATGGAGCAGTTCTTGTGGAACTGCCCAGAGGACCTCCAGCAGTTCCTCAGTGACCGGAAACCGAAGGGGGCTTCTGCTACAGCCACCCTGGCAGACGAGTATACCAGTAACAGGGCGTCTGAGCCGAAGAAGTCATCCAGCAGCAACTGGAAAGTGGGTAAGCCCAATCCTGCCCCTGTTTCCCCAGCCCCCAGAGTGCAAGGGGTGTACCACCCTGCTGCCCTCTCCGGGCCAGACGCAGAACCCAGACGTTGTCATCACTGCAACCAGCCGGGACACTTCAAGGCTGCATGTCCCCAGCATCATAAGGGCCCCATCCCTGTCCCAGAAACTGTCCACTGTTTTATGTGTGGAAGGGGGTGGTGGGAGGTCCCTGGACAATTACCATCCCTTCATGATCGGCCGCTCAGTGGTCATGGGACTGCAGGACACAGGTGCTGAACGAACCCTGGTACGTCCTGAGGTGGTGTCCTGTTGTGAATTAGACTTTTTTGGCTCCCTCTTGTGGTCACTAGTGATATGACTCTGGGATTGTCTTTCCTCAGTTTGGCACCCACCTGGGTCGTTAGTCCAGGGGTGTTGCTATATGAACTTCCTGAATTCTCAGTCTGGTGCCTGGCATCGTTGTAGTCAGTCCTTTCTGTTTGCTCCTGTCTGCTGGCCCTGGTTCTTGCAATATTAAGCTAAGTCCTGCTTCCTTGTTTTTTGGTTATTTGTATTGCTCTTATTTTTTGTCCAGCTTGTACTAAATGTGATTTCTGATTTTGCTGGAAGCTCTAGGGGGCTGTTATTCTCCCCCCGGGCCGTTAGACGGTTCGGGGGTTCTTGAATATCCAGCGTGGATATTTTTGATAGGGTTTTTGCTGACCGTATAAGTCATCTTACTATATTCTGCTATTAGTCAGTGGGCCTCTCTTTGCTAAATACCTAGTTCATTCTTACGTTTGTCTTTTCTTCTTACCTCACCGTTATTATTTGTTGGGGGCTTGTATCCAACTTTTGGGGTCTTTTCTCTGGAGGCAAGAAAGGTCTATCTTTTCCCTTCTAGGGTTAGTTAGTTCTCCGGCTGGCGCGAGACGTCTAGAACCAACGTAGGCACGTTCCCCGGCTGCTGCTATTTGTGGTGCTAGGATTAGATATACGGTCAGCCCAGTTACCACCACTGCCCTATGAGCTGGTTTTTTGTGTTTGCAGACTTGGTATTTATTTCTGAGACCCTCTGCCATTGGGGTCATAACAGTATGCCAGGCCAAAGTTGAATGTTTAATGCATTGCAGAAGTGGGATATTAAGAAAGGAAATTCTGAGGGTTTTTTTTTTTGTTTTTTTTTCCTCTCTTTCTTCCTCCCCTTTACCTCTGAGTGGCTTGAGCTTGCTGCAGACATGAATGTCCAGACCTTGATTACAAGTGTGGACCAGCTTGCTGCTCGTGTGCAGGGCATACAAGATTTTGTTACCAGTAGTCCTATGTCTGAACCTAAAATACCTATTCCTGAACTGTTCTCTGGAGACCGATTTAAGTTTAGGAATTTCAGGAATAATTGTAAATTGTTTCTATCTCTGAGACCCCGTTCGTCTGGAGACTCAGCTCAGCAAGTTAAAATTGTTATCTCTTTCTTACGGGGCGACCCTCAGGATTGGGCCTTCTCGCTAGCGCCAGGAGATCCGGCATTGGCAAATATTGATGCGTTTTTTCTGGCGCTCGGATTGCTTTACGAGGAACCCAATCTTGAAATTCAGGCAGAAAAAGCCTTGCTGGCTATTTCTCAGGGCCAGGATGAAGCTGAAGTGTATTGCCAAAAATTTCGGAAATGGTCCGTGCTTACTCAGTGGAATGAGTGTGCTCTGGCCGCAAATTTCAGAAATGGCCTTTCTGAAGCCATTAAGAATGTGATGGTGGGTTTCTCCATTCCTACAAGTCTGAATGATTCCATGGCGCTGGCTATTCAAATTGACCGGCGTTTGCGGGAGCGCAAAGCCGCTAATCCTCTTGTGGTGTTGTCTGAACAAACACCTGATTTAATGCAATGTGGTAGAATTCAGACTAGAAATGAACGGAAAAATCATAGACGTCAGAATGGGTTGTGTTTTTACTGTGGTGATTCTACACATGTTATATCAGCATGCTCTAAACGCCTAACAAGGGTTGTTAGTCCTGTCGCCATTGGTAATTTGCAACCTAAATTTATTTTGTCTGTGACTTTAATTTGCTCATTGTCTTCCTACCCTGTTATGGCGTTTGTGGATTCAGGTGCTGCCCTGAGTCTTATGGATCTGTCATTTGCCAAGCGCTGTGGTTTTGTTCTTGAGCCGTTAGTAAATCCTATCCCTCTTAGAGGTATTGATGCTATGCCATTGGCAGCAAATAAACTGCAGTTTTGGACACAGGTAACCATGTGCATGACTCCTGAACATCGGGAGGTGATTCGTTTTCTTGTTGTGCATAAAATGCATGATTTGGTCGTTTTGGGTCTGCCATGGTTACAGACCCATAATCCAGTCTTGGATTGGAAGGCAATGTCTGTGTCATGTTGGGGATTTGGTATGGCTGTCTTCTCGATTTGTTCCTATGAAGGTCTCCTCTCCTAAATTTAAGCCTCGCTTCATCGGTCCTTACAAGATATTGGAAATCCTTAATCCTGTGTCCTTTCGCTTGGATCTTCCGGTGTCGTTTGCCATTCACAACGTGTTCCATAGGTCTTTGTTGCGGCGGTACGTTGTACCTGTGGTTCCTTCTGTTGAGCCTCCTGCTCCGGTGTTCGTTGAGGGCGAATTGGAGTACGTGGTAGAGAAGATCTTGGATTCTCGTCTCTCCAGGCGGAGGCTTCAGTATCTGGTCAAGTGGAAGGGCTATGGTCAGGAGGATAATTCCTGGGTGGTTGCCTCTGATGTGCATGCGGCCGATTTAGTTCGTGCCTTTCACGCTGCTCATCCTGATCGCCCTGGTGGTCTTGGTGAGGGTTCGGTGACCCCTCCTTAAAGGGGGGGTACTGTTGTGAATTAGACTTTTTTGGCTCCCTCTTGTGGTCACTAGTGATATGACTCTGGGATTGTCTTTCCTCAGTTTGGCACCCACCTGGGTCGTTAGTCCAGGGGTGTTGCTATATGAACTTCCTGAATTCTCAGTCTGGTGCCTGGCATCGTTGTAGTCAGTGCTTTCTGTTTGCTCCTGTCTGCTGGCCCTGGTTCTTGCAATATTAAGCTAAGTCCTGCTTCCTTGTTTTTTGGTTATTTGTATTGCTCTTATTTTTTGTCCAGCTTGTACTAAATGTGATTTCTGATTTTGCTGGAAGCTCTAGGGGGCTGGTATTCTCCCCCCAGGCCGTTAGACGGTTCGGGGGTTCTTGAATATCCAGTGTGGATATTTTTGATAGGGTTTTTGCTGACCGTATAAGTCATCTTACTATATTCTGCTATTAGTCAGTGGGCCTCTCTTTGCTAAATACCTAGTTCATTCTTACGTTTGTCTTTTCTTCTTACCTCACCATTATTATTTGTTGGGGGCTTGTATCCAACTTTTGGGGTCTTTTCTCTGGCGGCAAGAAAGGTCTATCTTTTCCCTTCTAGGGTTAGTTAGTTCTCCGGCTGGCGCGAGACGTCTAGAACCAACGTAGGCACGTTCCCCGGCTGCTGCTATTTGTGGTGCTAGGATTAGATATACGGTCAGCCCAGTTACCACTGCCCTATGAGCTGGTTTTTTGTGTTTGCAGACTTGGTATTTATTTCTTAGACCCTCTGCCATTGGGGTCATAACAGTGTCCCCTCAAGACTTGGTACCGGGGAAAACCCTTTCCGTCTCCGAAATTGGAGGCATGGAAACGGCACTGCCTGTCGCAAAGGTGTTTTTGGACTGGGGTGCCGGGAGGGGAAGGCGGGAGGTGGGAGTAATGCCAAATATTCCTGCCAATGTGTTACTTGGGACCTATTTGGGGCTGCTAGTGTCTCAGTATGTGGCCACTGAACCCCCAAGTCCGGCTCCCCAAGAATGTCATGACTCTACTGTGAATGCCGATGTTGATGTGTTGAATGTGCCTCTAACAGTGGAGTAAGGAGTGAAACCTGATGGTAATCCAAGCACTGACACCCCACACACAGGGCTCACAGTGAGGACAGGTGGGAAGACTCTAGGGGAAAGCTCAGAGGTGGAGGGAGAAGTTGTCAGAAAAATGACGATGTTATTTCTTTTAACCACTTTACGGTTTTCGAACCCTGAAACGCTGAAAAGAAGACTGAACATTTTGTTTTTACATTACTGTGTATTATTTTCCTCTGTTTGCTGTGGGTTTTACAGGGCTTTTTCATGGGGTTCCCTTTAAAATACATCATGTGCACATACCCTATAGCTTTTGTGCACACAGAGACGTTTTGCTTTTTTTTTTCAGAGCAGAAACTGTCAAGAAGCCCTCCAAATCCTCTTCAAAAATGCAAAACTTCCCAAAAACTTGGAGTTTCTGCTGACTTTCCTCTGATAAAAACATATTGCACATATTGTTTCTGCTCCAAAAACTCCTTGAAAATATCTATACACATAACCTTACAATTGAAATGAATAGGAAATAATGCATTTTTTTTATAGCAATCCTTTATTCTTCCCAGACATTTTGGGAATGAACCTGCTACTAAATAACATCTTTAAAAAACTATATGTGCACATGGCCTAAGTCTGTGAATTCTGTGTGGTTATACTGCCACCTACTGGTGGACCGATGCATAAGCTGGAAAAATACTTCATTGAATGTAAATTCAGATTGTAGATATCTGTCCACTTTTGTGTGATAGGTAAAAATTGTTTAAGTTATATTGTAATAATAACTACGTATAAAGATCGTACACTGAAATAAGATCAGTTACAGTAACATTGCTATAAAAAGTTCTGGCAGCGGTGGGATTCGAACCCACGCCCCCGAAGAGACTGGAGCCTTAATCCAGCGCCTTAGACCGCTCGGCCACACTACCTGCTGTCAGGCTTCTGTTTTGGGTGATAAATTGCTGATGCTGAATTTGTATTCACTGAACTCAAATGACAGCTCCTCAATGCACCTCCTCCCAGTGTTGAGCACAAGCTGCAGCTCAAGGGTTTTTTTTTTTGCTGGTGTTATCGGATTGTAATCAGAAAGAGATATTACCACCTAGAGGTTAGAATACAGTTAGTGATGAGCGAACGTGCTCGCCACTACTCGGTACTCGCCCTAGCATCACTATGCTTGGTGTACTCGGCGAGCACCGAGAATTTCCGGGATTATTCGGCGGGAGGTCGGGTCTCTGCCCTGCAATTCTGGTGCTCTTTAGAGCACCAATGACCATGAAGGGACTGTCTGCCATGCACTGTAATGCTGCAGCCATCTTTGTTGTGGTCGTGCAGTGATTGGCTGGCCGCACAGCGTCATCCCGAGTATGAGAGACCTCGCTCCGCCCTGCTCACCGCATTCTGCTCCGGACTTAGCGAGTGTAGGGAGAGCTGCTGCTGAGAAAGGGTCAGAATCGTTCTTTTAATAGTTAGTTTAGGTCTGCTAGTGTTCAGTCCGCAACTCCTGAGAAACCAACAGTCCTTTTTAGGGCTAATTCGTGGGTCCAGAAGTTTCAGCGCTAGGTAGGCAGGGCACAGCATATGCACATCAGTGCAAGGACTGCAGGCACTGTATGGGAGCACATAGCTCTCACTGCATACCTCCAAAAGCTCCATAACTGTCTGCTGCTGCTTAACTACTATATACCTAGCTGTAGTTTTCTGTGACTTTTTTTTAATTCAAAAATTCACCAAAAACTCCCCAAAAATGTATACAGTCTGTTATGTCAGACTGAGGCCTGATGTATCTGTGTTTTAAAAATCATATTTTTGCAGGCATACGTAGCATAGTTCTGTGTTCTTGCCTTGTTCAATTTTTTTTTCTTAAATTCACCAAAAAACAAAAAAAATGTAATACAGTCTGTTATGTCAGGCTGAGGCCTGGTGTATCTGTGGTGTAAAAATTGTAGTTTCACAGGCATACGTTGCATAGTTCTGTGTGCTAGCCTTGTTCTACTCTTTCTTTTTTTTTTTATTTGCTTTTTTAAATTCACCAAAAACCAAAAACATATTTAATACAGTCTGTTATGTCAGGCTGAGGCCTATTGTATCTGTGTTTGAAAAATCGTAGCTTTGCAGGCATACTGATCAGATATAATTTAGCTCCAAATAAATACATTTGTGTTGAGATTTTGAAATAGTTCAGTATTTTATTTAAAATGGGCAAGGCAAGGAGCAAGGGACAGAGAAGTGGACGTGACGCTGATGGTGCATGCAGAGGACGAGGTCGTGGCCAAGCTGAAAGTGGGCCACAACAACGACCCACATCTTCTCACTTGACCTTCCTGTCCCAGTTCCTAGGGGAGCACAGCACACCACTATTGAAGCCAGAGCAGTGTGAAACGGTTGTTGGTTGGATAGGGGATAATGCTTCCAGTCACTTAGCCACCACCACCATGTCTTCGACACGGCCAAGTCTGAGTAGCCGTGAGTCTGGACCGGATATTCCTCACCCTGATCCTCCTTCCTCCTATCATGCCGAGTGCCCTGAGACAACTGATCCCACACTTGGACACTCCGAACAGCTGTTCAGTTTTCCCTTTCAAGATTCCCGACTCTCAGCTGGTCAACTCGAAGTGGGGCCAGATGAGATCGCATGTAGTGATGCCCAAAGATTTGACCAGCCACGGTCACACAAAGGCGATGGTGGAAAAGTGTCATAAGAGGTGGACAATGATGAGACATGTTATGATCCTTAGTGGTTGAGGATCACAAATTACTCCAGCTAAGTAACAAACATAGGACAAGCTCTAGGGAGGTGGCAAACTGGACTGACCGCAAATCTGAACCTATCCAAACACACTAGAAGTAGCCGGTGAACGTGCCTAAAAATCCTAGACGTCTCGAGCCAGCCTGAGGAACTAACTACCCCTAGAGAGAAAGAAAGACCTCTCTTGCCTCCAGAGAAATAATCCCCAAAGATATAGAAGCCCCCAACAAATAATAACGGTGAAGTAAGAGGAAGGCACATACACAGGGGTGAAAGCAGATTCAGCAAATGAGGCCCACTAATACTAGATAACAGAAAATAGAAAAGGAAATCTATGCGGTCAGTAAAAAACCCTTACAAAATATCCACTCTGAGATTTCAAGAACCCCCACACCAACTAACGGTGTGGGGGGAGAAACTCAGTCCCCTAGAGCAACCAGCAAGCGAGGAAATCACATTTTAGCGAGCTGGACTAAAAACATAATGAACGCTGATAATCAAAAAATGATCAAACAAAAACTTAGCTTGTCTTGGAGAGACTGGGAGCAAGGTAGACACAAGGAATCTGAAGAGCACTGAATACATTGATAGCAGGCAAGGAACTGAGTATCCAGGTGAGCTAAATAGGAAACCAACCAAGGATAACGAACCAGCTGATGCTGCCAACCTGCAGAAAGACAACACTACACAGTACCGCTTGTGACCACTAGAGGGAGCCCAAACATAGAGTTCACAACAGTATCCCCCCCTTGAGGAGGGGTCACCGAACCCTCATCAAGACCCCCAGGGCGATCAGGATGAGCCGTGTGGAAGGCACGAACCAAATCGGCCGCATGAACATCAGAGGCGACAACCCAGGAATTATCCTCCTGACCATAGCCCTTCCACTTAACCAAATACTGAAGCCTCCGTCTAGAGATACGAGAATCCAAAATCTTCTCCACCACGTACTCCAATTCGCCCTCGACCAGCACCTGAGCAGGAGGCTCAACAGAAGGAACCACAGGTACCACATACCTCCGCAACAAAGACCTATGGAACACATTATGAATGGCAAACGATGCTGGGAGATCCTGTCGGGGTCGTATATGACAATTACCCTTCCTTCACCAGTCATTCCAAATTAATGTGTGCAAGGCATCTGGTACCGGATAAGAATGAGTCAGACAGGTAGCTGGTTCAAACTTAGTTAATGCCCCGTGCGTCCACACATGTCCGCAACGGTCACACCAACTGGCTTTATTCTAAAATACACAATACTATATTGAGTGTTAGGGGAAGGCGTGCATTAGGCGGGGTTTGAACAGTATACGTCTAGTGCTCAATCTCCTCATGATTCGCTGGACATCTGGTGGATCCTCCTTTTCTTCACATTCTTTAAGTTTCGATTTCCAAAGAAATGAATCTTAACCCTTCGGTCACTAACCTGAAACGAAACTGAACACTGGCAGCCATCTTTAAATACAATTACATTTGCATTAGCAGGGGAAAACTTATTGTTTCACAGTATTAGATATAAAAGTACAAAAAGAGTATAAAGATATATATTTTCACCTTGACAATCCCCCCTAAACACTAAGTTTTTCCCTTAAAGAAAGATCCTTCGAGACTGTCCATGTGATGGGAAAAGGGGAGGTGGATTTCTTCATCCAGACACCTCAGAAGCTCTCCCCTAGCGAGAGGCCTCCAGGCAGCTGAACCCTTCACTAACCTCACATGGAGTTCTCCCACTGTCCCTAAACTAAATCACTTAGCATCATCTGAGAATGGGGGGTTTTATCTATTCTCTTGAGAGAAATATACTTCGGGATCTCCCCTGAATCAGTACCATCGTACTCTGGTGGGTCTACTTCTTGATTGAGGAAGGTGCCAGTCGGGATTGCTTTCACTAACTACCTAGGCCTGCCCAGGTGTACTTATACATCTATCATATGGTCATTATTCGTCTGTAAAATGAGAAAGGTTGGTTCTCAGGGTCAGCCAATTGTTTTTGCGTAGCTAGCTAGTCAGAGGGCCTCCAGGGATAATACTCCTGTATCTGTCTTACCCTACCTGATGTGGTTGGTTCTCTGGTGGTGGGGGCGACATGACATGCTGGTCTACAGCTCCTTCCCAAAAGGATTACTGTCAGCCTACTCCTAAAAGTTAATGTCCCCACTATCCACCAACCACAATCCTGTGTCAGCTTCTTATGTCACTACATGTGATCTTGTCTGGACAGGATTCAGTGTAATTCTCTTAGGTCGGGTTGCAGCACGGGTCATACAAGTATTAGGGCCCAAATCCTCAACTATACCCTGGAAGACATCACAGCTATAATTAACAAATCTTTGTTCTCTGTAATATATATATTATTGATCCATTCAACATTTTTATTAATCTGCACCTATGGGATTATAGAAACAATGCCGGCATAAATCTGGTTCTGGGCTTTAAACTGGTCAGGCACCCTCCTTGGCACTCCAATGGCATAAATATATACTAGTGGATCTTCTTCATAACTCATGTGGAGCTGATCAAAACTTCTCTTTCTGGTAGGTTCATCAGGTATCTTTGGTGTACATATATTGTGTATGTTTAATTAGCAAATCAGTATCTAGAGAACTGTTCTCTTTGCAGAAACTTGTCTCGAAGATCCCTACTGGTGTACCTGTGGTGTCGTGGGAATTATAGCAGGTGTAATTCTCAGCTAATACGGTTACTCCTCCTGGAACCTTTAGTTTGGGTCTCTCATGAATTAGTGGGACATAATCTGGGCAATCAGTGGACTTCAAACCTTTCAACAAATTCATGACACAGGCGGTGGTGTTGTCATCAGGGAAAAGCAATGCATGTGTGTAGAGATGTGTATTCGCAGCAGCACAAGCAATACATCCTACAGAGATATTCTGAACTCTTACATTGTATCTCACTCATTCTAACCATAGGTTTTTTCCTTGGGGCTGTTTGTGTTTCTATGGAGAAAACTTCTTGCCAACTGAGACCTGGCATGGGGATTACTTCATTAACTATATTTTGCAAACGCTCACATGGGCCTGTCTTAGCTGTACTGATAACGGGGGCCTTGGTTGGTCTGAAGCTAATATCCTGGAGCTGTATATGGCCTAAATTCCCATAGTATCCACCATTAAATACATAATTATAATGCCTTCCCAGTACATACGTCTGCAGATCAGCAGATTGGGGGCTTTCAAGATTTAGGAGGAGGGGGTGACAGCTTCTACCCCATTTACAGCCTCTAGGTGGTTGCAGAAAGCTGTTAGATGCATTCTTCCACGAAGACTCCTACCCGTCCCATCCTTAGGGAACATGGCTTCACTAGGTTTATATCCCCAATCATTCCCCGTACTCCAGGCAGCATCTGACCAATAATAACGGTTATTGTTGTCATTTCTGGTAACACACATATAAAACTGGATGATTCCCTCTACCACCCGTTCAGTCTCGAGGCACTTGACTACATCACAGAAATCAAATCGCCAGATATTTACTGGGGCTGTCAGGTTTACCCAGAGAATAGTGGGACCAGAATTCTTATTTTTGCAATAGGGGCCGAAAAGGTAGGGGCGAGGATAGCCCTCAGTTCCAGGATCAAAAACAACAGCAACATTTCCCTTCAGTCACTACTGTGACTAAACACTGGTTCGGTCTCTTTTACAGTGTGAGGCGTGGATCCAGGTGCTCTTTCCTTCAAGTTTTACTGCAGTGGGGGTGACCAGGATCACCGTGTGAAGTCCTTCAAATCTTGTCTGGAGACAATCTCTGCGCACAAACTTTTTCACATACACCAGGTCTCCTGGCACAAAGTCATAGTGTCCAGGAACCTTATCTGGGTCTGGAAGAGAACTGAAGACAGTTAAATGCACTTTGGCAAGATATTCATGTAAGGCCTGCACATAGCTAGTCAAGTCCTGGTACTTGAGTCGCAACTGTTGTGGAAAGAAACATTCAAAATTGGGGCTCCTGCCAAACAGAATCTCATACGGTGACAGTCCTGTCTTCCTGTTTGGGGTATATCTTACTGAAAACAAAACTAAAGGAAGGCATTCTGTCCATGGTTTACCAGTCTCTGTCATTGCCTTCTGGATTTTAAGCTTAAGAGTTCCATTTAGTCTTTCCACTTTTCCACTACTCTGTGGATGGGGTATGCAATACTTGACTTACCCCCAGTGCTGCCATTACCTCTGACATGATCTCTCCAGTAAAATGGGAGCCCCGATCGCTTTTGATGACTTCAGGAACTCCATACCTGCATATGATCTCAGCCATCAGTTTCTTCGCCGTTGTCTTAGCCGTAGCTTTGGCAACTGGGTAGGCCTCTGGCCAACCTGAAAATAAATCAATGCAGACCAACACATACTCATACGTCCTGTTATGGTTCTCAATGGCAAGAGAACATAGCCCAGCATACATAGGAACTAGCTCTTGGAAGGATGGAAACTTAAACTGACCATGAACTAAACCTGCCGCACAACTAACAGTAGCCGGGTAGCGTAGCCTGCGTTTTATCCCTAGACGCCCAGCGCCGGCCGGAGGACTAACTAATCCTGGCAGAGGAAAATATAGTCCTGGCTCACCTCTAGAGAAATTTCCCCGAAAGGCAGACAGAGGCCCCCACATATATTGGCGGTGATTTAAGATGAAAATGACAAACGTAGTATGAAAATAGGTTTAGCAAAATCGAGGTCCGCTTACTAGATAGCAGGAAGACAGAAAGGGTACTTTCATGGTCAGCTGAAAACCCTATCAATACACCATCCTGAAATTACTTTAAGACTCTAGTATTAACTCATAACATCAGAGTGGCAATTTCAGATCACAAGAGCTTTCCAGACACAGAAACGAAACTGCAGCTGTGAACTGGAACAAAATGCAAAAAACAAACAAGGACAAAAGTCCGACTTAGCTGGAAGTTGTCTGGTAGCAGGAACATGCACAGAAAGGCTTCTGATTACAATGTTGACCGGCATGGAAGTGACAGAGGAGCAAGGTTAAATAGCGACTCCCACATCCTGATGGGAACAGGTGAACAGAGGGGATGATGCACACAAGTTCAATTCCACCAGTGGCCACCGGGGGAGCCCAAAATCCAATTTCACAACAGTACCCCCCCCCCTCAAGGAGGGGGCACCGAACCCTCACCAGAACCACCAGGGCGATCAGGATGAGCCCTATGAAAGGCACAGACCAGATCGGAGGCATGAACATCAGAGGCAGTCACCCAAGAATTATCCTCCTGACCGTATCCCTTCCATTTGACCAGATACTGGAGTTTCCGTCTGGAAACACGGGAGTCCAAGATTTTTTCCACAACGTACTCCAACTCGCCCTCAACCAACACCGGAGCAGGAGGCTCAACGGAAGGCACAACCGGTACCTCATACCTGCGCAACAATGACCGATGAAAAACATTATGAATAGAAAAAGATGCAGGGAGGTCCAAACGGAAGGACACAGGGTTAAGAATCTCCAATATCTTGTACGGGCCGATGAACCGAGGCTTAAACTTAGGAGAAGAAACCCTTATAGGGACAAAACGAGAAGACAACCACACCAAGTCCCCGACACAAAGCCGAGGACCAACCCGACACCGGCGGTTGGCAAAAAGCTGAGTCTTCTCCTGGGACAACTTCAAATTGTCCACCACCTGCCCCCAAATCTGATGCAACCTCTCCACCACAGCATCCACTCCAGGACAATCCGAAGATTCCACCTGACCGGAGGAAAATCGAGGATGAAACCCCGAATTACAGAAAAAAGGAGACACCAAGGTGGCAGAGCTGGCCCGATTATTGAGGGCAAACTCCGCTAAAGGCAAAAAAGCAACCCAATCATCCTGATCTGCAGACACAAAACACCTCAAATATGTCTCCAAAGTCTGATTCGTCCGCTCGGTCTGGCCATTAGTCTGAGGATGGAAAGCAGACGAGAAAGACAAATCTATGCCCATCCTAGCACAGAATGCCCGCCAAAATCTAGACACGAATTGGGTTCCTCTGTCAGAAACGATATTCTCCGGAATACCATGCAAACGAACCACATTTTGAAAAAACAGAGGAACCAACTCGGAAGAAGAAGGCAACTTAGGCAGGGGAACCAAATGGACCATCTTAGAGAAACGGTCACACACCACCCAGATGACAGACATCTTCTGAGAAACAGGAAGATCCGAAATAAAATCCATCGAGATGTGCGTCCAAGGCCTCTTCGGGATAGGCAAGGGCAACAACAATCCACTAGCCCGAGAACAACAAGGCTTGGCCCGAGCACAAACGTCACAAGACTGCACAAAGCCTCGTACATCTCGTGACAGGGAAGGCCACCAGAAGGACCTTGCCACCAAATCCCTGGTACCAAAGATTCCAGGATGACCTGCCAACGCAGAAGAATGAACCTCAGAAATGACTTTACTGGTCCAATCATCAGGAACAAACAGTCTACCAGGTGGGCAACGATCAGGTCTATCCGCCTGAAAATCCTGCAAGGCCCGCCGCAGGTCTGGAGAAACGGCAGACAATATTACTCCATCCTTAAGGATACCTGTAGGTTCAGAATTACCAGGGGAGTCAGGCTCAAAACTCCTAGAAAGGGCATCCGCCTTAACATTCTTAGAACCCGGTAGGTATGACACCACAAAATTAAACCGAGAGAAAAACAACGACCAGCGCGCCTGTCTAGGATTCAGGCGTCTGGCGGACTCAAGATAAATCAAATTCTTGTGGTCGGTCAATACCACCACCTGATGTCTAGCCCCCTCAAGCCAATGACGCCACTCCTCAAAAGCCCACTTCATGGCCAAAAGCTCCCGATTCCCAATATCATAATTCCGCTCGGCGGGCGAAAATTTACGAGAAAAAAAAGCACAAGGTTTCATCACGGAGCAGTCGGAACTTCTTTGCGACAAAACCGCCCCAGCTCCGATTTCAGAAGCGTCGACCTCAACCTGAAAAGGAAGAGCAACATCAGGCTGACGCAACACAGGGGCGGAAGAAAAGCGGCGCTTAAGCTCCCGAAAGGCCTCCACAGCAGCAGGGGACCAATCAGCAACATCAGCACCCTTCTTAGTCAAATCAGTCAATGGTTTAACAACATCAGAAAAACCAGCAATAAATCGACGATAAAAGTTAGCAAAGCCCAAAAATTTCTGAAGACTCTTAAGAGAAGAGGGTTGCGTCCAATCACAAATAGCCCGAACCTTGACAGGATCCATCTCGATGGAAGAGGGGGAAAAAATGTATCCCAAGAAGGAAATCTTTTGAACCCCAAAAACGCACTTAGAACCCTTCACACACAAGGAATTAGACCGCAAAACCTGAAAAACCCTCCTGACCTGCTGGACATGAGAGTCCCAGTCATCCGAAAAAATCAGAATATCATCCAGATACACGATCATAAATTTATCCAAATAATCACGGAAAATGTCATGCATAAAGGACTGAAAGACTGAAGGGGCATTTGAAAGGCCAAAAGGCATCACCAAATACTCAAAGTGGCCCTCGGGCGTATTAAATGCGGTTTTCCACTCATCCCCCTGCTTAATTCGCACCAAATTATACGCCCCACGGAGATCTATCTTAGAGAACCACTTGGCCCCCTTTATGCGAGCAAACAAATCAGTCAGCAGTGGCAACGGATATTGATATTTAACCGTGATTTTATTCAAAAGCCGATAATCAATACACGGCCTCAAAGAGCCATCTTTCTTAGACACAAAGAAAAAACCGGCTCCTAAGGGAGATGACGAAGGACGAATATGTCCCTTTTCCAAGGACTCCTTTATATATTCTCGCATAGCAGCATGTTCAGGCACAGACAGATTAAATAAACGACCCTTAGGGTATTTACTACCCGGAATCAAATCTATGGCACAATCGCACTCCCGGTGCGGAGGTAATGAACCAAGCTTAGGTTCTTCAAAAACGTCACGATAGTCAGACAAGAATTCAGGAACCTCAGAGGGAATAGATGACGAAATGGAAACCAAAGGTACGTCCCCATGCATCCCCTTACATCCCCAGCTTAACACAGACATAGCGTTCCAGTCGAGGACTGGGTTATGAGATTGCAGCCATGGCAATCCAAGCACCAACACATCATGTAGATTATACAGCACAAGAAAGCGAATAATCTCCTGATGATCCGGATTAATTTGCATAGTTACTTGTGTCCAGTATTGTGGTTTATTACTAGCCAATGGGGTGGAGTCAATCCCCTTCAGAGGTATAGGAGTTTCAAGAGGCTCTAAATCATACCCACAGCGTTTGGCAAAGGACCAATCCATAAGACTCAAAGCGGCGCCAGAGTCGACATAGGCATCCGCGGTAATAGATGATAAAGAACAAATCAGGGTCACAGATAGAATAAACTTAGACTGAAAAGTGCCAATTGAAACTGACTTATCAAGCTTCTTAGTACGCTTAGAGCATGCTGATATAACATGAGTTGAATCACCACAATAAAAGCACAACCCATTTTTTCGTCTAAAATTCTGCCGTTCGCTTCTGGACAGAATTCTATCACATTGCATATTCTCTGGCATCTTCTCAGTAGACACCGCCAAATGGTGCACAGGTTTGCGCTCCCGCAGACGTCTATCGATCTGGATAGCCATTGTCATGGACTCATTCAGACCCGCAGGCACAGGGAACCCCACCATAACATCCTTAACGGCATCAGAGAGACCCTCTCTGAAATTCGCCGCCAGGGCGCACTCATTCCACTGAGTAAGCACAGACCATTTACGGAATTTTTGGCAGTATATTTCAACTTCATCTTGCCCCTGAGATAGGGACATCAAGGCTTTTTCCGCCTGAAGCTCTAAATGAGGTTCCTCATAAAGCAACCCCAAGGCCAGAAAAAACGCATCCACATTGAGCAACGCAGGATCCCCTGGAGCCAATGCAAAAGCCCAATCTTGAGGGTCGCCCCGGAGCAAGGAAATCACAATCCTGACCTGCTGAGCAGGATCTCCAGCAGAGCGAGATTTCAGGGACAAAAACAACTTGCAATTATTTTTGAAATTTTGAAAGCAAGATCTATTCCCCGAGAAAAATTCAGGCAAAGGAATTCTAGGTTCAGATATAGGAACATGAACAACAAAATCTTGTAAATTTTGAACTTTCGTGGTGAGATTATTCAAACCTGCAGCTAAACTCTGAATATCCATTTTAAACAGGTGAACACAGAGCCATTCCAGGATTAGAAGGAGAGAGAGAGAGGAAGGCTGCAATATAGGCAGACTTGCAAGTGATTCAATTGAAAGCACACTCAGAACTGAAGGAAAAAAAAAAAAAAAAAAAAAATTTCAGCAGACTTCTTTTTTCTCTCCTTTCTCTGCCAATTAATTTAACCCTTTGTGGGCCGGTCAAACTGTTATGGTTCTCAATGGCAAGAGAACATAGCCCAGCATACATAGGAACTAGCTCTTGGAAGGATGGAAACTTAAACTGACCATGAACTAAACCTGCCGCACAACTAACAGTAGCCGGGTAGCGTAGCCTGCGTTTTATCCCTAGACGCCCAGCGCCGGCCGGAGGACTAACTAATCCTGGCAGAGGAAAATATAGTCCTGGCTCACCTCTAGAGAAATTTCCCCGAAAGGCAGACAGAGGCCCCCACATATATTGGCGGTGATTTAAGATGAAAATGACAAACGTAGTATGAAAATAGGTTTAGCAAAATCGAGGTCCGCTTACTAGATAGCAGGAAGACAGAAAGGGTACTTTCATGGTCAGCTGAAAACCCTATCAATACACCATCCTGAAATTACTTTAAGACTCTAGTATTAACTCATAACATCAGAGTGGCAATTTCAGATCACAAGAGCTTTCCAGACACAGAAACGAAACTGCAGCTGTGAACTGGAACAAAATGCAAAAAACAAACAAGGACAAAAGTCCGACTTAGCTGGAAGTTGTCTGGTAGCAGGAACATGCACAGAAAGGCTTCTGATTACAATGTTGACCGGCATGGAAGTGACAGAGGAGCAAGGTTAAATAGCGACTCCCACATCCTGATGGGAACAGGTGAACAGAGGGGATGATGCACACAAGTTCAATTCCACCAGTGGCCACCGGGGGAGCCCAAAATCCAATTTCACAACAACGTCCCTACCCTGGGTAACTGAACATAATCAATCTGCAGTCTCTGGAATTGGTTAAAGGGCCGGGGAGTGTGTTTGGATGGGGTTTTCACTGTCCTACTCTGATTATGTGTGGCACATATCATGCAGCTCTGTACCTGCCTTTCTGCACAGGTGGAAAACCCCGGGGGCAATCCATTGTTTCTGTAGGGTGTCACACATGGCCGTCTTCGAGTGGTGCACATTCTCGTGCAGAACCTGTGCCATCATTGGGTACAGTACCTGTGGTAGGCAGACCTTTTCACCCCTCCCCCATAGTCCAGTGACGGTATCAGAGCAAGCCCCTATCTTTTGCCACCTATCTTTCTCCTCCTTACTTGCCTGTTCTTGTAACCGGGCTAAGATGTCTTTCAACAGAAGTGGGGATGGTGGGGTGTCTAGGTGATGTACTTGAGAGGCTACAGGAGTGCTTGCTGCTTTCTTGGCAGCCTGGTCTACCAGTGCATTACCCTTTGTCCGTCCATCAGTGCTTTTGGTATGTGCCTTTACCTTTGCCTGCTTGGGTGGGAAACTGTAGTGCATTCATAAGTTGCTGGACTGCCTCAGCACGTTTAAAGGGGTGGCCATTTGCTGTCAGGAAAGCCCTGGCTCTCCAGATAGGCCCATAACCGTGTGCAATGCCAAAAGCATACCTGGAATCAGTGTAGATATTTACAGTCTTACCTTCTGCTAGTTTGCTCTGCTTCTTGTGCAGACATATGAGCTGGCATTGACTCTGCCTTGATTACCTCATGTTCTGAGACCACAGCATATCTGGTACAGAAGCCTCCTTGGTCATCTTGGTGACGGGATCCATCTACAAAAAGCTCAAAATCAGCATTAGAATAGGCACACTAGAGACCAGCCGTTTCCTGAGACATCAATTCTAGACAATCATGTGGTTTGGAAACCTAATCTTGTTCCTCTGGATCCATTCTAGAAAGAAAAAGAGTGTCCTCGCTCATGTCACCTGTCACCTACTCTTCCCCCCTTTGGATCCAGGGGAACTAGGAGAAGAGTAGCGGGGTTCAGGACAGTGCACCTTTTCAAAGTCACATTAGTAGGCATGAGAATAGCACACCAAAGTCGCAGCTGTCCAGCCATGGACATGTGGCTAGATTGTACCTGATTAAGAATACTATGTACATCGTGTGGGGTGTGGACCATCAGTGGATAATCCAAAACAATCTCTGAAGATTTGTGTAGCAACAGCTGGACAGACAACACAGCTCAAACACATGAGGAACTTACTCTTGCCACCGTATCCAGGCGGCCACTGTAATAAGCAACAGGTCTGTTTGTTTCCATGAAGCTGAGTCAGCACACCTGTAGCATGTCCTGCAGGTGAGCTCTGTCTGCAAGGCAGTCTGCAATACTGTACGGCAGTGCTCGGGTGTCTTGTAACCATATACGGGGCCTGCAGTGTGTAACACTATATCACAGGGCAAATTCCCTCTTTGAGTGGACATAGCATCTTCTGGATGCAAGGGGCCATAAGTGGCAAGGTAGGCCTGACACTCTTGGGCTATGACTGGCCTTCCCTTTTTTGCTATCTGTTGGGCCAAACCACCTCTATGTGACAGGGTAGAATTAGCTGGGTTCACTATGGCTCCTACCTACCCTACTGAGAAAAGAACCTGGGATTCCTGAGGTGTGATGTAGTAGCGTAAATGACAGGGAACCAAACTTCAGATTCCTGGAAAGTCTGGCCTTGTAGGTGTGAAGGTTTCACGGGAAGAGGAGATGTAGGGGCCTTTCCGGGCTGGGGGGTCTGCTATCTACATCGATTAAAACAAGCTCTTGGTCTGAAAATTGACATGATGAAGCTGGGAGGGAGTTAGATTCCTATACAGGGTTAAAGGCGTATTGGAGTGTGAAGCTGGACTTGCATGTACGATAGGAGGGGGCAGAAACTGGAGTCTGTTACATGGAGATAAGAAACACTGATCTCGCAGCTGCAGCGATGGGGGCCAGTGAGCGAGCAAGAATCACTACGGCTAGTGATTTAACCCTTGCCTTTCTTGCTGGGCTAAATTCTTTTGAAAACCCTTTAGTGGAAATCTCAATATCGGGTCTACTACAAAAAGGTATGAATGGGCTTTTTATTACAATGGGAATCCCAGATCTTTAAATACTACCATAAGACGCCCATAGAACTTCTCGGCAATCCAGTATATATTGCTGCCTTGACTGTATTTCCTGAGAAAAGACCATATTATCTAACAGGGAGCCCCCCTGTTAATCTTCAATTTGCTATATATCAACCACTCAACTCGATACAGGTAATTACCAATCTTTCAATTACTTACAAGTTTGCCTCTAAGATTAGGCACAGATCTATTTCACTTTCAATTTCATACAGTACTTATTGCTTTAAATACAAATCTCTCAGTGTGTATTAAACCAAGGACAGAGAAAACTTTGGAATGCAATACATGGTTTCCCTGTCTGTAGCCCACAGCACCGAAGGGAAAAATTTCAAGCAGATCGCGCAGGGGCTCACTCACCCCCTCCCATCTAGTAACACGGAGATAAGAACTTTCACTGCATTCTTCAGCGCTGAAGGGAGAGCAAGAGCCCAACTCTATACCCCCCTTTCTCCAGCACGTAGCGCAGATCAGGAGAAAAGAGGAGAACTGACAAAGAAATCTCGCAGCGGTCCGCTCCGCCCCTCCCCTACACTACACAGCACTGATACAAAGCTCCGTATCTTCTACAAAGTCACAAATTGCAGCAGTTTTCAGACTTAATTTCTACAAAACTTTCCTATGATCCTCTGTGGTCTGGGCGGAGCCCCAAGGACGGCCCGTACGCACACACACAGCAGGTTTCCACCCAGGTTGGATTCTGCACAACACAAACAGGACACACCTACGCTTCCGGAAAGCTCATCCTGTCGCCATTACAGGGCGCTGGCTGAGACTGCATTTTCATCATCAGTGGCACGGCGGCCATTTTACAATCTGTAAGATCACAGTTCAAAGGCATTTTATAACCAAACACTGGCTCTACATTGTCTGATCCTCCCTCTCCATCAACCTATTTTCATCCTTTGTTCTTTAAGCCTCACGCAACTCGCAGATAAGCTTCTTGACTGCCTCTTGCCCTCCCGTGACCATTGTCTTGACTTCCACAGCATCCTCATCTAACTTGTGGGGCACAGACTTTTTTTGCTTTAAGATACGCAGCTTGGCTCTCAGGATACTATGGCCTCCTGCAGTAGGCCACTGGCAGCGATCTTCAACACTTTGTTCTAAAAACACGGAGCCTCTTGCTCAATGTTTCCGTCCCTAACCTGAACAACAGTGATTAACAGACTATCCTGCCACGATATCCCAAACCGTTGGGAGGCGGTCTCCTAGTGAGAGCCCTCCACAAAAATTCTGGTGGTCCCGTACGGGGCGTCTTAATTACCTATTTGTACTCAAAATTCTGGTGGTCCCCCACTCGGGACGTCTTAATTACCTGTTAGTACAATATCACAGAGGCTGCGTCTCCTATCCCTTTCTCTAAGCTGCCCCACAATCTACAACTCGCTCAATTTTTCACTCCACTTCACTACTAGACAATAGTCACGGGTAGGGTGGTTGAACGGAGTACAATGACCGGTGGAGGAGGTGTGGTGTACAGAGGACGCACAGGATGCGACGTCTCTCAGTTGCTGGTTCAGAGCGTGGCACAGGATCGCGTTCGATCTCACCACTCGACCGGTCACCTCCCGGACCCAAGGAGACCACAGACAAACCAATAACGGCTGAGACACTAGCAAGTGTGACACATACAGTGTATATGATCGCCACTTACCGTGTTCGGAGGGTGATCAGTCCTCGAGGTCAGCCACTACGGGTATCATCCACAGACATCCAGGCATGGGTCCAGAGGGTCTCGGATCGCTGGCCACGCCCCCCGTTGGGCTGCCAAATTGTCGGGGTCGTATACGACAATTACCCTTCCTTCACCAGTCATTCCAAATTAATGTGTGCAAGGCATCTGGTACCGGATAAGAATGAGTCAGACAGGTAGCTGGTTCAAACTTAGTTAATGCCCCGTGCGTCCACACATGTCCGCAACGGTCACACCAACTGGCTTTATTCTAAAATACACAATACTATATTGAGTGTTAGGGGAAGGCGTGCATTAGGCGGGGTTTGAACAGTATACGTCTAGTGCTCAATCTCCTCATGATTCGCTGGACATCTGGTGGATCCTCCTTTTCTTCACATTCTTTAAGTTTCGATTTCCAAAGAAATGAATCTTAACCCTTCGGTCACTAACCTGAAACGAAACTGAACACTGGCAGCCATCTTTAAATACAATTACATTTGCATTAGCAGGGGAAAACTTATTGTTTCACAGTATTAGATATAAAAGTACAAAAAGAGTATAAAGATATATATTTTCACCTTGACAATCCAAACGAAAAGACACCGGGTTAAGGATTTCCAAGATCTTATAAGGACCGATGAAGCGAGGCTTGAATTTAGGAGAGGAGACCTTCATAGGAACATACCGAGAAGACAGCCACACCAAATCGGAAGTCGAGGACCCACACCGTGGCGGCGGTTGGCAAAGCGCTGAGCCTTCTCCTGTGACAACCTCAAATTGTCCACCACATGGTTCCAAATCTGCTGCAACCTATCCACCACAGAATCCACCCCAGGACAGTCAGAAGGCTCAACCTGACCCGAGGAAAAATGAGGATGGAAACTAGAATTGCAGAAAAAAGGCGAAACCAAAGTAGCAGAACTAGCCCGATTATTAAGGGCAAACTCGGCCAATGGCAAAAAAGTCACCCAATCATCCTGATCAGCAGAAACAAAACATCTCAAATAAGTTTCCAACGTCTGATTAGTTCGCTCGGTTTGGCCATTAGTCTGAGGATGGAAGGCCGACGAAAAAGACAAATCAATGCCCATCTTAGCACAAAAAGTCCGCCAAAACCTGGACACAAACTGGGATCCTCTATCAGACACAATATTTTCAGGAATGCCGTGCAAGCGAACCACATTCTGAAAAAATAGAGGAACCAAATCGGAGGAAGAAGGCAACTTAGGCAAGGGCACCAAATGGACCATCTTGGAAAAACGATCACACACCACCCAGATGACAGACATCTTCTGAGATACTGGAAGATCCGAAATAAAATCCATGGAAATGTGCGTCCAAGGCCTTTTTGGAACAGGCAAAGGCAAAAGCAAACTGCTGGCACGAGAACAGCAAGGCTTAGCCCGAGCACAAATCCCACAAGACTGCACAAAGGAACGCACATCCCACGACAAGGAAGGCCACCAAAAGGACCTAGCCACCAAATCTCTGGTACCGAAAATCCCAGGATGTCCCGCCAACACCGAAGAATGAACCTCGGAAATAACTCTGCTGGTCCATCTATCCGGGACAAACAGTCTCTCTGGTGGACAACGGTCAGGTCTATCCGCCTGAAATTTCTGCAGCACTCGTCGCAAATCTGGGGAAATGGCAGACAAAATCACTCCCTCTCTGAGAATACCAGCTGGCTCAGAAACTCCCGGAGAGTCAGGCACAAAACTCCTAGAAAGTGCATCAGCTTTCACGTTCTTCGAACCAGGCAGGTATGAGACCACGAAGTTGAAACGGGAGTAAAACAACGACCAACGAGCCTGTCTAGGATTCAGGCGCTTGGCAGATTCAAGGTAAATCAGATTTTTGTGATCAGTCAAGACCACCACACGATGTTTAGCTCCTTCGAGCCAATGTCGCCACTCCTCAAATGCCCACTTCATGGCCAACAACTCCCGATTACCAACATCATAATTCCGCTCGGCAGGCGAAAATTTTCTTGAAAAGAAAGCACATGGCTTCATCACAGAGCCATCAGAGCTTCTCTGCGACAAAACAGCCCCTGCTCCAATCTCAGAAGCATCAACCTCGACCTGGAAGGGGAGAGAGACATCTGGCTGACATAAGACTGGAGCTGAAGAAAACCGGTGCTTCAGCTCCCGAAAGGCCTCCACAGCCGCAGGAGACCAATTAGTCACATCAGAACCCTTCTTAGTCAAATCCGTCAAAGGTTTAACTATGCTAGAAAAATTAGCGATGAAACGACGGTAAAAATTAGCAAAACCCAAGAACTTCTGAAGACTCTTAACAGACGTGGGCTGAGTCCAGTCATGAATAGCCTGGACCTTGACTGGGTCCATCTCCACAGTAGAAGGAGAAAAAATAAAACCCAAAAAGGAGACCTTCTGTACTCCGAAGAGGCATTTTGAGCCCTTCACAAATAAAGCATTAGCACGCAGGACCTGAAACACCATCATGACCTGCTTCACATGGGACTCCCAATCATCAGAAAAGACCAAAATGTCATCCAGATAAACAATCATAAATTTATCCAGATATTCTCGGAAGATGTCATGCATGAAGGACTGAAACACAGAAGGAGCATTAGAGAGTCCAAAAGGCATCACCAAGTACTCAAAATGGCCTTCGGGCGTATTAAATGCTGTTTTCCATTCATCTCCCTGCTTAATGCGCACAAGGTTATACGCACCACGGAGATCTATCTTGGTGAACCAACTGGCACCCTTAATCCGAGCAAACAAATCAGACAATAGTGGCAAAGGATACTGAAATTTGACTGTGATTTTATTCAGAAGACGATAATCTATACAAGGTCTCAAAGAACTGTCCTTCTTGGCCACAAAAAAAAATCCTGCACCAAGAGGGGAAGAGGATGGGCGAATATGTCCCTTCTCCAGAGACTCCTTTATATAACTCCGCATCGCGGCATGCTCTGGTATGGACAAATTAAAAAGTCGTCCCTTAGCGAATTTACTACCAGGAATTAAATTTATAGCACAGTCACAATCCCTATGAGGGGGCAGGGCACTGGACCTGGGCTCATCAAATACATCCTGGTAGTCAGACAAAAACTCAGGGACCTCAGAAGGAGTGGAAGAAGCAATAGACACCAACGGAGTATCGCCATGAATTCCCTGACAACCCCAACTTGACACAGACATAGCTTTCCAATCTAAAACTGGATTATGAGCTTGCAGCCATGGCAGACCCAAAACGACAACATCATGCAAATTATGCAGAACAAGAAAGCGAATCACCTCCTGATGTACGGGAGTCATGCACATGGTCATTTGCATCCAATACTGAGGCTTATTCTCAGCCAATGGCGTAGCATCAATTCCCCTCAGAGGAATAGGAAATTCCAAAGGCTCCAGGACAAAACCACAGCACCTGGCAAACGACAAATCCATCAGATTCAGGGCAGCACCCGAATCCACAAAAGCCATAACTGGGTAGGACGACAAAGAACAAATCAAAGTAACAGACAAAATAAATTTAGGCTGTATAGTACCAATGGTGACAGGTTTAGCGATTTTTTTTAAGCGTTTAGAGCATGCTGAGATAACATGAGTAGAATCACCACAGTAAAAGCACAACCCATTTTGACGTCTATGACTTTGTCGCTCAATTCTGGTCAGAGTTCGGTCACATTGCATAGACTCAGGTCTCTGTTCAGAAAATACCGCCAAAGGATGAGCAGATTTGCGCTCCCGCAAACACCGATCAACCTGAATGGCTAAAGCTATAGAATCACTCAGACTTGTAGGGGTGGGAAACCCCACCATAACATTCTTAACGGCCTCAGAAAGACCTTCTCTGAAATTTGCAGCCAGGGCACACTCATTCCATTGAGTAAGCACCGACCATTTCCGAAATTTTTGACAATACACCTCTGCTTCATCCTGACCTTGAGAGATAGCCAGCAACGCTTTTTCTGCCTGATTCTCAAGATTAGGCTCCTCATAAAGCAGTCCAAGAGCCAGAAAAAATGCATCTACATTAAGCAATGCAGGATCTCCTGGCGCCAGAGAGAAAGCCCAATCTTGAGGGTCGCCACGCAACAAGGAGATAACAATTTTAACTTGCTGAGCGGAATCACCAGAGGAACGAGGTCTCAGAGATAGAAATAACTTACAATTATTCTTAAAATTTAGAAACCTAGATCTATCTCCAGAAAACGACTCAGGAATGGGTATCTTTGGTTCTGACATAGGGCTATGAATAACAAAATCCTGAATACTTTGCACCCGTGCAGTAAGATGATCCACACTAGAGGTCAGAGTCTGAACATTCATGTCTGCAGCTGAGCTCAAAACCACCCAGAGTTCAAGGGGATGAAAGAAGCTAAACAGACTGCAGCAAAGGAAAAGCGGGAGGAAAAAAAAAATGTACTCAGGTCTTCTTTTTATCCCACTTCTGCGATGCATTAAACACTTTTTGGCATGCTATACTGTTATGATCCTTAGTGGTTGAGGATCACAAATTACTCCAGCTAAGTAACAAACATAGGACAAGCTCTAGGGAGGTGGCAAACTGGACTGACCGCAAATCTGAACCTATCCAAACACACTAGAAGTAGCCGGTGAACGTGCCTAAAAATCCTAGATGTCTCGAGCCAGCCTGAGGAACTAACTACCCCTAGAGAGAAAGAAAGACCTCTCTTGCCTCCAGAGAAATAATCCCCAAAGATATAGAAGCCCCCAACAAATAATAACGGTGAGGTAAGAGAAAGGCACATACACAGGGGTGAAAGCAGATTCAGCAAATGAGGCCCACTAATACTAGATAGCAGAAAATAGAAAAGGGAATCTATGCGGTCAGTAAAAAACCCTTACAAAATATCCACTCTGAGATTTCAAGAACCCCCACACCAACTAACGGTGTGGGGGGAGAAACTCAGTCCCCTAGAGCAACCAGCAAGCGAGGAAATCACATTTTAGCGAGCTGGACTAAAAACATAATGAACGCTGATAATCAAAAAATGATCAAACAAAAACTTAGCTTGTCTTGGAGAGACTGGGAGCAAGGTAGACACAAGGAATCTGAAGAGTACTGAATACATTGATAGCAGGCAAGGAACTGAGTATCCAGGTGAGCTAAATAGGAAACCAAGCAGGATAACGAACCAGCTGATGCTGCAACCTGCAGAAAGACAACACTACACAGTACCGCTTGTGACCACTAGAGGGAGCCCAAAAATAGAGTTCACAACAGAGACACAATTGCCAGAAAGTCAGGAGGAGAAGCAGGGTGCGGATGTGGAAGGCGAGGTGGTGGATGACATAGTGACTGACCCAACCTAGCAGGAGGACATGCAGAGCGAGGACAGCAGCACAAATGGGGAAGGAGGCATATCACCCCAACAGGCAGGAAGAAGCAGTGTGGTGGCCAGAGACAGAAGGCGTGCAGCCATTCACCGTAACACCAAAATGAGGGAAGTTGCCATTCCAGCTGATAGATCTTCCCGAGTCTGGTTATTTTTTAAAGACTCTGCCGATAACCTCAAACAGGCCATTTGCAGCACCTGCCATGCCTGCATCAGCAGGGGAAGCAAAACTACCAGCCTGACCACTACCAGCATGATCAGGCACATGGCAGCAAAGCACCCAACTTTGTGGGCCGAACCCCAGGCTCCAGGAACACTGTATGCAGGTGACACTACTGCTTCTTCCACTGTTTTGCGTAGAAGCCATTCCCCAGTCCACCGTGCATGTGAAAATACCTCTGGCCCTGCACCTGTTGTTGCCCACAATCAAGCAACACCATCATCAAGCCCATCCACGTCCTTGTCCCAGCACAGCCTTCAGTTGTCTATACCCCAGTCATTGGAACGCAAGCGGAAATACCCAGCAAGCGCCCCACAGGCCACAGTCCTAAATTCTAACATTTCTCTTCTGCTTGTGCTCAAAATGTTACCTTTTAGGCTCGTTGAGATGGAAGCTTTCCACAACCTGATGGCGGCGGCCGTCCCAAGTACTGGCAATACCCAAGTATGTGTCCCACATTACCCGTGCCCTCAACAATGCTGTTACTGGGAAAGTCCACCTAACCACAGACAGGTAGCTGGACACAAGTGTTTGTGGCCAGGGATGGTACATCTCACTGACGGCACACTGGGTTAACATAGTGGAAGCCGGGACCCAGTCAGACCTTGGGATAGAACACATCCTCCCCACACCGAGGATTGCAGGCCCTACGTCAATCATGGTTCCCCCCAGTGTACAGCTCCTGCACCTCCTCCTCCTCCTCTTCAGCCTCCATCTCTGAAATTAACACATCAGTCAGAAGCTGGAAGCACTGCAGCACTGCCTCAGCCAAGCGGCAACAGGATGTGCTGAAGCTAATCTGCATAGGTGACATACTGCACAATGCAGAAGAGTTGTGGACAGCTGTTGTGAATTCCGCTCTTGGGCTCCCTCCGGTGGTTGTAAGTAGCACTTTTGTGAATTCTGCTCTTGGGCTCCCTCCTGTGGTTTTGAGTGGTATAGCTGCTTCTTGGATTTAGCATCAGCAGCTGCTTCCACTGATCGTCTTTCTGGCTCGGCTATTTTAGTCTGGCCTTATCCCTCAATCAATGCCAGTTGTCCATTGTTCCTGCTTGGAGCCACTGCTCTTTTGGATTTCCCTGACACTCTGTCCAGTTCAGCAAAGATAAGTCCTTGCTTGTCCTTTTGCAGTCCACTTGTTGTGGACTTTATTGTTCAGCACATTCTATGTTTTGCTCATTTGTCCAGCTTATCAGTATGGATCTATTCAGCTAAGCAGGAAGCTCTGGGCTGCAGATTTTGCCCTCCACACCTTTAGTCAGGTGTGGAGATTTTTGCATATCTCTGCGGTGGACTTTTTCTAGTTTTTATTACTGACCGCACAGTGTTCTTTCCTGTACTATCTAGCTAGAAGTGGCCTCCTTTGCTAAATCTTGTTTCATACTACGTATGTCATTTCCTTCTCCTCTCACAGTCATTATTTGTGGGGGGCTGTCCTATCCTTTGGGGATTTTCTCTGAGGCAAGATAGCTTTCCTGTTTCTACCTTTAGGGTTAGCTAGTTCTCCGGCTGTGACGAGGTGTCCAGGGAGTGACAGGAACATTCCACGGCTACTGCTAGTGTTGTGTTAAGATCAGGAACTGCGGTCTGTATAGTTACCACCTGCTCAGAGCTAGTCGCATGTCGCTCCTAAATTACCAGTCCATAACAGTACAACTGGCCAAAAATGAGTTGAATGCATCTCAAAAGAAGGAAGAGAAAAAGAGTTCTGAGCAATTTTTTTTTTCTTTAGTTTGTTTTGTACTTTTCCTTCCTCTTAATCTCTGGGTGGATTTGGGCGCGGACATGGATGTTCAGGGTTTGTTTTCTCAAGTGGATCAGCTTGCTGCAAGAGTTCAGAGTATCCAAGATTATGTTGTTCAGACTCCAGCCTTAGAGCCTAGAATTCCTATTCCAGATTTGTTTTACGGGGATAGATCTAAGTTTTTGAACTTTAAAAATAACTACAAATTGTTTTTTGCTCTGAAACCCCGTTCCTCTGGTGACCCCACTCAGCAAGTTAAAATAGTTATTTTTCTGCTGCGTGGTGACCCTCAGGACTGGGCATTCTCCCTTGAGTCAGGGGATCCGGCATTGCTAAATGTAGATGCATTTTTTCAATCGCTCGGATTATTGTATGACAAACCTAACTCTGTGGATCATGCAGAAAAAACCTTGTTGGCCCTGTGCCAGGGTCAGGAAGCGGCAGAATTATACTGCCAGAAATTTAGAAAATGGTCTGTGCTCACTAAATGAAATGAGGACGCTCTGGCAGCAATTTTCAGAAAGGGTCTTTCTGAAGCCCTTAAAGATGTTATGGTGGGGTTCCCCACGCTTGTTGGTCTGAGCGAATCTATGTCTCTAGCCAGTCAGATTGATCGGCACCTGCGCCAGCGCAAAGTGGTGCACCATATGGCAGCATCCTCTGAACAGAGTCCTGAGCCTATGCAATGTGATAGGATTCTGACTAGAGCGGAACAGAGGGGATACAGACGTCAGAATGGGCTGTGTTTTTACTGTGGTGATTCAGCTCATACTATCTCTGATTGCCCTAAGCGTATTATGAGGGTCGCTAGATCTGTTACCATTAGTACTGTACAGCCTAAGTTTCTCCTGTCTGTGACCCTAATTTGCTTATTGTCATCTTTCTCTGTCATGGCATTTGTGGATTCAGGTGCTGCCCTAAACTTAATGGACTTAGAATTCACCAGGCGCTGTGGTTTTTCTTTGCAGCCTTTGCAGAGCCCTATTCCATTGAGGGGTATTGATGCTACACCATTGGCCAAGAATAAACCTCAGTATTGGACTCAGCTGACTATGTGCATGGCTCCAGCACATCAGGAAGATTGTCGTTTTCTGGTGTTGCATAATTTACATGATGTTGTTGTACTGGGTTTTCCATGGTTACAAGTACACAATCCAGTGTTGGATTGGAAATCGATGTCTGTGACTAGTTGGGGTTGTCAAGGGGTACATAGTGACGTTCCTTTAATGTCAATTTCCTCTTCCCCCTCTTCTGATGTTCCTGAATTTTTGCCAGATTTCCAGGATGTATTCGATGAGCCCAAGTCCAGTTCCCTTCCTCCACATAGGGACTGTGATTGTGCTATTGACTTGATTCCAGGCTCTAAGTTCCCTAAGGGCCGACTTTTCAACCTGTCTGTGCCAGAACATACCGCTATGCGGAGCTATGTTAAGGAGTCCTTGGAGAAGGGGCATATTTGGCCGTCTTCGTCACCATTGGGAGCGGGATTCTTTTTTGTCGCCAAGAAGAATGGCTCCTTGAGACCCTGTATTGATTATCGCCTCCTTAATAAGATCACGGTCAAATTCCAATACCCTTTACCTTTGCTCTCTGAGTTGTTTGCTCGGATTAAGGGGGCTAGTTGGTTTACCAAGATTGACCTTCAAGGGGCATATAATCTTGTTCGTATTAAACAGGGTGACGAATGGAAAACTGCATTTACTACGCCCGAAGGCCATTTTGAATACCTGGTGATGCCTTTCGGGCTTTCTAATGCTCCTTCTGTATTTCAGTCCTTCATGCATGACATTTTCCGCAATTATCTTGATAAATTCTTGATTGTGTATTTGGATGATATTTTGATTTTTTCCAATGATTGGGAGTCTCATGTGAAGCAGGTCAGGATGGTATTCCAGATCCTTCGTGATAATGCTCTATTTGTGAAGGGGTCTAAGTGCCTATTTGGAGTTCAGAAGGTCTCTTTTTTGGGGTTTATTTTTTCTCCTTCGTCTATAGAAATGGATCCTGTTAAGGTCCAAGCCATTCATGACTGGATTCAACCCACATCTGTGAAGAGCCTTCAGAAATTTTTGGGCTTTGCTAATTTTTATCGCCGTTTCATTGCCAACTTCTCTAGTGTGGTTAAGCCCCTGACCAATTTGACGAAGAAAGGCGCTGATGTGACAAATTGGTCCTCTGAGGCTGTTGAGCCCTTTTAGGAGCTTAAGCGCCGATTTACTTCTGCCCCTGTCTTGCATCAGCCGGATGTGTCTCTTCCTTTTCAGGTTAAGGTTGACGCTTCTGAGATTGGGGCAGGGGCCGTTTTGTCACAGAGGAATTCTGATGGTTCCTTGATGAAACCATGTGCCTTCTTTTCCCGAAAGTTTTCACCTGCGGAACGCAATTATGATGTCGGCAATCGGGAGTTGTTGGCTATGAAGTGGGCATTTGAGGAGTGGCGACATTGGCTTGAGGGAGCCAAGCACCGCGTTGTGGTCTTGACCGATCATAAGAATTTGATTTACCTCGAGTCGGCCAAGCGGCTGAACCCTAGACAGGCTCGATAGTCCCTGTTTTTCTCCCGTTTCGATTTTGTGGTTTCATATCTTCCGGGATCTAAGAACGTTAAAGCGGATGCCCTCTCTAGGAGTTTTTTGCCTGATTCTTCTGGAGTTCTTGAGCCGGTTGGCATTCTTAGGGAAGGGGTGATTCTTTCTGCCATCTCCCCTGATTTACGGCGGGTGCTTCAGGAATTTCAGGCTGATAAACCTGACCGCTGTCCTGTGGGGAAGCTGTTTGTTCCTGATAGATGGACAAGTAAGGTAATTTCTGAGGCCCATTGTTCGGTGTTGGCCGGTCATCCTGGGATTTTTGGTACCAGAGATTTGGTGGCTAGGTCCTTTTGGTGGCCTTCCTTGTCGCGGGATGTTTGTTCTTTTGTGCAGTCCTGTGGGACTTGTGCCCGGGCTAAGCCTTGCTGTTCCCGCGCTAGTGGGTTGCTTTTGCCTTTGCCTGTCCCTGAGAGGCCCTGGACGCATATTTCCATGGATTTTATTTCAGATCTTCCTGTGTCCCAGAGGATGTCTGTTATCTGGGTGGTTTGTGACCGGTTCTCTAAAATGGTCCATTTGGTACCTTTGCCTAAATTGCCTTCCTCTTCTGATTTGGTTCCATTGTTTTTTCAGCATGTGGTTCGTTTGCATAGCATTCTGGAAAATATTGTGTCTGACAGAGGTTCCCAGTTTGTTTCCAGGTTTTGGCGGGCCTTTTGTGCTAGGATGGGCATTAATTTGTCTTTTTCTTCGGCGTTCCATCCTCAGACAAATGGCCAAACTGAGCGAACTAATCAAACCTTGGAAACCTATTTGAGATGCTTTGTGTCTGCTGATCAGGATGTTTGGGTGGCTTTCTTGCCGTTGGCCGAGTTTGCCCTTAATAATCGGGCCAGTTCGGCTACTTTGGTTTCGCCTTTTTTTTGTAATTTTGGTTTCCATCCTCGTTTTTCTTCAGGGCAGGTTGAGCCTTCTGATTGTCCTGGTGTAGATTCGGTGATGGACAGGTTACAGCAGATTTGGACTCATGTGGTAGACAATTTGACTTTGTCTCAGGAAAAGGCTCAGTGTTTTGCTAACCACCGTCGGTGTGTTGGTCCTCGGCTTCGTGTGGGGGATTTAGTCTGGTTATCTTCTCATCATGTTCCTATGAAGGTTTCTTCCCCTAAGTTCAAGCCTCGGTTTATTGGTCCTTATAAGATTTCTGAGATTATCAATCCAGTGTCTTTTCGTTTGGCCCTTCCAGCCTCTTTTGCCATCCACAATGTTTTCCATAGATCTTTGTTGCGGAGATATGTGGTGCCCGTTGTTCCCTCTGTTGATCCTCCTGCCCCGGTGTTGGTTGAGGGGGAGTTGGAATATGTGGTTGAGAAAATTTTGGATTCTCGTTTTTCGAGGCGGAGGCTTCAGTATCTTGTCAAGTGGAAGGGTTATGGCCAGGAGGATAATTCTTGTGTGGTTGTCTCCGATGTCCATGCTGCCGATTTGGTTCGTGCTTTTCTCTTGGCTCGTCCTGATCGGCCTGGGGGCTCTGGTGAGGGTTCGGTGACCCCTCCTCAAGGGGGGGTACTGTTGTGAATTCCGCTCTTGGGCTCCCTCCGGTGGTTGTAAGTAGCACTTTTGTGAATTCTGCTCTTGGGCTCCCTCCTGTGGTTTTGAGTGGTATAGCTGCTTCTTGGATTTAGCATCAGCAGCTGCTTCCACTGATCGTCTTTCTGGCTCGGCTATTTTAGTCTGGCCTTATCCCTCAATCAATGCCAGTTGTCAATTGTTCCTGCTTGGAGCCACTGCTCTTTTGGATTTCCCTGACACTCTGTCCAGTTCAGCAAAGATAAGTCCTTGCTTGTCCTTTTGCAGTCCACTTGTTGTGGACTTTATTGTTCAGCACATTCTATGTTTTGCTCATTTGTCCAGCTTATCAGTATGGATCTATTCAGCTAAGCTGGAAGCTCTGGGCTGCAGATTTTGCCCTCCACACCTTTAGTCAGGTGTGGAGATTTTTGCATATCTCTGCGGTGGACTTTTTCTAGTTTTTATTACTGACCGCACAGTGTTCTTTCCTGTACTATCTAGCTAGAAGTGGCCTCCTTTGCTAAATCTTGTTTCATACTACGTATGTCATTTCCTTCTCCTCTCACAGTCATTATTTGTGGGGGGCTGTCCTATCCTTTCGGGATTTTCTCTGAGGCAAGATAGCTTTCCTGTTTCTACCTTTAGGGTTAGCTAGTTCTCCGGCTGTGACGAGGTGTCCAGGGAGTGACAGGAACATCCCACGGCTACTGCTAGTGTTGTGTTAAGATCAGGAACTGCGGTCTGTATAGTTACCACCTGCTCAGAGCTAGTCGCATGTCGCTCCTAAATTACCAGTCCATAACAGTACAACTGGCCAAAAATGAGTTGAATGCATCTCAAAAGAAGGAAAAGAAAAAGAGTTCTGAGCCATTTTTTTTTTCTTTAGTTTGTTTTGTACTTTTCCTTCCTCTTAATCTCTGGGTGGATTTGGGCGCGGACATGGATGTTCAGGGTTTGTTTTCTCAAGTGGATCAGCTTGCTGCAAGAGTTCAGAGTATCCAAGATTATGTTGTTCAGACTCCAGCCTTAGAGCCTAGAATTCCTATTCCAGATTTGTTTTACGGGGATAGATCTAAGTTTTTGAACTTTAAAAATAACTACAAATTGTTTTTTGCTCTGAAACCCCGTTCCTCTGGTGACCCCACTCAGCAAGTTAAAATAGTTATTTTTCTGCTGCGTGGTGACCCTCAGGACTGGGCATTCTCCCTTGAGTCAGGGGATCTGGCATTGCTTAATGTAGATGCATTTTTTCAATCGCTCGGATTATTGTATGACAAACCTAACTCTGTGGATCATGCGGAAAAAACCTTGTCGGCCCTGTGCCAGGGTCAGGAAGTGGCAGAATTATACTGCCAGAAATTTAGAAAATGGTCTGTGCTCACTAAATGAAATGAGGACGCTCTGGCAGCAATTTTCAGAAAGGGTCTTTCTGAAGCCCTTAAAGATGTTATGGTGGGGTTCCCCACGCTTGTTGGTCTGAGCGAATCTATGTCTCTAGCCAGTCAGATTGATCGGCGCCTGCGCGAGCGCAAAGTGGTGCACCATATGGCAGCATCCTCTGAACAGAGTCCTGAGCCTATGCAATGTGATAGGATTCTGACTAGAGTGGAACAGAGGGGATACAGACGTCAGAATGGGCTGTGTTTTTACTGTGGTGATTCAGCTCATACTATCTCTGATTGCCCTAAGCGTATTATGAGGGTCGCTAGATCTGTTACCATTAGTACTGTACAGCCTAAGTTTCTCCTGTCTGTGACCCTGATTTGCTCATTGTCATCTTTCTCTGTCATGGCATTTGTGGATTCAGGTGCTGCCCTAAACTTAATGGACTTAGAATTCGCCAGGCGCTGTGGTTTTTCTTTGCAGCCTTTGCAGAGCCCTATTCCATTGAGGGGTATTGATGCTACACCGTTGGCCAAGAATAAACCTCAGTATTAGACTCAGCTGACTATGTGCATGGCTCCAGCACATCAGGAAGATTGTCATTTTCTGGTGTTGCATAATTTACATGATGTTGTTGTACTGGGTTTTCCATGGTTACAAGTACACAATCCAGTGTTGGATTGGAAATCGATGTCTGTGACTAGTTGGGGTTGTCAAGGGGTACATAGTGACGTTCCTTTAATGTCAATTTCCTCTTCCCCCTCTTCTGATGTTCCTGAATTTTTGCCAGATTTCCAGGATGTATTCGATGAGCCCAAGTCCAGTTCCCTTCCTCCACATAGGGACTGTGATTGTGCTATTGACTTGATTCCAGGCTCTAAGTTCCCTAAGGGCCGACTTTTCAACCTGTCTGTGCCAGAACATACCGCTATGCGGAGCTATGTTAAGGAGTCCTTGGAGAAGGGGCATATTCGGCCATCTTCGTCACCATTGGGAGCGGGATTCTTTTTTGTCGCCAAGAAGAATGGCTCCTTGAGACCCTGTATTGATTATCGCCTCCTTAATAAGATCACGGTCAAATTCCAATACCCTTTACCTTTGCTCTCTGATTTGTTTGCTCGGATTAAGGGGGCTAGTTGGTTTACCAAGATTGACCTTCGAGGGGCATATAATCTTGTTCGTATTAAACAGGGTGACGAATGGAAAACTGCATTTAATACGCCCGAAGGCCATTTTGAATACCTGGTGATGCCTTTCGGGCTTTCTAATGCTCCTTCTGTATTTCAGTCCTTCATGCATGACATTTTCCGCAATTATCTTGATAAATTCTTGATTGTGTATTTGGATGATATTTTGATTTTTTCCAATGATTGGGAGTCTCATGTGAAGCAGGTCAGGATGGTATTCCAGATCCTTCGTGATAATGCTCTATTTGTGAAGGGGTCTAAGTGCCTATTTGGAGTTCAGAAGGTCTCTTTTTTGGGGTTTATTTTTTCTCCTTCGTCTATAGAAATGGATCCTGTTAAGGTCCAAGCCATTCATGACTGGATTCAACCCACATCTGTGAAGAGCCTTCAGAAATTTTTGGGCTTTGCTAATTTTTATCGCCGTTTCATTGCCAACTTCTCTAGTGTGGTTAAGCCCCTGACCAATTTGACGAAGAAAGGCGCTGATGTGACAAATTGGTCCTCTGAGGCTGTTGAGCCCTTTTAGGAGCTTAAGCGCCGATTTACTTCTTCCCCTGTCTTACATCAGCCGGATGTGTCTCTTCCTTTTCAGGTTAAGGTTGACGCTTCTGAGATTAGGGCAGGGGCTGTTTTGTCACAGAGGAATTCTGATGGTTCCTTGATGAAACCATGTGCCTTCTTTTCCCGAAAGTTTTCACCTGCGGAACGCAATTATGATGTCGGCAATCGGGAGTTGTTGGCTATGAAGTGGGCATTTGAGGAGTGGCGACATTGGCTTGAGGGAGCCAAGCACCGCGTTGTGGTCTTGACCGATCATAAGAATTTGATTTACCTCGAGTCGGCCAAGCGGCTGAACCCTAGGCAGGCTCGATAGTCCCTGTTTTTCTCCCGTTTCGATTTTGTGGTTTCATATCTTCCGGGATCTAAGAACGTTAAAGCGGATGCCCTCTCTAGGAGTTTTTTGCCTGATTCTTCTGGAGTTCTTGAGCCGGTTGGCATTCTTAGGGAAGGGGTGATTCTTTCTGCCATCTCCCCTGATTTACGGCGGGTGCTTCAGGAATTTCAGGCTGATAAACCTGACCGCTGTCCTGTGGGGAAGCTGTTTGTTCCTGATAGATGGACAAGTAAGGTAATTTCTGAGGCCCATTGTTCGGTGTTGGCTGGTCATCCTGGGATTTTTGGTACCAGAGATTTGGTGGCTAGGTCCTTTTGGTGGCCTTCCTTGTCGCGGGATGTGTGTTCTTTTGTGCAGTCCTGTGGGACTTGTGCCCGGGCTAAGCCTTGCTGTTCCCGCGCTAGTGGCTTGCTTTTGCCTTTGCCTGTCCCTGAGAGGCCCTGGACGCATATTTCCATGGATTTTATTTCAGATCTTCCTGTGTCCCAGAGGATGTCTGTTATCTGGGTGGTTTGTGACCGGTTCTCTAAAATGGTCCATTTGGTACCTTTGCCTAAATTGCCTTCCTCTTCTGATTTGGTTCCATTGTTTTTTCAGCATGTGGTTCGTTTGCATGGCATTCTGGAAAATATTGTGTCTGACAGAGGTTCCCAGTTTGTTTCCAGGTTTTGGCGGGCCTTTTGTGCTAGGATGGGCATTAATTTGTCTTTTTCTTCGGCGTTCCATCCTCAGACAAATTGCCAAACTGAGCGAACTAATCAAACCTTGGAAACCTATTTGAGATGCTTTGTGTCTGCTGATCAGGATGTTTGGGTGGCTTTCTTGCCGTTGGCCGAGTTTGCCCTTAATAATCGGGCCAGTTCGGCTACTTTGGTTTCGCCTTTTTTTGTAATTTTGGTTTCCATCCTCGTTTTTCTTCAGGGCAGGTTGAGCCTTCTGATTGTCCTGGTGTAGATTTGGTGATGGACAGGTTACAGCAGATTTGGACTCATGTGGTAGACAATTTGACTTTGTCTCAGGAAAAGGCTCAGTGTTTTGCTAACCACCGTCGGTGTGTTGGTCCTCGGCTTCGTGTGGGGGATTTAGTCTGGTTATCTTCTCATCATGTTCCTATGAAGGTTTCTTCCCCTAAGTTCAAGCCTCGGTTTATTGGTCCTTATAAGATTTCTGAGATTATCAATCCAGTGTCTTTTCGTTTGGCCCTTCCAGCCTCTTTTGCCATCCACAATGTTTTCCATAGATCTTTGTTGCGGAGATATGTGGTGCCCGTTGTTCCCTCTGTTGATCCTCCTGCCCCGGTGTTGGTTGAGGGGGAGTTGGAATATGTGGTTGAGAAAATTTTGGATTCTCGTTTTTCGAGGCGGAGGCTTCAGTATCTTGTCAAGTGGAAGGGTTATGGCCAGGAGGATAATTCTTGTGTGGTTGTCTCCGATGTCCATGCTGCCGATTTGGTTCGTGCTTTTCTCTTGGCTCGTCCTGATCGGCCTGGGGGCTCTGGTGAGGGTTCGGTGACCCCTCCTCAAGGGGGGGTACTGTTGTGAATTCCGCTCTTGGGCTCCCTCCGGTGGTTGTAAGTAGCACTTTTGTGAATTCTGCTCTTGGGCTCCCTCCTGTGGTTTTGAGTGGTATAGCTGCTTCTTGGATTTAGCATCAGCAGCTGCTTCCACTGATCGTCTTTCTGGCTCGGCTATTTTAGTCTGGCCTTATCCCTCAATCAATGCCAGTTGTCAATTGTTCCTGCTTGGAGCCACTGCTCTTTTGGATTTCCCTGACACTCTGTCCAGTTCAGCAAAGATAAGTCCTTGCTTGTCCTTTTGCAGTCCACTTGTTGTGGACTTTATTGTTCAGCACATTCTATGTTTTGCTCATTTGTCCAGCTTATCAGTATGGATCTATTCAGCTAAGCTGGAAGCTCTGGGCTGCAGATTTTGCCCTCCACACCTTTAGTCAGGTGTGGAGATTTTTGCATATCTCTGCGGTGGACTTTTTCTAGTTTTTATTACTGACCGCACAGTGTTCTTTCCTGTACTATCTAGCTAGAAGTGGCCTCCTTTGCTAAATCTTGTTTCATACTACGTATGTCATTTCCTTCTCCTCTCACAGTCATTATTTGTGGGGGGCTGTCCTATCCTTTCGGGATTTTCTCTGAGGCAAGATAGCTTTCCTGTTTCTACCTTTAGGGTTAGCTAGTTCTCCGGCTGTGACGAGGTGTCCAGGGAGTGACAGGAACATCCCACGGCTACTGCTAGTGTTGTGTTAAGATCAGGAACTGCGGTCTGTATAGTTACCACCTGCTCAGAGCTAGTCGCATGTCGCTCCTAAATTACCAGTCCATAACAGTACAACTGGCCAAAAATGAGTTGAATGCATCTCAAAAGAAGGAAAAGAAAAAGAGTTCTGAGCCATTTTTTTTTCTTTAGTTTGTTTTGTACTTTTCCTTCCTCTTAATCTCTGGGTGGATTTGGGCGCGGACATGGATGTTCAGGGTTTGTTTTCTCAAGTGGATCAGCTTGCTGCAAGAGTTCAGAGTATCCAAGATTATGTTGTTCAGACTCCAGCCTTAGAGCCTAGAATTCCTATTCCAGATTTGTTTTACGGGGATAGATCTAAGTTTTTGAACTTTAAAAATAACTACAAATTGTTTTTTGCTCTGAAACCCCGTTCCTCTGGTGACCCCACTCAGCAAGTTAAAATAGTTATTTTTCTGCTGCGTGGTGACCCTCAGGACTGGGCATTCTCCCTTGAGTCAGGGGATCTGGCATTGCTTAATGTAGATGCATTTTTTCAATCGCTCGGATTATTGTATGACAAACCTAACTCTGTGGATCATGCGGAAAAAACCTTGTCGGCCCTGTGCCAGGGTCAGGAAGTGGCAGAATTATACTGCCAGAAATTTAGAAAATGGTCTGTGCTCACTAAATGAAATGAGGACGCTCTGGCAGCAATTTTCAGAAAGGGTCTTTCTGAAGCCCTTAAAGATGTTATGGTGGGGTTCCCCACGCTTGTTGGTCTGAGCGAATCTATGTCTCTAGCCAGTCAGATTGATCGGCGCCTGCGCGAGCGCAAAGTGGTGCACCATATGGCAGCATCCTCTGAACAGAGTCCTGAGCCTATGCAATGTGATAGGATTCTGACTAGAGTGGAACAGAGGGGATACAGACGTCAGAATGGGCTGTGTTTTTACTGTGGTGATTCAGCTCATACTATCTCTGATTGCCCTAAGCGTATTATGAGGGTCGCTAGATCTGTTACCATTAGTACTGTACAGCCTAAGTTTCTCCTGTCTGTGACCCTGATTTGCTCATTGTCATCTTTCTCTGTCATGGCATTTGTGGATTCAGGTGCTGCCCTAAACTTAATGGACTTAGAATTCGCCAGGCGCTGTGGTTTTTCTTTGCAGCCTTTGCAGAGCCCTATTCCATTGAGGGGTATTGATGCTACACCGTTGGCCAAGAATAAACCTCAGTATTAGACTCAGCTGACTATGTGCATGGCTCCAGCACATCAGGAAGATTGTCATTTTCTGGTGTTGCATAATTTACATGATGTTGTTGTACTGGGTTTTCCATGGTTACAAGTACACAATCCAGTGTTGGATTGGAAATCGATGTCTGTGACTAGTTGGGGTTGTCAAGGGGTACATAGTGACGTTCCTTTAATGTCAATTTCCTCTTCCCCCTCTTCTGATGTTCCTGAATTTTTGCCAGATTTCCAGGATGTATTCGATGAGCCCAAGTCCAGTTCCCTTCCTCCACATAGGGACTGTGATTGTGCTATTGACTTGATTCCAGGCTCTAAGTTCCCTAAGGGCCGACTTTTCAACCTGTCTGTGCCAGAACATACCGCTATGCGGAGCTATGTTAAGGAGTCCTTGGAGAAGGGGCATATTCGGCCATCTTCGTCACCATTGGGAGCGGGATTCTTTTTTGTCGCCAAGAAGAATGGCTCCTTGAGACCCTGTATTGATTATCGCCTCCTTAATAAGATCACGGTCAAATTCCAATACCCTTTACCTTTGCTCTCTGATTTGTTTGCTCGGATTAAGGGGGCTAGTTGGTTTACCAAGATTGACCTTCGAGGGGCATATAATCTTGTTCGTATTAAACAGGGTGACGAATGGAAAACTGCATTTAATACGCCCGAAGGCCATTTTGAATACCTGGTGATGCCTTTCGGGCTTTCTAATGCTCCTTCTGTATTTCAGTCCTTCATGCATGACATTTTCCGCAATTATCTTGATAAATTCTTGATTGTGTATTTGGATGATATTTTGATTTTTTCCAATGATTGGGAGTCTCATGTGAAGCAGGTCAGGATGGTATTCCAGATCCTTCGTGATAATGCTCTATTTGTGAAGGGGTCTAAGTGCCTATTTGGAGTTCAGAAGGTCTCTTTTTTGGGGTTTATTTTTTCTCCTTCGTCTATAGAAATGGATCCTGTTAAGGTCCAAGCCATTCATGACTGGATTCAACCCACATCTGTGAAGAGCCTTCAGAAATTTTTGGGCTTTGCTAATTTTTATCGCCGTTTCATTGCCAACTTCTCTAGTGTGGTTAAGCCCCTGACCAATTTGACGAAGAAAGGCGCTGATGTGACAAATTGGTCCTCTGAGGCTGTTGAGCCCTTTTAGGAGCTTAAGCGCCGATTTACTTCTGCCCCTGTCTTGCATCAGCCGGATGTGTCTCTTCCTTTTCAGGTTAAGGTTGACGCTTCTGAGATTGGGGCAGGGGCTGTTTTGTCACAGAGGAATTCTGATGGTTCCTTGATGAAACCATGTGCCTTCTTTTCCCGAAAGTTTTCACCTGCGGAACGCAATTATGATGTCGGCAATCGGGAGTTGTTGGCTATGAAGTGGGCATTTGAGGAGTGGCGACATTGGCTTGAGGGAGCCAAGCACCGCGTTGTGGTCTTGACCGATCATAAGAATTTGATTTACCTCGAGTCGGCCAAGCGGCTGAACCCTAGGCAGGCTCGATAGTCCCTGTTTTTCTCCCGTTTCGATTTTGTGGTTTCATATCTTCCGGGATCTAAGAACGTTAAAGCGGATGCCCTCTCTAGGAGTTTTTTGCCTGATTCTTCTGGAGTTCTTGAGCCGGTTGGCATTCTTAGGGAAGGGGTGATTCTTTCTGCCATCTCCCCTGATTTACGGCGGGTGCTTCAGGAATTTCAGGCTGATAAACCTGACCGCTGTCCTGTGGGGAAGCTGTTTGTTCCTGATAGATGGACAAGTAAGGTAATTTCTGAGGCCCATTGTTCGGTGTTGGCTGGTCATCCTGGGATTTTTGGTACCAGAGATTTGGTGGCTAGGTCCTTTTGGTGGCCTTCCTTGTCGCGGGATGTGTGTTCTTTTGTGCAGTCCTGTGGGACTTGTGCCCGGGCTAAGCCTTGCTGTTCCCGTGCTAGTGGCTTGCTTTTGCCTTTGCCTGTCCCTGAGAGGCCCTGGACGCATATTTCCATGGATTTTATTTCAGATCTTCCTGTGTCCCAGAGGATGTCTGTTATCTGGGTGGTTTGTGACCGGTTCTCTAAAATGGTCCATTTGGTACCTTTGCCTAAATTGCCTTCCTCTTCTGATTTGGTTCCATTGTTTTTTCAGCATGTGGTTCGTTTGCATGGCATTCTGGAAAATATTGTGTCTGACAGAGGTTCCCAGTTTGTTTCCAGGTTTTGGCGGGCCTTTTGTGCTAGGATGGGCATTAATTTGTCTTTTTCTTCGGCGTTCCATCCTCAGACAAATTGCCAAACTGAGCGAACTAATCAAACCTTGGAAACCTATTTGAGATGCTTTGTGTCTGCTGATCAGGATGTTTGGGTGGCTTTCTTGCCGTTGGCCGAGTTTGCCCTTAATAATCGGGCCAGTTCGGCTACTTTGGTTTCGCCTTTTTTTGTAATTTTGGTTTCCATCCTCGTTTTTCTTCAGGGCAGGTTGAGCCTTCTGATTGTCCTGGTGTAGATTTGGTGATGGACAGGTTACAGCAGATTTGGACTCATGTGGTAGACAATTTGACTTTGTCTCAGGAAAAGGCTCAGTGTTTTGCTAACCACCGTCGGTGTGTTGGTCCTCAGCTTCGTGTGGGGGATTTAGTCTGGTTATCTTCTCATCATGTTCCTATGAAGGTTTCTTCCCCTAAGTTCAAGCCTCGGTTTATTGGTCCTTATAAGATTTCTGAGATTATCAATCCAGTGTCTTTTCGTTTGGCCCTTCCAGCCTCTTTTGCCATCCACAATGTTTTCCATAGATCTTTGTTGCGGAGATATGTGGTGCCCGTTGTTCCCTCTGTTGATCCTCCTGCCCCGGTGTTGGTTGAGGGGGAGTTGGAATATGTGGTTGAGAAAATTTTGGATTCTCGTTTTTCGAGGCGGAGGCTTCAGTATCTTGTCAAGTGGAAGGGTTATGGCCAGGAGGATAATTCTTGTGTGGTTGCCTCCGATGTCCATGCTGCCGATTTGGTTCGTGCTTTTCTCTTGGCTCGTCCTGATCGGCCTGGGGGCTCTGGTGAGGGTTCGGTGACCCCTCCTCAAGGGGGGGTACTGTTGTGAATTCCGCTCTTGGGCTCCCTCCGGTGGTTGTAAGTAGCACTTTTGTGAATTCTGCTCTTGGGCTCCCTCCTGTGGTTTTGAGTGGTATAGCTGCTTCTTGGATTTAGCATCAGCAGCTGCTTCCACTGATCGTCTTTCTGGCTCGGCTATTTTAGTCTGGCCTTATCCCTCAATCAATGCCAGTTGTCAATTGTTCCTGCTTGGAGCCACTGCTCTTTTGGATTTCCCTGACACTCTGTCCAGTTCAGCAAAGATAAGTCCTTGCTTGTCCTTTTGCAGTCCACTTGTTGTGGACTTTATTGTTCAGCACATTCTATGTTTTGCTCATTTGTCCAGCTTATCAGTATGGATCTATTCAGCTAAGCTGGAAGCTCTGGGTTGCAGATTTTGCCCTCCACACCTTTAGTCAGGTGTGGAGATTTTTGCATATCTCTGCTGTGGACTTTTTCTAGTTTTTATTACTGACCGCACAGTGTTCTTTCCTGTACTATCTAGCTAGAAGTGGCCTCCTTTGCTAAATCTTGTTTCATACTACGTATGTCATTTCCTTCTCCTCTCACAGTCATTATTTGTGGGGGGCTGTCCTATCCTTTGGGGATTTTCTCTGAGGCAAGATAGCTTTCCTGTTTCTACCTTTAGGGTTAGCTAGTTCTCCGGCTGTGATGAGGTGTCCAGGGAGTGACAGGAACATCCCACGGCTACTGCTAGTGTTGTGTTATGATCAGGAACTGCGGTCTGTATAGTTACCACCTGCTCAGAGCTAGTCGCATGTCGCTCCTAAATTACCAGTCCATAACAGACAGCGCTGAAAGAGCAGTGAGATATTTGGATATTTGGATGAAACCGCTGAACCTACAGCCAGGCATGATCATGTGTGACAATGGCCGGAACCTGGTGGTGGCTCTGAGGCAGGGTGAGCTCACACATGTACCATGCCTGGCCCATGTGCTTAACCTCATGGTTCAACGTTTTCTCAAAAGCTACCTGGAGCTTCCGGATCTGCTAGTGAAAGTACGCCATCTGTATGCCCATATTAGAAAGTCAGCTACAGCTTCAGCCGCCCTTGCTGTGCTTCAGCAGCGTTTGCAGCTTCCAGCTCACTGACTGGTGTGTGATGTCCTCACATGATGGAACTCTATGCTGCATATGTTGGAAAGTATTTGTGAGCAGAAAAGTGCAGTTGTTGACTACCAACATCAACGATGCCATCGATATTCAGTTCAGACTCCACATATAAGACCTCAGGAGTGGACATGGATGTCAGACATATGTACCATCCTACAAAACTTTGAGGACTGCACCAAGATGGTGAGCGGCGATGACACCATAATTAGTATCACCATCCTGCTTCTCAGCATTCTGAAAACCTCTCTGCTCACAATTAAAGAGGATGCATTGCAGGCAGAGCATGAGGACATGGATCAAAGAACCATACAGGGGGATTACACTCAGCCCAACCTCATGTCTTCTCAATGTGGATTGGTAGGCAATGAGGAGGAGGCGGAGGAAGAACAGCAGCTACTTTCATGCGCTATAGATGGTACTACAAGCACAGCTGTCATACCGTCTGTTCAGCAGGGATGTCCTGAGGACAGGGAGGAGGATGAAGATGAGGAGGAGGAGGACAGCATAGTCAGTCATCCTGTTGGTGAGGACACGGAAGTCTTGCCTGTTAGTAGTCTGGCACGCTTGGCTGACTTTATGTTGCACTGCGTTTCACGTGACCCTCACATTATAAAATTTTTTAGTGACACTCATTACTGGTTGGTGACACTTCTAGACCCACACTACAAGGAAAACTTTCAATCTCTTCTGCCAGTGGCAGAGAGGTGTACTAATATGTTGCAGTACCAGAGGGCCCTTGTAGCGGAATTACTTAGAAAATTCCCATGTGAGAATGCTGGCAGCAGACATCAGAGTTTGCTGTACAACCAAGGAGTCCAAGCGGGAGAGACACAAGTACAATCCAGCTCAGGCAAGGGAACAATGGCAAAGTTCTGGGACAGTTTTCTCAGACCTCCCCATCGTGCCAGCACAGAGGCAAGGGGTGCTGTCACAAGAAGTGCAAAGTTTGGGAAGATGCTGAGGGAGTACCTTGCCGTTTGTACAAATGTCCTCTGGGATTCCTCTGTGCATTTTAATTATTGGGTATCCAAGCTGGACATGAGGCCTGAACTGGCTCTCTATGGCTTGGAGGTCCTGGCCTGCCCTGCTTCTAGCATTCTGTCTGAGCGGGTTTTTAGTGCCGCTGGTGGAATTATAACAGATAAGCGCATCCGCCTGTCGACTGAAAATGCTGATGGGCTGACTCTTATAAAAATGAACAAGGGCTGGATTGGGAAAAATTTCTGTACACCACCAAATGAAAACCTAACATAACCTCTAATACATTTTGTTTTTTGGGGAGGTGTATTCTCATGTACCTCTTCACAACCACACATGGGTATACGTTTCCAGATTTGGTCTGTTTGTTGTTGTCCTCCTCCTTATGCTCCATGATGCCCGTTACTAATTGGAAACCAAAGCAAATGTTACTCCCTCAGGGGGAAATGTCATAAAAAAGAGATGAACGTCTATTATTCCAATTTATTCATATATTTTCCATTTTCCCTATCTCTGGACAGTCCTCTGAATAATTTTCTATTGTAGAGGTATACACTACCTCATCAAAGACTTTTATATTATATTTTTATTTATAGCTCTGTCTCTGAGCTGTTGCTAGGGACAAACATATCTCGTTGGGTACAATCTGGCTTCAAATCTATGAACCTGTGTTTGCCCCTCCCTTTTGTTATTTACTTTCATTGGTGGATTCACATCCTTTATTTGTTTGATTTCATTATGATTTTTTTATGTCTCCTCATTCCACACCACTAGATCACCATGCTGAACGTGTTCTGTGCTGCTATAATTTTTGGCAAGGATGTCTATGATACCCATAGTACATTTTTTAAAAATATATCCCCCTTCGGGAAATGTTTGTTAGCCCATGCACTACATGTATGAGCATTACAAGTCTAGGAGACACACTCCTTTACATTGGGCCTTGTTTTTAATGAGGCCTTCCTCCATCTCTCATCATTTTCCACCACTAGATCACCAGGGTTCACATGTTCCGTGCTGCTGCAGACAGTCAATTTTTTGGCAAGAGTGTCTATGATCCCCATTAAATATTTTTTAAAAATGTACCCTCCATGGGGAAATGTTTGTCAGCCCATACCCTTATTGTATGGGCATTACAAGTCTAGGAGACCTGCTCCTTTTAATTGGGCCTAGTTTTTAATGAGGCCTTTTTCCACCTCTCATCATTTTCCACCACTAGATCATTAGGGTTCACGTGTTCAGTGCTGCTACAGACAGTCAATTTTTTGGCCAGGGTGTCTATGATCCCTATTAAATATTTTTTTTAAATGTACCCCCATGGGGAAATGTTTGTCAGCCCGTACACTTAGTGTATGGGCATTACAAGTCGAGGAGACCGGCTCCCTTGTAATGGGACAGTTTTTTTATGAGGCCCTCCTCCATGTTTCTTCCAAGGGGGGATTGGTGTGCATGCAAATTTGGGTCAAGGCGGCCCTTGCATTCAATACATAAGAAAACGGTATGGCAGGACCAACTGAAGACTGTGAAGTGGATTTTCTTGTGGCCATCCAGTACCTGGGTTTAAAGGCTTATTGGGGTTCATATGACTTGATAGCAGGGCAGGCCTTGCATTCAGTGCAACATTTTCTCAGGAAGCCCTCCTGTACCTCTCGTGAAAGGGGTATTGGGGTGCATCATAATTCTTGGCAGCCCAGCCACTCACAGCATAGGCAATAACAGCATAGGAGACCCACTGTTTAATAGTAGCCCTTTAGGAATATTAATGCTGCCTTATGCCCCTCTAAAAGTAGGCTTTGTGACTTTGAGTCCCTCCTTCATAAATGAAACAAGATGTTTCTCATTATGCGTCACACATCACATGGCCAGCTTGGGTTGTTAAATGTTACAATGACATTTCCCAGTGAATGCATTTGTATTGGTTGAAAGTAATGGTAAAGTTGAAAAACACATCAAAAACGCTGCGTGTGAACATAGCCCAAGTGGTGGAGGAAATTTTTTGGTCTGGGGTTAATTATTTTGCATTATATACAAGCCATAAGCCTGGAAAGGATGTACCTTAACATATTTCCTAGCAAAATCCATTTTTGGTTAGTTTTTGTATGATTTTTGATGCACCTGTAAAAATGGCGTGAAACTATGACAACATTGCTTACAGCTGGGACCTAGGAGTCAGAAATGCTTCCAGGGGCGATCCCCATGATGTTCCTGTGTCATTTGAGCAGTGTTTCCATCATTTTCAGACATTTTTAGACCTGAAAAGGACCCCCGGGGGATCGCGGTAAAAATACTCGGGTTTCCCATAGACTTATGGTACATTGGGCTCATTGCTTGGGTCGAGTACCCGAGTATTCCAATTTGCTCAACCCGAGCAACGAGCACCCGATCATTTTAGTGCTCGCCCATCACTAATACCCACACCAGGTTTAGGATCCTTGTCATTTATACGTTCAATCTGTCTGTGTGTCTGACCCCCTGGTGTGTTTGCGTACTGCTTGCCTTTTTGCCTTATGCTTTGACCCCGTCCATTTTCCGGTATTGCGCTTAGTCTTCTGATTCAGTATTATTGTTCCATCTGGTTGTGACCTTCTGACTTTACTTTCCTGACTCTGCACCTGCCTGTCCCACTTGTACTTCACTTGTTATCTCCAGCTTTCTGACCTCGACTTTGTGTTTGACTTCGCTCCCGTCTCATCCTCCGGTATCTCTCTGACTTCCTGGCTTGACCTTGACTCATTCACTATGCTTCGGCCTTGCTGGTCTCCTCTGTTATCCAGCGGTAGTTTCCGCCGTCGGCCACTCCCTCGGGAGTCACATGTTGCAGGTCCTGCGCTCGGCTCACCGCGGCTCTCCACACCCCTTCTGAGACTCAGGTGTCCTGTATTCGACCTTCTGCTTAAAACCTACTGCAGGGGTCGTGACATTATAACTGACCTTACCTTTTTTCCCCTTTGGTTTTGTGGGGGGTTCCCTGGGAAAGATGGATCCCTTATGCGCAGTTTCAGATCAAGTAAGTGATCTCACCCATTTAATGTAGAAGCTGTCTATGAAACAGCGTGCCCTGGCTCAGTCTCATCAACTAGTGCAAAGAGATGTGGTGGATGCACTCCAGGGTTCCATACCATTAGGGACTTGAGGGTCCCACTGATGTGTCTTTGGTGGCCCCTGAACCACCAGTAAAGTCACCTGATAATTTTTCTGGGGACAAAAAATTGTTTAGGGATTTTCGAGAGGGGTGCAAGTTTTTTGAGTTACATCTGGGAATGAAAGTCAGAGAGTGGGGATTGTTATGTCCTTGTTACGCGGGGCTCCACAAGCTTGGGCATTTTCCCTTCTCTCCAAAATGTAAATCCGTGGATTCATTCTTTGAGGCCCTCGGGCATGTTTATGACGAGCCTGATAGATTGCGTCTCGTTGAGGACATGGTGAGGAGTGTGACACGGGAAGCATTCAGCAGAATGGTTTTGTTTGGAGTTTAGACACTGGGCTGCTGAGGTTGCATGGAATGACGCCGCCTTGAGGGGGCTGTTTGGCAGGGGTCTGTCCAGCCATCTACAGGACGCTCTGGCGCTCCATCCTTCCCGATACCTTGGAGGACGCCATGATTCAGGCTGTTCCTATGGACTGAAGGCTCCATGCTAGGGGAATAATGCAACAGAAGGCACCTCTATACTCCAGCCTGAGGGACACTGCATTCACTTCTGAACTCATGGGGGTTGGTGCAATCTTGCTGGAGGAGAGGAAAAGAAGACATCGCAGCGACAACCAATTGTGCTTTTCCTGTGGAGCCTCTGGACATTGGAAAAGAAACTGTCCTTCCACTTCCCCCTCGGTGAAGAATTCGGTGAAACGACTAAGTCTGGGTAACTATTGAGGAGGTTGCCCAGAATCCCAGGTACTTTTGTCCTCCCTTTCTAAAATCCTTCTCCAGTTGGAGTTGAATCTTTCTGGTTGTCCCGTGGTGACTACCACTTTAGTTGACTGTGGTTCTAGCATCAATCTGATTGCCTCTTGAGTGGAGACTCTTAATAAGATAGGGACAGTCAGGCTCGGGACTCCAGTCAAGGTGGTGGCTATTGACTCCTCTCCTCTCATCAAAGATGGAATTTGTTTCATATCTGAGTTTTTTCATGGAGGGTGGGTCCTGCTCACATTAAGAGATTAAACTGTTTTGTTTTGGATAATTTGCCGGCAAGTCTGATGCTAGGCATGCCTTGATTTCAACGGCACAACCCTATTATTGATTGGGTTTCTGGAGAAATAATTCAGTGGGGATGTAAGGCTAACAACAGTGTTTGTAATGTTGTATCTACTACGACTCCTGTGAAATCCGTCTGTCATCTGTCGGTCTGGATGGTATTCCGGAGTGCCTGAAGGACTTTGAAGACGTGTTTTCCGAAAGCGAGGCAGAGGCGTTTCCACCTCATAGACCTTTTGATTGGGCCATTGATTTAATCCCAGGAGCCAAATTACCCAAGGCTCGTCTGATTAATTTGTCCGGACCTGAGCGCCAAGCTATGAATGAATATATTTCCGAAAGTCTCCGCATGGGGCATATTCGCCCTTCTGTGACACTCTTTGTTAAAAAGAAAGATGGTGGATTGTGGCCATGCCTCGACTTTCAGGAATTAAATAAAATTACTGTAAAGAACACATATCCCCTCCCTCTCATTCCGGACCTATGTAATCAACTAACTGGGGCCAAATGGTTCTCCAAGCTTGATCTACAGGGGCCTACAATCTCATAAGGGTCCGGGAAGGGGATGAATGGAAAACTGCCTTCCTCACGACCGAGGGGCTGTTTGAAAATTTGGTCATGCCCTCCGGTCTCACTAACACTCCTGCTATTTTCCAGAATTTCATCAATGTTATTTTCTCTGCGTTAATTGGGCATTTTTTGGTGATTTATCTGGATGACATTTTTAGTGTATGCTTCTGACAGCCAGTCTCACTTGCACCATCTGCGTATGGTTCTTACGAGACTCAGGGGAAAATCATTTGTATGCCAAATTGGAGAAATGTTCTTTTTTTGTTCAAGAATTGTCCTTTTTGGTGTTTGATTGTGTATGGTGAAGGATTCCGTATGGATCCTGGGAAGGTTCAGGCCATTACAGATTGGGTGCAACCTTGTGATTTGAAGGGGTTGCAATGATTTGTGGGCTTTGCAAATTATAACAGAAAGTTTATTGAAAGGTTTTTCTCAGGTGGTTAAGCCTTTGACTGACCGCACACACAAGGGGGCTGATGTGAGGAACTGGTCCATATCTACGAAAAAAAATTTTTTGATTTTGAAAAAATGTTTTTCTTCCACTGCTGTGTTGAATCAGCCAGATCCGTCAAGACCTTTTATCGTGAAAGTTGACGTGTTTGAGGTGGGGGGGGGGTAGTTTTGTCTCAGGGTCCTTCTACCCTTACTAATCTTATACTTTGCGCCTTCTTTTCTGAAAAATTCTCTGCTGCAGAGAGAAATTATAATATGGGCAATAGGAAGCTGTTGGTGGGTCAAAATGGCCTTCGAAGAATGGAGGCATTTTTGGAAGGGGCTGTTCACCCTATTACCGTAATCACGGATCTCAAAAATTTAGACTATATCGAGTCTGCACAGAGATTGATCCCCAGACAGGCTCGATGGGTGTGTTTTTTCCCATTTCCATTTTACCATTACCTTTCGTCCGGGATCCAAAAATGTTAAAGCTGATGCTTTGCCCGGAAGTTTTGATCATGTGTCTCCTCCCGAACCTCCATCCTCCATTGTTCAGCCAGGAGTAGTTGTGGCCAAAACCTCATCTGAATTAGAGAGAGAGGTTTTGGAGGCACAGGCGCTGGCCCCCAGGGGTAAACCCTCAGGTAAACTGTTTGTACCGGAACATCTCCGTCTCAGACTTCTTTGGGAGTTTCATGATTCTGCATTGAGTGCCCATCCTGGGGTTTTGCCCCCCGGGGGGCTATTGCTAGGAGTTTCTGATGGCCCTCTATAATAACAGACATTAAAAAATGTCTGTCTCCCTGTGGGGTTTGCGCCTGTTCTAAAAGTTCTCATTGCTGGCCGGCAGGGGAATTGGTGCCTTTACCAATTCCAGATAGACCATGGACACATTTGTCCATGGACTTTATCATGAATCTTCCTCTTTCTAGGGGCAACTCTGTGGTGTGGGTGGTGGTGGATAGGTTCTCCAAACAGGCCCATTTTGTACCTCTGTCTGCCTTACCATCTGCTGAGACTCTGGCCCGCTTGTTTTTACAACATGTCGTCCGGCTGCATGGTGTTCCGGTGAATATTGTGTCGGACAGAGGTGTGCAATTTCTGGCCAGATTTTGGAGGGTGTTTTGCAAGAAGTTGGGGGTTACGTTACCTTTTTCTTCTGCTTATCACCCAGACAGACTGAACGCATTAATCAGCCCCTGGAGCAAATTTTAAGATGCTTGGCCTCTGCCAGACAAGACAGGAGGACTGGTGTGAGGTATTACCCTTGGTGGAATTTGCGTACAACAGTCGTGTGAGTTAGTCTATGGGGAAATCTAACTTTCTGGTTAACTATGGGGTTTAACCCACATTTTGGGGAATTTTGGCATTTTCCCAAGCTGAAGAGTTCATTTGAGTTCATGCTGCCAGGGGGCGCAGCTTCGGTGATGGCACCGCTAGTCACCGAAGCTCCGCTCCCTGCATTTCATTCATTCCTCAGTCATTTATAGCTGGGAGTGGCCGCATTAGCAGGCTCCTGGTTGTAAATGTAAATGCCCCCAGATATGGATTACTGCGTGGGACTTGACTGTACAGTGGACAGGTATGGGATATTGTTGTTTTATTTTGGAATTTTTTTTACAGGAAAATGACGGCTTCGCTTGGATTGAGAGTGCAATAAAGATGTTAAAACCTGTGTGTTTCATTATTTCATTAAAACACTTAATTCTTACAGTAATGTGTGTGTGTTTTATTAACAATTTCATACTATTGGATTAATAATGGATAGGTGTCATAATTGACGCCTCTCCATTATTAACCTGGCTTAATGTCACCTTACAATAGCAAGGTGACATTAACCCTTCATTACCCCATATCCCACCGCTACAGGGGAGTGGGAAGAGAGAGGCCAAGTGCCAGAATAGGCGTATCTTCCAGATGTGCCTTTTCTGGGGTGGCTGGGGGCAGATGTTTGTAGCCAGGGGGGGCCAATAACCATGGACCCTCTCTAGGCTATTAATATCTGCCCTCAGTCACTGGCTTTACCTCTCTGGCGGAGAGAAATACGCGGGAGCCAACGCCAGTTTTTTCTGTGAATTAATCCTTTAATTTAACACCTACAACTCAACACACACTCTACTAACTAGTGTTGAGCGATACCGTCCGATACTTGAAAGTATCGGTATCGGAAAGTATCGGCCGATACCGGCAAAGTATCGGATCTAATCCGATACCGATACCCGATACCAATACAAGTCAATGGGACTCAAGTATCGGACGGTATTCCTGATGGTTCCCAGGGTCTGAAGGAGAGGAAACTCTCCTTCAGGCCCTGGGATCCATATTAATGTGTAAAATAAAGAATTAAAATAAAAAATATTGCTATACTCACCTCTCCGAAGCAGCCTGGACCTCACCGAGGGAACCGGCAGCGTTGTTTGCTTAAAATGCGCGCGTTTCCTGCCTCCCGCGATGTCACGGCTTCTGATTGGTCGCGTGCCGCCCATGTGGCCGCGACGCGACCAATCACAGCAAGCCGTGACGTAATTTTGAGGTCCTGGAAGCCTAATTCTAGGCATTCAGGATTTTAAAATTACGTTCCGGCTTGTGATTGGTCGCGTCGCGGTCACATGGGCGACGCGACCAATCACAAGCCGTGACGTCAGGGGAGGCAGGACACGCGCGCATTTTAAAATTACGTCACGGCTTGTGATTGGTTGCGTGCCGCCCATGTGGCCACGACGCGACCAATCACAGCAAGCCGTGACGTAATTTCAGGTCCTGAATGCAGAAATAGGCATACAGGACCTGAAATTACGTCACGGCTTGCTGTGATTGGTCGCGTCGTGGCCACATGGGCGGCACGCAACCAATCACAAGCCGTGACGTAATTTTAAAATGCGCGCGTGTCCCCTCGGTGAGGTCCAGGCTGCGTCGGAGAGGTGAGTATAGCAATATTTTTTATTTTAATTCTTTATTTTACACATTAATGTTGTATTTTACACATTAATGTTGTTTCGATACCGATACCCGATACCACAAAAGTATCGGATCTCGGTATCGGAATTCCGATACCCGCAAGTATCGGCCGATACCCGATACTTGCGGTATCGGAATGCTCAACACTACTACTAACATTATTAGGGAGGGACATATAAAAATCTAATGGATATGCAATGATTTACTGTATGTAAACCATGTCTCATATCCTGTCGGGTTCAGTGATGATTTTACAGAACCCGACAACTGAATTATCGGCTACTCTGCTATCTATCTCTCTGAAATATATATATGACATTTATTTTATCTATTCTATTGTAACCTGTCAGTGTGACTTTACATTACCGGCTTTTCTAAAGGACACCGGTGAGTATTTCTCGTAAGTCACACTGATGGTCTGTGTGGTGTGCGCGTTTTTCTTGCACGTATAATATGGCCGAGAAAATGACAGATGATGGGAGCTGCCCCATAGATTAACATTGGTCCGAGTGCTATGTGATTTTTTTTTTTTTTAAATCGCATAGCACTCGTCCGTATTACGGTCTAGTGTGACTCCGGCCTAAGGAAGATTTCTTCTTTTGAGGAGGTGGGAAACTGGATGTGGCGTGAACATGGCCCATGACTCCAGATGAAAATTGTCACCTCATTATAGTCAGTGAGGTGCATCAGGTGCCATAAGTGTCCTGTGTATGAGAAATCCATGACTCATTGTGAGCACTAACATGACATAACATTCATGACATGTCAGGAAAACAACAGGTGACTGACAGTTGTGCAAATACAAGTAATGAGATCTCAGCAGCCACCTCCAGCTGGCTCGTTGGTCTAGGGGTATGATTCTCGCTTTGGGTGCGAGAGGTCCCGGGTTCAAATCCCGGACGAGCCCAACTTTTCTTCAGTTGCAGGGAAGATCAAAGCTTTTCTTCATTTCTCAGTGATTTCCTTCTACGTAAAAATCAGTATTATGGACTATTTGCACATGTTGCAGATTTGACTGGAATTTTCTGTGCAGATTCTGCATTTCTTGGCTGAAAGCGCAGGTCAGAATTTGAAAATTTTTTTTGGTTTGTGCACGTTTTTTGTGCGGATTTCTTCCTTTTTTTTACCCCCGCACATTTCTATTATGGAATGGGTGAAGAAATGCTGCATATCTGCAAAAAGAATAGACATGGTCCTTTTTTTCAATCTGCTGCGTTTTCAGTGCGGAATTTTCTGCACCATTAGCACAGAATGTTTTTTTTTTTTTGCCATTGATTTACTGTAAATCACTTGCGGATCTGCAGCGTTTCTGAGCGAAAAAACCCGCTGCAGATCTGCGGAAAAATACGCGCGGATTTGAAGCGTTTTATTATCCGCAGCATGTCAATTCTTTTTGCGGATCTGCAGCGTTTCTGCACCCATTGACAAGAAAAATACTTCACTAAATGTAAATACAGATTGTAGATATTTGACCATTTTTGTGTCAAATGTAAAAATTGTAATAATAACTATGTATAACGATCGAACACTGACATGATCAGTTACAGTAATCATTGCTATAAAACACTGCTGGCAGCGGTGGGATTTGAACCCACGCCCCCAAAGAGACTGGAGCCTTAATCCAGCGCCTTAGACCGCTTGGCCACGCTACCTGATGTCAGACTCATGTCTTGGGTGTTTTGTTGTTAAAAAAAAAAGAAAAATTGCTGATCCTGAATCTGTATTCCCTGAACTTAAATGACAGCTCCTCAATGTGCCTCCTCCCAGGGTTCAGTACAAGCTGCAGCTCATGGTGGTTTATTTTGCCGGTGTTATCGGATTGTAATCAGAAAGAGATAGCACCACTCAGAGGTTAGATTACAGCATAAAAACTGAAGGTAACACTCCAGGAGGACCACACTTGGATGAAATCTGACTATGTCAGAAAGAAGGTGTAGAAACTGTTTTTATTTCTCCAAGTGCGAGAAAACCTGATGACCAGAGGCGTAATGAACGTGGTCGCAGAGATTGCCACCGGCCCGTGGTGGGTGAGGGAACACCGACTCCAGCTTAAACATTTTAAAATGAGCGCGTGTCCAGCCTCCCGTGACGTCACGGCTTGTGATTGGTCGCGTCGCCCATGTGACCGCGACGCGACCAATCACAACGCCGGAACGTAATTTTAAAATCCTGAAGGACCTGAAATTACGTCACGGCTTGCTGTGATTGGTCGCGTCGCGGCCACATGGGCGGCACGCGACCAATCACAAGCCGGGACTTCACGTAAGGAAGGAAACGCGCGAATTTTAAGCAAACAACGCTGCCGGTTACCTCGGTAAGGTCCAGGCTGCGTCGGAGAGGTGAGTATAGCAATATTTTTTATTTTAATTCTTTATTTTACACATTAATGTTGTTTCGATACCGATACCCGATACCACAAAAGTATCGGATCTCGGTATCGGAATTCCGATACAGCAAATATCGGCCGATACCCGATACTTGCGGTATCGGAATGCTCAACACTAGTGGCTGCAATACATGCAGCCTGGCAATCAGTGGTTACAAGCTGACGTCAGCGAGCACATGATTGGAGAGGCATGACAGTGACAACATACGCTCCCATCACTTGCACGCTGAAGTTAGCATCGGCTTCAGAAGAGGACGCCACGTAGCAGGGGAGCAGTGGGGAAGGTGAGTATAATCATTTTTTCTTTGCATTGAAGAAAAGCAGCAGAAAGGGGGACATATATATAGATGGTCCCAGGATGGGGGATGTATATACCAGGATGGATGCGGGCTATATATACCAGGAAAGGACCCAGGATAAGGGACATATGTACCAGGATGGAGCCAGGAAAGGGAAAACATGTGTCAGGATGGGGGATATAGGAACATGTATACCAGTATGGGCCCAGGAAAAGGGACATACAGTATATATCAGGATGGGGCCCAGGATAAGGGACATGTATACTAGTATGGGCCCAGGATAAGGAACATGTATACCAGTATGGGCCCAGGATAAGGGACATGTATACCAGTATGGGCCCTGGATAAGGGACATGTATACCAGTATGGGCCCAGGATAAGGGACATGTATACCAGTATGGGCCCAGGATAAGGGACATGTATACCAGTATGGGCCCTGGATAAGGGACATGTATACCAGTATGGGCCCAGGATAAGGGACATGTATACCAGTATGGGCCCAGGATAAGGGACATGTATACCAGTATGGGCCCAGGATAATGGACAAATATACCAGAATGGAGCCCAGGATGTCATGGTTAGGACAAGGTTATGTACTGTACTCTCAGGGTTAAGGTACCTTCACACTAAACGATATTGCTAGCGATCCGTGACGTTGCAGCGTCCTGGATAGCGATATCGTTGTGTTTGACACGCAGCAGCGATCAGGATCCTGCTGTGATATCGCTGGTCGTTGAACAAAGTTCAGAACTTTATTTGGTCGTCAGACCGGCGTGTATCGTTGTGTTTGACACCAAAAGCAACGATACCAGCGATGTTTTACACTGGTAACCAGGGTAAACATCGGGTTACTAAGCGCAGGGCCGCGCTTAGTAACCCGATGTTTACCCTGATTACTAGTGTAAAATGTAAAAAAACAAACAGTACATACTCACCTTCGCGTCCCCCGGCGTCCGCTTCCCACACTGACTGAGCGCCGTAAAGTGAAAGTGAAAGTACAGCACAGCGGTGACGTCACCGCTCTGCTGTTAGGGCCGGCGCTCAGTCAGTGCAGGAAGCGGACGCCGGGGGACGCGAATGTAAGTATGTACTGTTTGTTTTTTTTACATTTACAATGGTAACCAGGGTAAATATCGGGTTACTAAGCGCGGCCCTGCGCTTAGTAACCCGATGTTTACCCTGGTTACCCGGGGACTTCGGCATCGTTGGTCGCTGGAGAGCGGTCTGTGTGACAGCTCTCCAACGATCAAACAGCGACGTTGCAGCGATCGGCATCGTTGTCGCTATCGCTGCAGCATCGCTTAATTAATGTGAAGGTACCTTTAGCCTTCTGCTGAAACCTTAGCTCGTTTGTTCATTCAGCATATAGTTTGGTTGCATGGGGTCCCTGTGAATGTGGTGTCTGACAGGGGTGTGCAATTTGTTGCTAGATTTTGGAGGGCTTTTTATAAGAAGTTGGGTGTTACATTGTCTTTCTTCTCTGCTTATCACCCGGAATCAAATGGTCAGACTGAACGCACCAACCAGTCATTGGAACAAATTTTAAGATGCCTTGCCTCTTCCAGACAGGAGGACTGGTATGAGGTATTACCCATGGCAGAATTTGCGTTCAACTGTCGTATTAATCAGTCTACTGGCAAATCTCCTTTTCAGGTCAATTATGGATTTGTTCCACAACTTGGAGAATTTTCCCGCATGGATTCTGGTTGCCCTGGTGCTGAGGGTCTGGTGCAACAGTGAAGAACCCTTTGGAGGGAGGTTCAGGGTAATAGCTCCAAAGCTCAAAGGAGGTACAAACATTTTGCAGACAGGAGGAGGGGTCAGCTCCTACACTGACAGTGGGGGAGAAGGTGTGGTTGTCTACCCGTAACATCAAACTTAAAGTACCCTCTATGAAGTTGGGCCCCAGGTTTATAGGTCCATACAAGATATTTGAGGTGATCAACCCGGTGGCCTATAGATTACAGTTGCCCGCCTCCTTCAAAATATCAAATGTCTTCCACAGGTCCCTATTAAAACCTGTGGGTATGGTTAGAGAAGATTCCTCATCCAATGTTCCGCCAGTGTTGGTAGAGGGTCAGCCGGTGTATGAGGAAGGGCGCATCATTGATTCACGGTGGATGCGTCGAAGGCTTCAGTACTTAATACATTGGAATGGTTATTCTATTAAGGATCGGTCATGGGTTCCGGCCAGTTCTGTGCATGCTGATCGACTGGTGCGGGCTTTTCATGCCAGGTACCCTGTGAAGCCTGGAGGTCCAGTGGCCCCCCGTTAAGGGGGTGTACTGTCATGGTTAGGACAAGGTTATGTCCTGTACTCTCAGGGTTAATGTTCTTAGCCTCTCTTTCAAGATGGGAGGGCTATTTATACTCGCTCCTAACCTGGTATCCTTGTCAGCTATAGGTTTTTCTGCAGTCTGTATGCTTGACCTCTGAAGTGTGTGCTGGCTTTCCTTGTGTCTTGCTGTCACCTGCTTTATTCGTTTTCCTGGATTACTGACTTCTGGCTTAGCTTCTGACTATTCCTTGACTCTCCCTGTTAGTATATTGTATCTCCTGGCTAAGACCTCAGCTTGTTTCACTATTCTTTTATACTTGTCCCTTCTCTGTTTCTCCGGGATCTGGCTCCGCCCCCTGACCGCCTTCCACTCTGTCACATGATCATAGGTCCATTTGCTTTATCTGGTTACTCTGTCTCATGTGAAAGGTCCCGTTGGTGATTAGGTTAGTTACCCGGTGTCTGGTTCAGCTCCGTTGCTGCTGGGTGCAGTTTCCCCTGCAGCATTAATACCCAGGTATCGTGACAATATAGCTGACCTGATAGTTTTCTCCCTGGTGTGGGGGTGGTGTCTGTATGCCATGGACCCGGTACAGGTTCTCACAGGACAGGTTAATGAGCTTTCTCAGCTTTTGCAGAAGCTGTCTGTGGAACAGCAAGCCCTGGTCCACTCGCACCAACAGGTGCAGAGAGATGTGGCAGGTGCTTTACAGGTGTCTGCTCCATTTCGGTCAAGGGAGGGGGGTCCCTCTGATGTATCCTTAGCGGACCCCAGGGCTGCCATCAGGGCATTACTGCCCTGACTGGCGTATGGGGCTCGGTGGGCAGAGGGGGCCCGCATCTGGCCCTGTCTCTTTTGCTCACCGGGCCCCAGCGGCTCCGCCCCCTGACCGCCTCCCACTCTGTCACATGATCGTAGGTCCTTTTGCTTTACTTGGTCACTCTGCCTCATGTGAAAGGTCCCGTTGGTGTTCATGTTAGTTACCCAGTTTCTGGTCCAGCTCTCTTGCTGCTGGGTGCAGTTTCCCTGCAGCATTAATACCTGGGTATCGTGACACAGGATAAGGGTAATATATACCAGGGTGGAGCCCAGGTTAAGGGACATATATACCAGAGTGGACCCCAGGATAAAGTTTGGACACACCTTCTCATTTAAAGATTTTTCTATATTTTCATGACTATGAAAATTGTACATTCACACTGAAGGCATCAAAACTATGAGTTAACACATGTGGAATTATATACTTATCAAAAAAGTGTGAAACAACTGAAATTATGTCTTATATTCTAGGTTCTTCAAAGTAGCCACCTTTTGCTGTCATGACTGCTTTGCACACTCTTGGCATTCTCTTGATGAGCTTCAAGAGGTAGTCACCGGAAATGGTCTTCCAACAATCTTGAAGGAGTTCCAGTTAATTGAACGCAGATTCAATTAAACTCTATTGCAGTGCTGGCCCACACGGTAATAATTAAAAGCCGCCAGCCAATTGGAGGCAAGCAGCTGACTTCAGCGCGCACGTCACCGGCATATGACCTCATTGTCAATCGCGGGGAGTCCGTGCTTAGAATGCCTGGAGGGAACATCACTGGGGAACACGACCAGGTAAGGAGAAAGGTTTTGTTTTTATTTTTATTGAAAATGGCAAGCACAGGGCAGGATGGGAGACTGGGGCAGGACGGGAGACATGGGGCAGGATGTAAACATATGGTGCAGGATGTGAGACACAGGGGCAGGATGGGAGACACAGGGCAGCATGGGAGACACTGGGGTATGATGGGAGACCTGTGGGCAGGATGGGAGACACGGGGCAGCATGGGAGACATGGGGGCTGGATGGGAGACATGTGGGCAGGATGAGAGATACGGGGGCAGGATGGGAGACACGGGGGCAGGATGGGAGGTACTGGGGCAGGATGGTAGACATGGGGGCAGCATGGTAGACACGGGGGCAGGATGGGAGACACTGGGGCAGGATGGGAGACATGAGGGCAGGATGGGAGACGGGGGCAGGATGAGAGAGAAAAGGGGCAGGATGGGAAATATGGGGCAGGATGGGAGACACGGGGCAGGATGGGAGACACGGGGCAGAATAGAAACATGGGGCAGGAATATAGGGCACGATGGAGACAGATGGGGCAGGATGGAGACAGAGGGAGCAGGGTCATGGGGCAGGATGGAGACAGTTGGGGCAGGGTCATGGGGAAGGATGGAGACAGGTGGAGCAGGGTCATGGAGCAGGATGGAGACAGATGGGGCAGGTTCATGGTGCAGGATGGAGACACATGGTGCAGGATCATGGGGCAGGAAGGATACAATGGAGACAGTTGGGGCAGGATAATGGGACAGATGGGCAGGATCATGGGATAGATGGGCAGGATCATGTGACAGATGGGGCAGGTTGGAGACAAATGGGGCAGGATGGAGACAGATGGGGCAGGATGGGGAGATCATATAGGGGCAGAATGGATACTCAAGAGGGCAGGATGGGAGAACATATGGCTGGAGCCAGGAATGAGTTACACTGGGCCAGGATGGGGGATAATTAAGGGATAATATTACTGCAGTGATGTATTTATTGCGGATACTGTTTTAAATGGGGGGCGGGCCTTTTACTATGCAGAGCGACACTATGTCACCTTTTTTTCTTCATCTGTTGTAGTGTTGAAGTTGGGAAAAAATTAAGTAAAGTGTTCTGCAAGCAGAGCTCTAGATAACTGTGTTATTTCCTGCATAGACGAGCCCTGGCTGGAAGAAGTGGTGGTGGTCTGTGCAGGATGATGATGAAAAGCAAAGATGAAGGACTTCATCTAGAGACGTCACTGGTGAGTCAGTGTGTTACCTGTACATTGACACTATACACTGTATACTATATTTTATACCAAGAACCAATGAAGGCACATGAAGTGTATAAATAAAATCAAAGAAGTTTATTTTACAAAAGAATATATATAAAATTATGTTAATAATACATAATAGATGCCTCAGAAAACGACTAAGGACCTTCAGCAGAAAAACACACCAATTCACATGGAATAATTTGTAACACTAAATGATGTGGTCACGTGGAACCTATGGAGAGCAAACTGAAAATAGTCTGAGCAAGTATTGAAGCAAAGTGCCAATCATAGAGCCTGAATAATTAAACCTGGCAAAAATCAATTTCCCATATTACCACATATAGACCCAAATCACTAACGTGCCCTTGTGCATAGTGCTATTGTATAAATATAAATAAAGTGCATATAGTCACATAATACCTGAATGGTGTGTGAGTGCTGCTGTGTCTCACCCTACTTGTGTTTCACCTAATCTTCTTACGAGGGCGTGTAAACTATATACTATATACATAGGTCCTGTGTACAATGTTACCAGTGATCACTGTATTACCTGTACATTATATACTATATTCAGAGCTCCAGTGTATAATGTCACTGCTGATCACTGTATTATCTGTACAAAGACACTGCATACTAAGTACAGATCTCCTGTGTATAATGGCACTTATGGTGATAGTAGTGTGTTTTTTATTAATCAGTATTGTAGTATTCAGTCACTGTGTGGTGGTAATATGTTATCCGGCCATGGTGTGGCGGCATTTATTCCTTGTATGTGCTATTATTTGGTCACTATGTACTGGTAATATATTGTCCGGCCATGGTGGGCATTATTTGTTCCTTGTATGTGGTATTAAAGGTCACTATGTGGTGGTAATATGCTGTCTGGTGCGGCGGTATATATTCCTTGTATGTGATATTATTGGTCATTTTAAAAATTGAAAAATATATACAATTATACCTAAATTGTATTGCATATTTTAACAAATGTTTAATAGGTTACAGTAGAGTAGGGCCTGGCCAAAAGTGTCTACCTTGTCGTGGTGGCAGATTAAAAAAATCTTTTGGCCAAAACAAAAGATGCTAGCTATTTGTGCTATCTGGTGATTGGAACTGTTATGAGTGATTGTTGAGAAGTGGGATTTTTCCAAGAGAGAGCAGTGGGACTGTGGACAGTTTGAGGGGGGAGGCGGACCTGAGGTGGAGTCTCAAGGGGGACCAAAAAATTTTGACAGTATGGGGCCCTGAAATTCCTAGTGGCACCCCTGGCTCTGTGTATAAGCTTATGTTAAAATCAAATTGCAGTCGGATAGGTATCACTGCATTCAGCTCTAAATCGTATGCTAGGTGTGAAAAATCAGATTGTACTTGCATGACACTCCTGGCAGGGAGACTTGGACCAATTTTTCATACCTTTAAGGTACCTTCACACTGAACGATATCGCTAGCGATCTGTGACGTTGCAGCGTCCTGGCTAGCGATATCGTTGAGTTTGACACGCAGCAGCGATCAGGATCCTGCTGTGCCATCGTTGGTTGGAGCAGAAAGTCCAGAACTTTATTTCGTCGCTGGACTCCCGCAGACATCGCTGAATCGGTGTGTGTGACGCCGATTCAGCGATGTCTTCACTGGTAACCAGGGTAAACATCGGGTTACTAAGAGCAGAGCCGCGCTTAGTAACCCGATGTTTACCCTGGTTACCAGTGTAAATGTAAAAAAAACAAACACTACATACTTACATTCCGGTGTCTGTCCCCCGGCGCTGTGCTCTCCTGCACTGTCAGCGCCGGCCAGCCGTAAAGCAGATTACAGCGGTGATGTCACTGCTGTGCTTTCCGCCCAGCGCTCACAGTCAGTGCAGGAAAGCACAGCGCCGGGGGACAGACACCGGAATGTAAGTATGTAGTGTTTGGTTTTTTTTACATTAGCACTGGTAACCAGGGTAAACATTGGGTTACTAAGCGCGGCCCTGCGCTTAGTAATCTGATGTTTACCCTGGTTACCCGGGGACTTTGGCATCGTTGGTCGCTGGAGAGCTGTCTGTGTGACAGCTCTCCAGCGACCACACAACGATGAAACAGCGACGCTGCAGCGATCGGCATCGTTGTCTAGATCGCTGCAGCGTCGCTAAATGTGACGGTACCTTTAGTGTGACTCCAGCCTAGGAGGATTGATCCTACTAACAGATAACCTTTAAAGGGAATCTGTCACCCCCAAAATCGATGGTGAGGTAAGCCCACCGGCATCAGGGGCTTATCTACAGCATTCTGTATTGCTGTAGATAAGCCCCCAATGTATCCTAAAAGATGAGAAAAAGAAGTTATATTATACTCACCCAGGGGCGTTCCCGCTGCTGGTCTGGGTCTGGCGCCTCCTATCTTCATCAGATGACGTCCTCTTCTTGTCTTCAGGCTGCGGCTCCGGCGCAGGCGTACTTTGTCTGACCTGTTGAGGGCAGACCAAAGTACTGCAGTGCGCAGGCGCTGGGAAAGGTCAGAGAGGCCCGGTGCCTGCGCACTGCAGTACTTTGGTAAAGGCTCGTTGGTAAAACACAAGTCTAAACTAATCAAGCTCAGCCCAGATGCACACACATTACCAGCTTAGATACATGGTACGGTAGTGTACCTCTAGGGATAAAGAAAAATATCACGGACCCCTGAAAAGACTCATCAAATCTCCCTTAAGCTTCTCCCGAAACCTTCTGTCATGCTCGCGCCCAGACTGGTTGGCGCGGGCGTGTGGGGTGAAGGGGCGTAACTAAGTAGCTTCCTTGGTCTTCGCTGGAGCCTCTGATGGTGAGGTCGGACTTGTGCGGCAGGAAGCTACCAGGTACCACTCCAGGGTGCTGTCTGGCTGTGGCTGCTGATCCCACCGGGGAACGGAGCATAGACAGGCAAGCAGGTACGGTTGGCACTCTGGCAGACAGGTGGGCATGGCTGGGACACAGGCAGGTGGATGGGTACAACAGAGACACTGGCAGGTGGGCACGGCTGGCTCTCTGGCAGGCAGGTACGGGTGGCACTTAGGCAGGACAGGAGGACAAGGCTGGTACACTGGAAGGACCGGTATGCAGGCAGGTATGTAAAACAGGTAAGAACCTGTTCATACAGGAGGGTATATGAGAAACAGGTAGAGAAAGACCGCAAGGAGCGGAGGAAAGCAGAAACGCAGAAGGTGGAGCTAAGAGCATGAGGCGGAGCCAAGAACAGAAATGCAGGAGGCAGAGCAGGGAAGAACCGCAAGGAGCGAAGCCACAGAGCGAGAGCTGAGTGAAGCCGCAGAGCAAAGCCACAGAGTGCAGAGCTGAGAGCAGAGCAAAGTCAGAGTGCAGAGCTGAGTGCAGAGCCGAGAGCAAAACCACAGAGTGCAGAGCAAGGTCACAGAATGCAAAGCAAGGAGCAAAGCAAGGTCGCAGAGTTCAGAGCAGACAGCGGAGCAAAGAAAGACACAGAGTACTGCGTAGCAGAGAAAACAAACCAAGACAGGCATATAAACAGACACAGGACTAGACTAAGACAGTCAGGAACGGGACAAGGCACAGAGACACGGGCACAAGCCAGGATACGACGCCCCACTGGGTGGCAGACACAGGACAGCGTACTACACCCCACTGGGTGGCAGACACAGGACAGCGTACTACACCCCACTGGGTGGCAGACACAGGACAGCGTACTACACCCCACTGGGTGGCAAACACAGGACAGCGTACTACACCCCACTGGGTGGCAGACACAGGACAGCGTACTACACCTCACTGGGTGGCAGACACAGGACAGCGTACTACACCCCACTGGGTGGCAAACACAGGACAGGGTACTACGCCCCACTGGGTGGCAAACACAGGACAGGGTACTACACCCCACTGGGTGGCAGACACAGGACAGCGTACTACACCCCACTGGGTGGCAGACACAGGACAGCGTACTACACCCCACTGGGTGGCAGACACAGGACAGCGTACTACACCCCACTGGGTGGCAGACACAGGACAGCGTACTACACCCCACTGGGTGGCAGACACAGGACAGCGTACTACACCTCACTGGGTGGCAGACACAGGACAGCGTACTACACCCCACTGGGTGGCAAACACAGGACAGCGTACTACACCCCACTGGGTGGCAAACACAGGACAGGGTACTACGCCCCACTGGGTGGCAGACACAAGAGTCACAGAGTCAGGGCCTGGCACTTCAGCTGCTAAGAACTGACTGAGGGAGTAAGTTGCACTGGCCCCCACCAATGGGTGGGGATGTCTTAAATACAGGAAGCCTGATGGCGATTGACCAGGGACACCTTAGCAAGGTGCACTCACTTTCAATAAGAAACAGGAGTTGCCGGCGCCGCCCCCCTATGCACACAGACAGAGCATGCACAGAGCAAGCAGCAGCCATGAGGCAAACAGCAAGGAGCTGGCAGCAGAGAGAAGTCAGAGCATGGACCAGAGAAGTGAGTGAGTTTGTGTGAAAAGCAGGTGGGGGATGGGAGGCCATGCAGTGATGCCAGCAGGGTTGTTACACCTTCCTTTAGCTAATGACTGAGCAAGATTTCTTCTTTTGAGGACGTGGGAAACTGGATGTGGTGTGAGCATGGCCTTGAAAATGGACCATGACGCCAGCTGAAAATTGTGACCTCATTATAGCCAATGAGGTGCATCAGGTGCCATAAGTGTCCTGTGTATGAGAAATCTGTGACTCATTGTGAGTACTAAAGTAAAAGTTCAAGAAATGTTGAGACCAGGTGACTTACAGCTGTGCAAATGCAAGTAATAAGATTTCAGCCAGCAAACACTCACTGGCTCGTTGGTCTAGGGGTATGATTCTCGCTTTGGGTGCGAGAGGTCCCGGGTTCAAATCCCGGACGAGCCCAATTTTTCTTCAGTTGCAGGGAAAATCAAAGCTTTTACTCATTTCTCTGTGATTTCCTTTTACATAAAAATCAGTATTATTATAATATCCTTGTACAAAAGAGCACTATTATAGTAGTTATAGCCTTGTGCATAGGGACAGTATTATAGTAGTTATATTCTTGTACATAGGGGGCAGTATTATAGTAGTTATATTCATGTACATAGAAGCAGTATTATAGTAGTTATATTCTTGTACATAGGGGCAGTATTATAGTAGTTATATTCTTGTACATAGGAGCAGTATTATAGTAGTTATATTCTTGTACATAGGGGCAGTATTATAGTAGTTATAGCCTTGTGCATAGGGACAGTATTATAGTAGCTATATTCTTGTACATAGGGGGCAGTATTATAGTAGTTATATTCTTGTACATAGGAGCAGTATTATAATAGTTATATTCTTGTACATAGAGGCAGTATTATAGTAGTTATATTCTTGTACATAGGGGGCAGTATTATAGTACTTATATTCATGTACATAGAAGCAGTATTATAGTAGTTATATTCTTGTACATAGGAGCAGTATTATAGTAATTATATTCTTGTACATAGGGGCAGTATTATAGTAGTTATATTCTTGTACATAGGAGCAGTATTATAGTAGTTATATTCTTGTACATAGGGGCAGTATTATAGTAGTTATATTCTTGTACATAGGAGCAGTATTATAGTAGTTATATTTTTGTACATAGGGGCAGTGTTATAGTAGTTATATTCTTGTACATAGGAGCGGTATTATAGTAGTTATATCCTTGTACATAGGGGCAGTATTATAGTGGTTATATTCTTGTACATAGGAAGCAGTATTATAGTAGTTATATTCTTGTACATAGGGGCAGTATTATAGTAGTTATATTCTTGTACACAGGGGCAGTGTTATAGTAGTTATATTCTTGTACATAGGAGCAGTATTATAGTAGTTATATCCTTGTACATAGGGGCAGTATTATAGTAGTTATATTCTTGTACATAGGGGGCAGTATTATAGTAGTTATATTCTTGTACATAGGAGCAGTATTATAGTAGTTATATTCTTGTACATATGGGCAGTATTATAGTAGTTATATTCTTGTACACAGGGGCAGTGTTATAGTAGTTATATTCTTGTACATAGGAGCGGTATTATAGTAGTTATATTCTTGTACATAGGGGCAGTATTATAGTAGTTATATTCTTGTACATAGGGGGCAGCATTATAGTAGTTATATTTCTGTACATTAGGGGCAGTATTATAGTAGTTATATTCTTGTACATAGGAGCAGTATTATAGTAGTTATATTCTTGTACATAGGGGGCAGTATTATAGTAGTTATATTTCTGTACATAGGGGCAGTATTATAGTAGTTATATTCTTGTACATAGGGGGCAGTATTATAGTAGTTATATTCTTGTACATAGTGTGATGTACCAACTAGTTGTATTATGAGAGACGGGAATGTATTGTACAGACAGAGGGTGTTTGCAATCTAAATTTAGAACAGTTTGCTGGATCATGTCCCACAAACCTGTATATTTGATTAGGGCAGGATTTAAGAGTTTACCAGAAAGTGATGGGTGGGTCCGGTTAACCACATACCTCCCAGGGGTGTGGTCCTGGGATATTAAAACGGTCCTGTATGCTTCCTGGGGTGGGGGGAACCACATAGGGAAAAAATAAGGCCATTTGTGAGTCTGGAGCTGGCTGGAGCTCCTGAAAGTCTAGGAAGCTAATAAGGGTCTGGATTAGGGCCAGGACCAATACGAAGTTGGTGCTGCCTGAAAAGCTGTTCAGCAGGTAACCCAGGGCATGGGGAATTATGTGCACTGACAGGTGTCAGCTATTGAACTGGGCGGACATAACCACAGTTGAAATGGACTAATAGGACAGATAGACTTTTGTAAACTGTGCAGATGTATCTGCTGAAGAGAATGGACTGTATGTCGGCTAAGTGAAGTTTACATGGCCTATAAAGGTTTATGGCTGTGTAATAAACCAGAATTGTACTCACTTAAATGAAGAAACTGTGGCTGTATGTTTGAATATCGCTGCCAAGTGAGTGTACCCCAACCCGCTTAGTGAAAGCTACGTCACAATAGGAACATTATTATAATAGTTATATTCTTGTACATAGGGGCAGTATTATCTATATATGTAATTGTCTAAGGGGTACTTCCGTCTTTCTGTCCTCAACTTCCGTAACGGAAATCCCGCGTCGCTGATTGGTCTCGCCAGCTGCCTGTCATGGCTGCCGCAACCAATCGGCGACGGGCACAGTCCGATTAGTCCCTCCCTACTCCCCTGAAGTCAGTGCCCAGCGCCCACACTCCCCTCCAGTCACAGCAAACACGGGGTTAATGCCAGCTGTAACGGACCGCGTTATGCCGCGGGTTACGCACTCCGTTATCGCTGCTATTAACCCTTTGTGTCTCCCAACTTTTTACCATCCAAGGGCTCCACAACCAGGGAGGCACATAGACAGACCCAGCAGACCATAGGTGAGGCATATACAGAGGTTTCGGATGCCACCATGTCCACCCCACTAGCTCTGTCTTGTGAAGAAGACCGGAGGGGATATACAACCACAACAAGAAATGGAAATTACAGGAGCTGTGCCAGATTCGACTGATTGAATACCCGGCCACCGACGCTTGTTCAGATTTGATCCAGGAATTGGTCCATTGGAATCTCCAGAACTTTGTAACATAGTAACATAGTTATTAAGGTTGAAGGAAGACTTTAAGTCCATCTAGTTCACCCCATAGCCTAACCTAACATGCCCTAACATGTTGATCCAGAGGAAGGCAAAAAAAAACATGTGGCAAAGAGTATGCTCCACTTTGGGGAAAAAAATTCCTTCCCGACTCCACATACGGCAATCAGACTAGTTCCCTGGATCAACGCCTTATCAAGGAATCTAATATATATACCCTGTAATATTATACTTTTCAAGAAAGGCATCCAGTCCCCTCTTAAATTTAATTAATGAATCACTCATTACAACATCATACGGCAGAGAGTTCCATAGTCTCACTGCTCTTACAGTAAAGAATCCGCGTCTGTTATTATGCTTAAACCTTCTTTCCTCCAGACGTAGAGGATGCCCCCTTGTCCCTGTCTCAGGTCTATGATTAAAAAGATCATCAGAAAGGTCTTTGTACTGTCCCCTCATATATTTATACATTAACATAAGATCACCCCTTAGTCTTCGTTTTTCCAAACTAAACAGCCCCAAGTGTAATAACCTATCTTGGTATTGCAGACCCCCCAGTCCTCTAATAACCTTGGTCGCTCTTCTCTGCACCCGCTCCAGTTCAGCTATGTCTTTCTTATACACCAGAGACCAGAACTGTGCACAGTATTCTAAGTGTGGTCGCACTAGTGACTTGTATAGAGGTAAAATTATGTTCTCCTCATGAGCATCTATGCCTCTTTTAATGCATCCCATTATCTTATTTGCCTTTGAAGCAGCTGCCTGACACTGGCCACTAAATGTGAGTTTGTTGTCCGACCATACACCCAGGTCTTTTTCATTGACAGTTTTGCCTAGTGTTTTACATTGAAACACATAATTATACATCTTATTTGCATTACCCAATTGCATGACCTTACATTTATCCCCAGTAAAGCTCATTTGCCATTTATTATTATTATTTATTAATATAGCACCATTTATCAGCCCAAGCTTCTAGTTTACATAAATCCTCCTGTAATATAGAATTGTCCTCCTCTGTATTGATTACCCTGCAGAGTTTAGTGTCATCTGCAAATATTAAAATTCTACAAGGTCATTAATAAATATGTTAAAAAGAAGAGGGCCCAATACTGACCCCTGTGGTACCCCACTGCTAACAGCGACCCTGTCCGAGTGTGCTCCATTAATAACCACCCTTTGTTTCCTATCCCTGAGCCAGCTCTCAACCCACTTACACATATTTTCCCCTATCCCCATTATTCTCATTTTATGTATCAACCTTTTGTGTGGTACCGCATCAAAAGCTTTTGAAAACTCCATATACACTACGTCCACTGGGTTCCCATGGTCCAGTCCGGAACTTAACTCTTCATAGAAACTGATCAGATTAGTCTGACAGGTCCTTAGTAAGCCCGTGCTGATACTGGGTCATGAGGTTATTCCTCTTCGGATACTCCAGTATAGCATCCCTTAGAATGCCCTCCAGGATTTTACCCACAGTAGAGGTTAAGCTTACTGGCCTATAATTTCCGAGTTCAGTTATTGTCCCCTTTTTGAATATTGGCACCACATTTGCTATACTCCAGTCCTGTGGTACAGACCCTGTTATTGTTGAGGATAATGAAAACACGGTTGAGGTGGACCCAGAGGAAATTGCTTGCCAAGTCAATGATTCAGTGGTAATACAAAAGCTCTGACCCCGGCACACTCCAAAAACATGAAGGCAGAACTGTTGTTTTCAAAGTTTTTTTTTATTTATCTTGTGAAAAAGAGAATGGTTCTTCTTCTTTTTCTTCTTCTTCTTCTTCTTCTTGTTATTATTATTATTATTATTATTATTATTATTATTATTAAGAAATCAGTGGTAGTCTGGAATCAAAACCTAGTCCCAAGCTGACTGAATTCAGGAATTGTTGATCGCATTGGATCCCAGAGACTCAAGCAAGGAGAGGGCTTGTGTTATGGAATCAGTATGGGGAGTTCCAGTATCCCTATCGCCAGCGCTGGACGCTGCCTCCATGATGGCCTACCACCAAGGAAATCATCTCCACAACAGAGACGTGCCAGTGTTTAATGATTCCATCACAGAGCTTGATGAACATGTGCAAATCTTTGAGACCCTGAAGCTGATGCACCAGGTGCCCACAGCTGATTAGGCCAAATACCTGTGGACTAGTTTGACTGGCCGGGCACAGGATGCTGTCTGGTCACTTGGGCCTCAGGACTGCCTGGACTATTGCACTATTAAGAGCCTGTTGGCTCTTTTTACATTCACCTCTGAGAGATATCACTCCAAGTCCCCGACTTTGTATCGCCTCTACGCAACGTGTTCATGCCTGAGAATTTTTTGGAGATAATGGCCCCAGAAATATGAGAGTATGCAGCTGACCAGAAGCCTGACACCACGAGCAAGCAGCCAATCGATCCCACTGGAGATACAATATGCTCACCAATTCCAGGACACCCATCATCCAAGGATTCAAGATCCACCAGTTGTTTGAGCAGGACTATCCCACTAGCAGCAGAAACCCCGCCAGGACAAAGGTTTACAAACAGGACCCGTCATTTGCCCAACCCATGGTGCTGTTATATGTGCGGGTACCTTGGACACAGGGCCAAAGATTGTCTACAGGGCTGAGGCCCTATGTCTAGAGCCAGCCTGCCAACCCACTTGGTCACAACCCGCCAAGACAAGCCATTAAGGTCTGACACTACCTCTGGGGGACACCAGCAGCTGATGAAGTGATATGCCCTGTCTACATTATAAAACGATTGACAACCCTACACCAGCTAACCTCCATAGCCACATACAGCCAATCAAGGTCAGTGATATACAAGCTAAGGGATCTCAGAACACTGGGTCTTCCATCACACTGGTCAACCCAGATATTGTCCACCCAGAACACCATTAACCAAGCCAATGGCCATCTCCCAGGCTGGGGGTCAGCGCTCGCAGACGGGGCACATTTACAAGGGCAATTTATTGGCCAATGTACGGGACCAGGAGCTAGAGGAGTTGTTACATCGGTATGAGTGGAGCCGTGCCATCGAGCTTAAGAATAGCAGAGGAGGTGGTGCCACACCGTTCACCTTCATCAGCTTTCAGGATACGCGGGATATGGAGGATGCCATGTTTGAAGGCAATGGATATGAATTTGGCTATCAAGGGTTACGTGTGGACTTTCTCCCGTCCAACCGGGGATCAGGGGGAGGATATGGAGGACCCCGCAGGAGGAACGCACCCCTGTCCTTACTAGCTGATTACAGAGTCTCAGGACTTCCCCCATCGGGAAGTTGGCAAGATCTATGTGATCATATGAGAGAAGCTGGACATGTCGGCTTTGTTGATGTACACCACAAGGATGGAATAGAGATTATGAAGTTTATTCACAAGGAAGACATGGAATATGCTTTGAGAAAACTGGATGATACAATGTTTCATTCTCATGATGGTGAAACCTCTTACATTTGTATCTGTGCTGAAAGAAATGTAAATGGACTGTCCCAGACAAGTGGAGGATGATCTGAAGCCTATCACGTCTGGCAGCCTCATCAACAGTGACCCCCTACAGGGCCCCAAAGACTATGGGGCTGATTAAGAAGAGGGAGGAAAGTGATGTCACAGTATTTATTCTTAATTGTGCCAGACGCATTATTCAATATGTCAAGAGACATGAGCCATTGTTCATACGGGCCTGCAGGTTGACTCTTGTATGTTGACTTATTCTATGTTGATTTGTTGAATGCCTGCTGATGACCTACTGTATCAGCCCCTGCAGCTTATTATTCTATTAACCATGGAGGACAAAGATGCAGGTTAATTGAAAAATCAATGTTTGTTAATTTGTTGACTACCTATCTGCTGACTACCTATTGAATCAGCCCTTGCAGTCTGTTATACTACAAACTTTGGTTAATTGAACACTCAATGAGA